>NC_140169.1:116889431-116959431 GCF_963971535.1 Notolepis coatsorum | reverse complement strand
GTCAGGGAAACCTGCCAAGGGCTTCCTGCATGCTGGGCACATGTGTTATGCCACACATCACTGAATGGCATTTGATGTTTCTCCACCCCCACTCCTCCTCATGTCTCCCTCTCCTTCTCCCTCCCTCCCACCTCTCCTCTACCCACCCGCTCTCCTCTCCACTTCTCTCCTTTCCCCACCCACTCTCCTCTGTTGTACTCTCCTCTCCTCTTCTTTCCTCACCTCTCCTCTTCTTTACACTTCTCCACTCCTTTGCTCCCCCCCTCCGATTCTTTACACTTCTCCACTCCTTTGCCCCCCCCCCGATTCTTTACACTTCTCCACTCCTTTGCTCCCCCCTCCTCTTCTTTACACTTCTCCACTCCTTTGCTCCCCTCACCTCTCCTCTTCTTTACACTTCTCCACTCCTTTGCTCCCCCCCCTCCTCTTCTTTACACTTCTCCACTCCTTTGCTCCCCTCGTCTCTCCTCTTCTTTACACTTCTCCACTCCTTTGCTCCCCTCGCCTCTCCTCTTCTTTACACTTCTCCACTCCTTTGCTCCCCTCGCCTCTCCTCTTCTTTACACTTCTCCACTCCTTTGCTCCCCTCGTCTCTCCTCTTCTTTACACTTCTCCACTCCTTTGCTCCCCCCCTCCTCTTCTTTACACTTCTCCACTCCTTTGCTCCCCTCACCTCTCCTCTTCTTTACACTTCTCCACTCCTTTGTTCCCCTCGCCTCTCCTCTTCTTTACACTTCTCCACTCCTTTGCTCCCCTCGCCTCTCCTCTTCTTTACACTTCTCCACTCCTTTGCTCCCCTCACCTCTCCTCTTCTTTACACTTCTCCACTCCTTTGCTCCCCTCGCCTCTCCTCTTCTTTACACTTCTCCACTCCTTTGCTCCCCTCGCCTCTCCTCTTCTTTACACTTCTCCACTCCTTTGCTCCCCTCGCCTCTCCTCTTCTTTACACTTCTCCACTCCTTTGCTCCCCTCACCTCTCCTCTTCTTTACACTTCTCCACTCCTTTGCTCCCCTCACCTCTCCTCTTCTTTATACTTCTCCACTCCTTTGCTCCCCCCCTCCTCTTCTTTACACTTCTCCACTCCTTTGTTCCCCTCGCCTCTCCTCTTCTTTACACTTCTCCACTCCTTTGTTCCCCTCGCCTCTCCTCTTCTTTACACTTCTCCACTCCTTTCCTCCCCTCACCTCTCCTCTTCTTTACACTTCTCCACTCCTTTGCTCCCCTCGTCTCTCCTCTTCTTTACACTTCTCCACTCCTTTGCTCCCCCCCTCCTCTTCTTTACACTTCTCCACTCCTTTGCTCCCCTCACCTCTCCTCTTCTTTACACTTCTCCACTCCTTTGTTCCCCTCGCCTCTCCTCTTCTTTACACTTCTCCACTCCTTTGCTCCCCTCGCCTCTCCTCTTCTTTACACTTCTCCACTCCTTTGCTCCCCTCACCTCTCCTCTTCTTTACACTTCTCCACTCCTTTGCTCCCCTCGTCTCTCCTCTTCTTTACACTTCTCCACTCCTTTGCTCCCCTCTCCTCTCCTCCTCCTGCTCTCTTTGCCCTTCCACAGGGTAGTGATTGTGATGGAAAGGTTAATCCAGCCAGCATATGGTTGCCATCGACAGCAGATTTCCCCCCATAATGGTGGATGGACAGCGCAGGCTAATCACAATCTTTGATCCTTGGTGAAGCACTCGACTCGCGTGGCTCTGATTTCCCTGCATCGCTGCCCTGCCCCTCTGGAAGTCATTTTGGGCTTATTACTTAAGCCGCGGTGTATCCCTATTGTCTTTGCAGGCACTGGTAATGACTAGAGGCTGTGCTTCTGTGCAGTTGGTGATGTGGGTATTTCCTTATACGCCACAGAACTGCCGGCCAACTGTGTGCCTTCACGGTCTCTTTCCGTGGCGGCCAACTTTTGATGAGCACTTTAATTTGATGTTGTTAAGGTTGTACGGTTTCAGCTTTGCCATTTCTTTGGCACATAACGTGAGCTGTTTTCCCCCCCGTGAACCCTGTCGTCGTGCTGGGGCGACGTCCTAAAATGGCCTCCAGATTTATTGGTGAAAATGTAATTTTTCAACCCCATCTGCGCCAAAACAAGAGCATTACTCAGCAGCAATTACCAGGACGGTTGACGAGGTCGTAGCTCGTCACGACCTACGCACAGAGCGTCAAGGTGTGCGGTGATTGAGTAATGCGGTACTTGAAAATACACAATTACAGCTTACTGGGCGCCCAGGCTTTGTGACAGTGTCGTCTCCGCCGGACTGTAACAGCACACCAGCCCGGCTCAAGACTGTCACCAGGGCAATCGCCCACACTTCAGCAGTAATTAGAGTAAGACTGAGGGCATCAGTCATGTCCCTAGTATTCCAGTGACTCATGACCCCCTTAGTGGAGCCTGCACACACACACACACACACACACACACACACACACACACACACACACACACACACACACACACACACACACACACACACACACACACACACACACACACACACACACACACACACACACACACACACACACACACACACACACACACACACACCTCAGTGCCGCCTACACACACGTGGAACCAGTCAGTGGACACTGAGCGCGGCTGGTCTTAAGTAAGATGTAGAGGCTTTGAATGGATGATCTGTTTACTGGGAGAAGAAAGGCGGCCTATCAGGTTACAGGATCTGGAACACATTGATGTTGATGCTACTCCCATTGTCAGATGAAACCATGGATCTGTTTGATATCCAGCAGATGATTCATGCCTTGCCTACAGACACCCTGACAGGCCATGGGGAGATTCAAATCTATGAAATATGTAGTGTAGTAGGAGGGGGGCATTGGTAAGGGGGGCACTGCTAATATTCTTAGAAAGAAATCAAATACACTGTTCCATTCTTTCTTGTCATGTTTATTTCTTTAAAAATGTAATTCGAAAAAGTACTACTGCCTACTACAATTGATATCTACATTACATATCCCAGGTCAATAATATCCACAAAACACATAATGATAAATGAAAGCACAATTGACTTTTTAACATATGACTGTATCACTTACTCCTTGGCGGAAGGTGAATTTATCCCTCAAGGCGAGAGCGCTTGTAAATGTTATGACAAGTTCAGTTCAGGCCACCACTTGTTTCGGTCCAATGGCCTCCCCGAGAAGCCTTGTGAGGGGCCAACAACCACTGGCAGGTAAACCCGGGGTAAGAAACGGCTATAGCAACAGGAGTGATATTCCACACAACCTGCCCTGTTGAAGACTTTTCTGCTTCGGCCCCAGTTTGAAGCTCACCTGTGTTGTACTGCTGCCGTGGGGGAAATGGATATTGGCCTCAAGGACACCCTCGCAGCGCAGCGTGTGCGTCTCCGGGAGCTTTCAGTGCGTGGTTGGAAGGCAGACCAGGCTGCAGACAGATTTCTGGTTCCGCTCCGGGTCGCTCCCTCCATGGTATACCCGGGCCAGAAGTATGCAGATGAAGGTTAGGGCTGCCGGGTGGTAATCTAATGGTCATATTAACATTCATTCAATTTTCTCCTGTACTGCCTTTGTCAGAATGGCACTTCGTTATTAAACGAGACGCATTCCTGCTTTTTACAAGACCAGATTGGGCAAGCAGAAGTCTACTGTATAGAAGGGGGGGGGGGGGGTTCAAAACACTTGAGGAACTCAACAACAACATTTCCCAGCTGCTACCCCATTCTTTCGCTCTCTTCTTTAACAAACTGAAGCCGGGTTTTATTTTTAAAAGCACCGTTTGTGCACATTTCCAAAATGAGAAGTGCAGACCATATCCTGTTATTGGAGGCCCTGGTGTCTTTATTGCATGGTGACTGAGGGGTTAGTGGCGCATGGTATCGTCCCTCTCCCTGGACCGTAGCCCGGGCCATAACTGGGTGAAGGGGCAGCATGTTTAGTCATCCATTAGGGCGAAGGACACTTAAGTGCTACCTGATGTTAGCAGGAGTGTATGTGGACACAGTGGTTTTCTTTAGGCGAGGCCTCAGAAAGTACGCACAATCATTTAGCCATTTACTGCGGTCTCGCGACGGTGCAGCGCCGCTGTTATATTGGTTTGGGAATGTACCGTTCTATTTTGGAGCAAGCCCACTCATTGTTGGGTTGTGGGCCACTCCAGCGCCGTGGCCCACTCATGACTTTTACAACAAAAGCCCCGGCGATTGGGTTCAAAACCGCCTGACGAAGTTGCCATTTTGACGAAAGGCATTTTTGAGGCGATTGTGTCAACATTTGCACAGCAGCGAAACATCCCTTTTAAAGAAATATGACTGACGCAGAGGACAATGGAAGCTCACCACAAGAGTGTTTTCCCAAAATCTATCTGACAAATTGGCCTGTCGGGATCTGCAGGTTTTCCATTACAGTGCTCACCAAGCAGGCAGAGACTGAAACAATGTAACAAATAGCACACAATCGTCATCAATCATCCCACCCCCAATACTTTAGGTTCTATTGGTCATAATCACACAGCTGCCCCCCGGCCCTCCTCCTCATTAAGAACCTCCACGTTATGAACGAGCCCAACACGGTGTGGCTTCTGCTCCCTGTCATCTGTGTGTGAATGACGCTAGTAATTACAGAGCAGGGCAGTTGTGTTTGAAAACGGCAACACAATTTGCAGTATTTCACATAAACCGTCAGAAGCTTGAATGTGAAAACGTAGCAAAAATAAGCGACATTTCTGCGGAGAGACTGTGCCAATAGGGCCTGAACAAAATAACAACTTCCCATCCAGGCCCAACTGCTCTGTGGCTGCCCTGTTTATTTTTCTGGACAGAACTCATCGATGGAATTTCAGAATTAACTGACAGACATAAAAATATTTATTGAAGTGGCACCATAACAAAATGAACATAAAAAAAAATAGAGAGAGAAAAAATAAATCAAACAGCGTCCGTCAGTGCTGTACGGTGGGTGTAGTAGGGCCGTGGAACAGCTGTCATTTAATTTCCAGTAGTGCTAGATTAAATAAAGAGCAAGATGCAGAAATCACTATACCTCCGAACCTCCCTGACCTCTCGCACTCCATTTGACTAAGCACTTGTCAAACTGTCTGAGGATGAAAAAATATATAAAAGGTACACTCTAATTATGAGAGACCTCAAAACTACAAGCAGTTATTAATGAAAACAAAATATGTTGGCTTACATTTGAGCTCACGTCGCCACACCCCAATTAGTTTGGAAATAAAGAAACATAAATCCTTTATTGATATTAGAGTTATTAGTTGCCCCGGGATGACTATCCCTGCAATATTGTACGGTTGGAAACCGTTGGAGTATAATATAGAAGCATAACTCCGAGCCAGTAATAGTAGCTGCAGTAGTTGTAGTAGGGGTGCAGTTTAGCTGAAAACCCCAAAACCATTTCATATGTGTGCTGGCTTTGATTTGGAGGCTGAATGGAGGAATAATGGGAGGCAGACAGGCCGGGGATCGCAGCCACACAAAGGCACCCTGCTCTCCAAGGGGTCTGGCTGCCTGGTCGGCTCCGGGCCCTAGGCGAGGGTTGAGACTGAGGCTGAGGCTGGGGTTTCAGGGAACATAGAGCTGCATGGGGGTTCGTAATGAAAGGCCTGGCTAGATGAGGAGAGTTCGAGGCGTGTCGTCCCCTCTGCTGCCCGACCTGCCCCCCGGAGATTAGCTCATCACAGAAACGTATCACTAGAGCCCAGGGGAGCTCTCTCTCTCTCTCTCTCTCTCTCTCTCTCTCTCTCTCTCTCTCTCTCTCTCTCTCTCTCTCTCTCTCTCTCTCTCTCTCTCTCTCTCTCTCTCTCAATTCAATTCAATTCAATTTAAGTGGCTTTATTGGCATGACGCAGCTTGTACATGTTGCCAAAGCAAATGGTTGATAACATAAGCATGGATTACAAAACACATATTAATGTCATAGTATATACAAACATTTTCATCATAAAATAGAACATAAAATATTACGGCATAAACATGTCAGGTGACTGTCACTCACTGTCCCTCAGTTTGTGGCAGGCAGCAACATAGGCTGCTGCTAGCTCACAGCTTGTTGAGTCCTCCCCTAGTAGGACTGGTAGTTTTCCTGTATCTGGTAGTGCAAGAAAACCTTTTGTTATTAGTTCAAATTTTTTTAAATGCGTTTCTCTAATATCTTTATATTTTTCACATTTGGTGAGGAAGTGCAACTCAGTTTCAGGCTCACTGAGGATGCAATGACAGCATAGCCTTTGCTCTGCAGGGAGCCAGGTTTTCCTGTGCCTCCCCTTTTCAACAGCGAGGCTGTGCTCACTCAGTCTGTATTTTGTCAAGGTTCTTTTTAGTTGTTGATCAGTCACCATGCTCAAGTAATCTGCTATGGTGTACTGTCGATTTAGAGCCAGATAGCACTGCATTTTGCTCTGTGCTTTTGTTCGTGTTTTCCAATAGGTGATGTAGTTTTGTTTTAGCTGTGTAGTAATTTAATTTATTCTGATTGGTGATGTGTTCTGTTCCTGAGGTGTGTTAAGAGAGCAGGTTTGTGGACTCAGCCTCAGGACCAGCTGGGTAAGGGGGTTCCTGATGCTCCTCAGCTCTTGGCACTGCAGGGCTTGATAATGGTACGAGAGGGGGTCACTTCGTTTTAGGTGTGTCCAAAAGTTTGTATTTTTAGTATTAGTGGGTAACGGCCTAATTCTGCCCTGCATGCATTGTTTGTAGTTTTCCTCTGGACATGTAGGATAATCTTACAGAACTCTGCATGCAGGGTCTCAATGGGGTGTTTGTCCATTGGGTAAAGTCTTGTTTTGTAAGTGGACCCCACACCTCACTGCCATAGAGTGCAATTGTTCAATAACATATTCAATTAATTTTAACCAGATTCGAATTGGTATTTCTGTTTGTATATTTCTTTTTATGGCGTAGAAAGCCCGGCGTGCTTTCCCTCTCAGCTCATTGACTGCTTCCTTAAGATGTCCAGTTGAACTTAGTTTTAGGCCTAAATAGGTGTAATGTGTGCAGTACTCTACATGTTTTGTACCAATTGAGAACTTTGGTAGGACGTACCTGAGATCTGGATCTTTTTTGGAATATCATTATTTTGGTCTTTTTGGGGTTTACTGCCAGGGCCCAGGTCTGACAGTAATGCTCTAGCAGGTCCAGGCTCTGCTGTAGGCCGTCTGCTGTGGGGGACAACACAACCAGGTCATCTGCAAAGAGCAGGCATTTCACTTCCCGATTGTGGAGACTTACACCGGGGGCAGAGGACTTTTCTAGTATATTAGCCAATTCATTAATATAGATATTGAAGAGTGCCGGGCTGAGGTTGCAGCCCTGACGAATGCCTCGCCCTTGGGTAAAGAATTCTGTTCTTTTTTTGCCAATTTTTACGCTGCACATATTACCAGAGTACATTGATTTAATAATATCATATGTTTTACCCCCTACACCACTCTCTATAACTTTATAGAACAGTCCTGTATGCCAAATAGAATCAAAAGCATTTTGGAAGTCAATAAAACAGGCATATATTTTGGTTTATATGTTTATCAATTAGGGTATGTAGGGTATTAGGTATTAGGTATTAGGTATTAGGGTATCTCTCTCTCTAGCTGATAGAGTTGTGCCCTTCCTGATGACTTGTCGTACACAACTTGTAAGTCGCTTTGGATAAAAGCACCAGCTAAATGACTGAATGTAAATGAATCTCTCTCTCTCTCTCTCTCTCTCTCTCTCTCTCTCTCTCTCTCTCTCTCTCTCTCTCTCTCTCTCTCTCTCTCTCTCTCTCTCTCTCTCTCTCTCTCTCTCTCTCTCTCTCCTCTCTCTCTCTCTCTCTCTCTCTCTCTCTCTCTCTCTCTCTCCTGGGGGACTAGTAGAGAGGGACCGGTTCTGAGGAGAGTGGGGTAAGCTGGGGCTGACCATAGTGGCTAGGCTTGAGGTACTGAAAGGGGTGGGCTGGGGTGAGATGGGGCAGGGGCGGAGTGGGGTGACATGGGGTTGTGGTGGCTCCCTGCTAAACAGCAGTGCTCAAAATAGACGTTCTCGTATCCAAGCACTCAGTCATGAAAGGGTTTTCTTTTCTTTTTTTTCAAATTGAACTTGGCCCAAGCAAATCTTGAATTAAACACAACATTAAAGTTCAGAGAATGTATATAGAAAATGGGAAAATATAGAATGTTCCACCACTTCTGCCCCCAAAAATCCCCCAAGAGAAAAGGAACTGTTCTGTTGCACATGGCACATCATAACAGCCGAATAGGAGCCCTGAAACAAATAAAAAGTGGAGTTGCAGTAGTTTGGGCGAGATGACGCTGCCTAATACAGCTGCAATAAAGTTAGAACGTCAACTATGGCTGATTTATTTGAAGTGGAGGGGAAGTGTTTAATACGAGACATATGTTTTTAATAGATAAAACCGAGGTTCCATGCCATGAATTGCAGAAAGATGTAAACCAGAAAGATGTAGAATAGAGGAGGCGGTCAGTGATAAGTACATGATAGAAGACAGACACACAATGATGGCATGCCGTGTAACTCCATCACAAAGTATTTGCGATATCCACAGCACATTTGTTTATCATGCCGCGACTACAGTCTGGAAACACTGGAGGTAAAAAAAAATCTAAGATCTCCAAAACAGAGCTGCTCCAGAATGTTTGCATAGTGTGTGGAATTTCAAAATTCACATTTTCGCCACTCTCAACAAAGTTTCAAAAGAAAATGTATTTCAGTCTTTCCTCGGCTCTCCCTCTCGTATGGAAGCCTGTGTCTGCCCTTAGTTATATTGGGGGAGACAGACAGGTGCAAACAAATACACACCGCAATGCACCCCAGGGCTTCTACTGTATACAAGCGTAGATGTCCAAATATACCACGTCCCACACCAAATCTACTTATCCAGCCTTTGTTCAGTGTCTTGCACTAACACTCTGTGCCTCTGCTGGCAGAAAAATAAACACAATCACTCAAGACTGGGACGCAAATCAAAAATGGCGTCTGGTAAAGGGGCGCAGAGGCGGGCAGTGATGCCAACGTGCCAGTTTAAACAATTTGGAGACAAATCTTGAATAACATTGAGATAAAGTGTGCACTTTAATGCAAGCAGATTTTCACAAATGCGTTGGATATCTGTGCAGGTTTCCGTGTGGTGTCGGTCCCGGGGCTTGTCGATCAGCGACCGTGCTGTTGTTAATCAGTTCACAGTTTAAAAGGGCTAGTCTCTCGCTAGACTGTCTGGGACCAGGCCAGCTGCTAAATCAAATATTTCTTTCTCACTGCTTAGCATTATGTTGTGGTGCCGGGGATACGCTTTAACTGTATTTTAATGGGTGTTTTTTCTTCCTGTTTATGAGCATGTGTGTTTGTATGAGTTTGGAGAGAGAGAGAGAGAGAGAGAGAGAGAGAGAGAGAGAGAGAGAGAGAGAGAGAGAGAGAGAGAGAGAGATAAAGAGGGGGGGGAGACAGAGAAGGAGAGGGGGAGACATAGAAGGAGAGAGAGAAAATGAGGAAGAAAGAGAGAACATGATGGTGAAATAGGGTGAGGAACAGAGGGAGGAGAGAAAGGGAGAGAGAGAGAATATGAATAGAGTGAGAGCAGGCAATGGAGAGAGGGAGAGAAGAGAAAGAGGGAGGGGAGAGATAGAGAAAGCAAGAAAAATAGGGGAAGAGAGGGAAAAAAGAGAAGAGAAAGAAAGAGAGAGAGAGAGAGAGAGAGAGAGAGAGAGAGAGAGAGAGAGAGAGAGAGAGAGAGAGAGAGAGAGAGAGAGAGAGAGAGAGAGAAAGAAAGAGAGTGGGAGTCCTCAGATTAAACGCTGACATGGAGTTTCCCCCTTGCCGTAGAGACGGCCCGTGAGTTTGGAGGCGTTGTTGAGACTACAGAGGAACGCTTTCCTCGTCTTCGCTCCGGGAGAACCGATTGATCACAGGCCAGTCTGCTCGCTCTCGAAAGACAGTTGTCTCTGTAGTTTCCTGATGCGGACTAAAGCCCTTTGTGACTAAACAAATGGAATAAATTATCCAACTGGGGTGAATTATAGATTTTCCCCCTAGAAGTCGCTGGCATTTATTATATTACAAATGCCTTTATGTTAGGAACAGAAATTAAAGGGGGAAGTCGTAAAAGGGCACTCGCAGGCTCATGGCAACGGTCTCCCGTTATTTTCTTAAACGGAACCGCTCCTCTTCCACGGGGTCAGGCATTTATATTTCTGAATATGTTTATATGATTTTGAAAGATCCCGGTTATTAGCTTGACTCTGTGACCCTCCGGGGATGCCTTGCCTTCAGTCATGGACGACATTTCCTATAGTGTCAAACGGGCTCCAGGGATCAGCCTTTGAGCTTGGCTGCTCCATCTGCTCTACATATTTATTCCTGGGCCTCTTTAATTCCAGCCCTGCGCCCACACACATACACACATACACACACACATACACACATACACACATACACACATACACACATACACACGTACACACGTACACACAAACACACATACACACAAACACACATACACATACACACACACACACACACACACACACACACACACACACACACACACACACACACACACACACACACACACACACACACACACACACACACACACACACATACACACGTACAGTACACACGTTCACACATACACACAAACACACATACACACATACACACGTACACACAAACACACGCACTCTATGAACATGGGCACACACACACACACACACACACATATGGACACACGCACACACACACACATAAATGAACAAACAGACATGCACGTAGCCGAAACAGGCACTTAATTGCGCAAGCAAGCGCGCACACATACACAGACAGACACGCATTGTGGAAGTAATTTCAAAAAGTGATACAGATGTAGGCCTACATTAAATCCCTTTTTTGTCTCGCAGGCTGGGTTTCCTTCAATAGAGGCTGATGATGTGGATTCTCAGACCATTTATTTAAGGATCACGGAGGAATTAGTTCTGGTGAGCTTTATAGAAAAACCATGATGACAATGACTTCCCAGTCTTTTGAAAAGTTTGAGGGAACTTTTTAATTCATAAATTATACTGCCTTGCACACCATAACTACTTTGTGTTCCCCCTCAAATACAATTAATTGAAATACAGACCGACAAACCCTGGATTTATTATATACATTTTTTTTAAGTACCACATCATGTGAAGAGAATTTACATATTGGTTGAGTGACGTAATAATAAGGCACGGAAGTACATGTTGACATTTAGCCAGAGACATACTGTACCACTGCAAGAATAAAAACAATCGAAACAACAGGCAGAATACCTTATTGCAATTATAAACTCAAAATGATCTGTTTTTAACCACCGTAATTTCCATGCTGTGAATTATACAGTGTGTACCAAAGGCTAAGGGATTTAGGCAAGCCGTTTGCTGACTGACATGCGGATTCATAGGGATCTAAGAAAATAGAAACACCCACAAGTTATTTCATGTGTCTGTAGTCACAGGAATGATTCACGCCTCTCATGTTTATAATAAGCTATTGATTATTTAATTGATGCTTCTCAGTCCCAACATGCAGGAGTCATTCTTGGAAGCACTGCTTGGCTTCCCCCCTCCAGCCTCCTTTGATTTCTAAGATGGAATCTATGTGAATAAAGCAAATTGAGGGCAATTTCAACAGTGCAGGTGACAGACATAATACTGTTCAGGTGGCAGACATAACACTTTATATGTCTTTATACACTTTATAGACAGCGGGATATACTACACTATTAAAGACCAGTCATGAAAGGAGTCGTGAAAAAGAGAAAAATTTGGTTTTGTTTTTCCAAGGTGTAGATATCAAGCTAGAAGAGTAAACTCAGTACAGAGTTGGCGATATAGCCCAGTCTCAACACACCTAGGCTATAAATCCACATGGTGGCGCTAGAGGAGAGGTCACAGGGTCACCAACATCAACAGGTTTCTCCCTCCAGGGGTCATGAATATATTGTGACTCTACGCTGATTTGAAAATGGAAAGTTTGTCCTGATGGGGGCACTAGAGGAAAGGTCCTGGGATCAATAGATTGCTTTCTCTTGTGGACGCTACATATGAACACAGACTATTAAGATATGTTACTATGAACATAATTCACCACAACCTGTTAAGTTAGGTCATGTTCATTTCAGTGTTATACTCACCACAGACTGAACTGAGCAAATTCAACGTGCGCCCTTTAAGAGTGCAGGGTAGGGTAATTATGGTTACGGTAGAGCTAGGGGCTTGTGGGTTGAGTCAAGGGTAAGGCCGCCAAGCACGCCGTGCACTGGTCTGCGGAGAGAAACAGGGCTTTTGTGGATGCTAAAAACGCTCTGGCTAACGCGACCATGCTGGCACACCCACTACCCTCTGATCACCATCACCACAGACGGTTCAGACTGTGCTTTCTGTGCTGTTTACCAGCAGTGCCTGGCGTCTGCTCACTTTCTTCAACGGCAGCTCTGTCCCAACAAGCAGAAATACAGCACCTTTGATTCGAGAACTCATTCGACACTTCCATTTCGTGCTGGAGACCTGACCAATCACAGTGTTCATGGTCCACAAACCACAGACTTTCGCCATGGTCTGCCCGGCAGCAGCGCCAGCTCTCCTTCATATTGGAGTTCAGTATGGACATCCAACATGTCGCTGGTAAAGACAACCTTGTCGCGACTGCCTCTCCTGGGCCATCCACCTGGGACTTGACTACGTCCACATGGCTTCCAATCAGGCCTCTGATCCGACCCTTAAGGCTTACAGGATGGGTGTCACAGGACTACAGTTGAATGATGGGGATTTTGACGACACTAAAACCCACACAATGTTTCCACAGGCCAGCCATGGTAGGTGCCCGACGGGTGGAAAGGCCGTTTCTGGCCTTTCTCACTCAGGGACTGGTGGCACGGACTCGAAAAGGATGTGCGGGACTGGGCTGATACCTGTGTGGTATTGCCAACACTCTGGAGTACACCAAGGCTCCCTTGGTACAGTTCTTGGTGCCCGGAAGGAGGTTTGACCATGTTAATCTGGACCGTGTGGGGTTCCTGCCTCCCTCCCATTGTTTAACATACCTCCTCACTATGGTGGACAGGACCATGCGACGGCCAGGAGCTGTCCTGCTGTAGTCGTCATCCTTGGCTCGTGTGTTCATCAGCACTTCGGCGCCCCGTCTGAAGTCTTCTTTGAAAAGGGACCCCAGTTCACATCTGAACTATGAAATGCAAGCTAATGGGTTGTGTGAGAGGTTCCATCACTCCATGAAGGCTGCCCTTCAGGTCACCCTCAAACACAGTGGTTGGATCGACAGGCTCCCTAAGGAGGACCTTTAGTCCGTCGAGCTGATTTATGGCCAATCACTGCTGCCTTAAGCCGGCCCATTTGGATCTGGACCATCCTGTTGGACTGGCTCAGCCCCCGCAGCCCCTCGACCTTTCCCCCTCACTGTCCCAAGGTCCCTAAGGGTTCTCCAGTGGAAACCCCGGCCCCCCCTGAATTATGTGTTGACATATGTATCAGACACTACATATAAACACAGACTATTAAGTTATGTTACTTAAACCACTGACATAATTCACCACAACCTGTATATTGTATTCAGCACGGACTGTTAGGTAATGTTACAAACTTACTTATGTTACTCACCACAGACTGTGAACTGAGCTAATGAGACGGATTAAACAAAAAGGTTCACTGTGTACCTTCACTAATTTCAATTGAAAGTCTTGGCCTGATGGTGGAGCTGGAGTTGGGATGTTCAATTCATTTTAAAAGGTCCAGTCACATACATTTCCAAGCAACAAAGGTCTAGATTATCAGCATAGTGAGATACATTTGAAATATTCATATGATTAATATGTGGTTATTATTTCACCATTAACACTTCAAATGAAACCAGTGGATTATATTCATTGGTCATACGTTTTATTACGCATTTATTATCAGTGTTTGGGACAAAACTCTCAAACTGTAGTTTACCAAACTACTAGCCACTTTACAGCAAAATAAATTCAACTACATCTACATCTGTCAAAGTACCAAACTACATTGCTGAAAATGATCACAATCTGCGTCTGGAATGTCACACAGGTACATGGAGCAACTAACCAATCGATACAGTATAAAGTATAGGTGTGTTTGATTTAGCGCGCAGGGCAGGCCAATCCACACAAGGAGCAGTTTTTGAGGTGTAATCAGGAAAATGTTACTCCACTCCACCTGACTGCTGCTACTCCACTCCACCCGACTGGTGCAAAATGCACTTAAATTGAACGAGCCTACATGTAGTTCACTACTCCCCAACACTGCTGCTTGTTATAGAAATATATCAAATGAGCTTTGAGGAGTGCAAAACGTAGCAGCGTAATATGAACATTCGCTTTGCTGCTTTGAAAGCACATCCGCAGCTAATACTTCAGTCTCGTGGCTGGAGATCCACATAGGATGCTGTGAACATGGCTCTGCACTACACGCTGGAACATCTGGACTACGCGGGCAACTATGTCAGGATATTGTATGTGGACTTCAGCTCGGCCTTTAACACCATCCTTCCACCCATCCTGGATCACCAGCTATCCCTGCTGCAGGTGCCGGCCTCCACTCGCAGGTGGATAAGGACTTCCTGACCAACAGGTCTCAGCGGGTGAGGCTGGGGAAGAGCATTTCCAGCTCTAGGTCCACCAGCACCGGTTCCCCGCAGGGCTGCGTCCTGTCCCCACTACTGTTCTCCCTGTACACCAACAGCTGTGCCTCTCTACACCCCTCGGTCAAACTCCTGAAATTCGCTGACGACACCACCCTGGTGGGTCTCATCTCCAGGGGGGACGAGTCGGCCTATAGGAGGGAGATCGAGAGGCTGCAGAGCTAGTGCAGCTGCAACAACCTGGAGCTCAATGCTCAAAAGACAGTGGAGATGGTAGTGGACTTCAGGAAGAAAGCAGCCCTGCCCCCTCCCATCATACTGGGAGGCACTCAGGTGGCCTCCGTGGAGTCATGCCGATTCCTCTGCATGACCATCTCCCGGGATTTGAAGTGGGAGCTCAACATCACGGGCCTGCTCAAGAAGGCCCAGGGGAGGATGTTCTTCCTCCGGCAGTTAAACAAATATAAACTGCCGAGGACCATGATGGCCCAATTCTACACGGCCATCATTGAGTCCATCCTTACCCACTCCATCATCTCCTGGTTCCCCGCTGCAGCGGCAAAAGATCTCGCCAAGCTGCAGCGGGTGATTCGCTCCGCGGAGAGGGTGATCGGCTGTCCCCTGCCCTCCCTCAGGTCCCTGCACGACTCCAGGGTGCTGAAGAGGGCGAGGAAGATCATGGCCGACCCATCCCACCCTGGTCACAGCCTCTTCACCCTGCTCCCCTCTGGGAGAAGGCTGAGGATCCCAAAGGCTGTGAAAGCTTGTCACAGACTGAGCTTCTTCCCCTCAGCCGCCAGGCTGATCAATGCCTCAGGTCCCCCCCCCCGCCCCCCCCCCCCTTCTGCCCCCAAGTGACACTGGCACAATGACACTGACTGCACTGCACTAGTCCGTACTGGAACTCTGCACTCTTCACTTTATATATATATGTATTTTATATATAAATAAAATATAAATATATGTATTTTATTGATTAATCCTCCACTGCACTGTTTCGTTTCTTGTCATGTGTCTGTGTTGGTGTTGTTTACTGTGAAAAAAGAAAAGTAAATGCATACACTGTATTGCTGCAACAATTACCAATGTGTTTTACACAAATGGCTCAATAAAGGAATCTGAATCTGAATCTGAATCTGAATCGTGGCTGTAGTGTCTGCAGGGGTGTAAAAAGTACCCAGAAATTATACTTAAGTGAAAGTATGGGTACCGTCTCAAAATCGTACTCAAGTAAAAGTCAGAGTATCTGGCTAAAAACACACTTGAGTAAAAGTTAAAAAAGTTTCTACTTTTAAATGTACTTAAGTACAAAAAGTAAAAACTTTTTTTTATTGCAAGGGATAGACCAGGGGTCTCAAACTCATTAAGTAATTGAGTAAAAGTACAAGTATACAAACCTAATAATACTCGAGTAAAGTACAAATCCCCAAAAATAGTACTTAAGTATTGTAACGAAGTTGTGAGGTTTCGCCTGTTCCCTGGACCTTTAATTCCCTGTTCTCCTCACCTCACCAGCCCCCACCCTCGCAATGTTTTACTCTCCTCTGCTCTTCACCAGCCCCCACCCTTGGACTACCTTTCACAGCTGTGATAAGTTATGATTAGCGCCCCAGAGGGCTTTAAATACCTGGACCTCCCCTCCAGTCCTCGTCGGGTCGTTCTGTATGCTGGTTCTTTGTTCTGGACTCTTTATCCTTTTCTGTGTTCAGTGTTCATGGAGTCCTGGACGTTACCATCACCTGCCGCGTCTCCGGCGTGAGACGAGGTGCCAGCCATCACCACCTGTCGCCGTTTGCCTGGAGTGGGACACCGTCTGCGCTCTCTAATTCCCTACGGGAGGTTTTCCAGTGTCCCACTCCAGACCCCAAGCCGGCGCGCATCGCTTCCTATACCACGGGAGGATGCGTCTCTTCAAGCCGGCGCACTCCTACTCCAGACGCCCAAGCCGGCGCGCATCGCTTCCTATACCACGGGAGGATGCGTCTCTTCAAGCCGGCGCGCTCCTACTCCAGACGCCCAAGCCGGCGCGCATCGCTTCCTATACCACGGGAGGATGCGTCTCTCCAAGCCGGCGCGCTCCTACTCCAGACGCCCAAGCCGGCGCGCATCGCTTCCTATACCACGGGAGGATGCGTCTCTTCAAGCCGGCGCGCTCCAACTCCAGACGCCCAAGCCGGCGCGCTCCCACTCCAGACCTCAAGCCGGCGCGCATCGCTTCCAAGGAGGATCTCCTTGCCAGGCCTCCGCCGTCGGAACCCTGCCATCCCTGTAAGCAGCTCTGGCCCTCGCCCTGTCCAAGGCCTTAACCCTGTTTCTCTGTCCCTGTCCCCAGCCCGCCTCCCCGGGCCTCTGTCCCTGTTCCCCCTCTCCATTGCCCCTGTTCCTGCCCTGACCTTTTGCCCTGGCCCTGTCCCTTAGCCTTTCCCCTTAGCCTGCTCGCCTCTTAAAAGCACAGTGCCACATTTTTCCCTATTTCTTTGTTCCAGTGTTTTTGTGTTCTTCCTTAAAGGGACAGTGCCGCTTTTTGTTTGTATTGAATAAATGCCCTGTTTTGGCTTACTCTCATACCTGTCTTGTGTTGTGCAATTGGGGTCGGTTACAAACCATAACAGTACGACCCGACCCGTCGACGACCCCAGCCAGCACAGACAGTGTATGTGAGTTTGCCCTTTTTAGTTCCCTCTAACCCCCTCTAGCTCCCTTTGGTTCTCCCCTGTTAGCTCCCCTGTTAGCCTCGTTAGCTCCCCTGTGAGCTACCCTGTCCCTCTGCTAGCCCCACTTTTGGTGTAGCTTCCCCTGCTAGCATGGCCCAATTTTTTTTGTTTGTTGCTTTGTCGTCTCCCCTGCCCCACTGTCTGATTTTTTGGGTCGCCCGGTGGCTCCCGTGGAGGGGGGGGGTACTGTGAGGTTTCGCCTGTTCCCTGGACCTTTAATTCCCTGTTCTCCTCACCTCACCAGCCCCCACCCTCGCGATGTTTTACTCTCCTCTGCTCTTCACCAGCCCCCACCCTTGGACTACCTTTCACAGCTGTGATAAGTTATGATTAGCGCCCCAGAGGGCTTTAAATACCTGGACCTCCCCTCCAGTCCTCGTCGGGTCGTTCTGTATGCTGGTTCTTTGTTCTGGACTCTTTATCCTTTTCTGTGTTCAGTGTTCATGGAGTCCTGGACGTTACCATCACCTGCCGCGTCTCCGGCGTGAGACGAGGTGCCAGCCATCACCACCTGTCGCCGTTTGCCTGGAGTGGGACACCGTCTGCGCTCTCTAATTCCCTACGGGAGGTTTTCCAGTGTCCCACTCCAGACCCCAAGCCGGCGCGCATCGCTTGCTATACCACGGGAGGATGCGTCTCTTCAAGCCGGCGCACTCCTACTCCAGACGCCCAAGCCGGCGCGCATCGCTTCCTATACCACGGGAGGATGCGTCTCTTCAAGCCAGCGCGCTCCTACTCCAGACGCCCAAGCCGGCGCGCATCGCTTCCTATACCACGGGAGGATGCGTCTCTCCAAGCCGGCGCGCTCCTACTCCAGACGCCCAAGCCGGCGCGCATCGCTTCCTATACCACGGGAGGATGCGTCTCTTCAAGCCGGCGCGCTCCAACTCCAGACGCCCAAGCCGGCGCGCTCCCACTCCAGACCTCAAGCCGGCGCGCATCGCTTCCAAGGAGGATCTCCTTGCCAGGCCTCCGCCGTCGGAACCCTGCCATCCCTGTAAGCAGCTCTGGCCCTCGCCCTGTCCAAGGCCTTAACCCTGTTTCTCTGTCCCTGTCCCCAGCCCGCCTCCCCGGGCCTCTGTCCCTGTTCCCCCTCTCCATTGCCCCTGTTCCTGCCCTGACCTTTTTCCCTGGCCCTGTCCCTTAGCCTTTCCCCTTAGCCTGCTCGCCTCTTAAAGGCACAGTGCCACATTTTTCCCTATTTCTTTGTTCCAGTGTTTTTGTGTTCTTCCTTAAAGGGACAGTGCCGCTTTTTGTTTGTATTGTATAAATGCCCTGTTTTGGCTTACTCTCATACCTGTCTTGTGTTGTGCGATTGGGGTCGGTTACAAACCATAACAGAAGTACAATTACTCAAGTACTTTACACCCCTGAGTGTCTGAGAGTGGGATCTGTTTTATTTTTGTTCAGCTCATCTTTTAGTTTACCATCCAGTAAATGTACAAGATATTTCCACCATGCGTCATTGCGTCAGTCTCTACATCAGTGAATGGCTTTTTAAGTTTTCCCAAAACCCAGGCTATTGTCAATGAAAACTTGTTTGCACATTATTGGGCTGACTCTGGTGGACCAATCGTACTGGACTGTAAGTTAATTTTATGCCTCCTCACGTCTGAATTTGTGAGAAGATTTGTATGCAGGGGTGTGTCAACGCTTTACATTTCCACTTTTCTTTTTTTTAAACTTAAATTTGTATTTGCATTTTTGATTTACAAACATCTCAGACAATACAATTAAACAGACAGAAACAATAAAGAAAAAATATAACATCAAAAAGAAAACAGAAATAAAAGAAAGGGGTGACATGGGTTCATCGGTCAATTCTATCTTTACCTTGTTTATTTACATTTCAATTTCTTTTCTTGTTTCCTTTTCATTCTTCTGTGACGTCGTTCCTCTTCTTCCTATATTCCTCCCACTTTTCCCATTTTGACTAAAATGTCTCCTCCTGTAGCCTCAGCATATGCATAATTCTCTGCATTTCCTGTATCCCCTCTATTATTTCTATCAATTTTTCCTTCATCTGTGTTTCTACCCTGTACCACAGTTTAGTCAATACTTTCTTGGCTGCTACTAATAGTATCTTAATCAGATATTTGTCTTCTCCCTGAATTTCTTTTTGTGTCAAGTTCCCTAGGTATAGTACTTGACCTGTCTGGGGCATTTCATATCCTACTATTTCATTTATTATCCCTCCTATCTCCTCCCAGTAGTTTCTTATTTTCTGACATTCCCAGAATATGTGTGTGTGGTTCGCTACTTCTTGCCCACATTTTCTCCAACATGGCTTTTGTGTTGGCACGTAATTGATTGATTGATTGATTGATTGATTGATTGATTGCTTGATTGATTGATTGATTGATTGATTGAAAACTTTATTTACAGATTGCAGAATGGGTACAATACAGTACAGCTCAATACACACAATTGTTAAGGGGTTGCAGACCAGAGAAAGACTTTCGTCTTGTTTACATCAGGGTCCCCCATTTTCAATTCATCAGGACATATGACATACATGACATACAGATAGACAGTACTGCTACATCTATACATTTATGACATACCAGATTTGCAAATACAGTACTGTTTGTGATACAAAAAGAGTCCAGAAAAGGGAGTATATACATTTGACGTAAAAACTGTACATTGGAGGAGGTTGGGTGGGGTTGCGTGGGGGGGGGGGGTTGGGTAGGAGGGGTTGGGGGGGGAAACACTGTACAACTGTACAAGCAAAACTGTACATTGGAATATTGACAACCATACTAGGTAATTTACTGTACATTGGAGGCGGTTGGGGGGGGGGAGAAACACTGTACAAACAAGCAAAACTGTACATTGGAATATTGACAAAACCATACTAGGTAATTTACTGCACATTGGAGGGGGTTGGGTTAGGACATTTACAGGGGCCAGTTTCGAATTGCAGTTTCCTGTAGGTGTTCTTTGAGAGTGGTTTTGAAAGTGGGTAGTGATTCACATTCCTTTACAGCTTTAGGTAGGGCGTTCCACATTGATGTGGCATAATTGCGAAACGAGTTTAGTCCCTTGTTTGAGCCGAATCTGGGTTTAACATGATTTGTGGAGCTTCCTCTGGTGTTGTGATCGTGGTATTCACTGACCTTTGGGAAGTATTTTGACATGTACATGGGTACCTTGGTCGTGTAGTGTATCTTGTAGACCAGGCCCATTGCAAGTTGCTGTACTCTGTCGTCTACTCTAAGCCATCCTAGGTTGTCAAAGTGGGCAGGGGTGAGGTGGGTTCTAGGAGTAAAATCAAGCAGTAGTCTGACCAGTTTGTTTTGAGATGTTTGTAATTTTGTTTTTAGCGCCTTTGAGGTGCTTTGGTACCATGAGGTGCAAGCATAGTCGTAGTACTCTTGAATGAGTGCTCCTGCCAGAGTCTTCAGGGTATTCTTGTTTACCGGAGAGGAGATCCGGTACAAGAATCGAGTTCGTTGGTTGACTTTTTTTATTACATTGGATGCCATTTTGTCCTGTATTTCTGGTGTTATAAAGAATCTAATTATGTTTTTCCACCCAAACTCCCTCCATATCCTTGATCCTGTGGTTGATTGTTGTATCTTGCATGTGTTATACCATTCCTCCTCTGTTATCTCTATTTCTAATTCCTTCTCCCACTTTTCTTTTATATATAAGGTTGTAATTTCCTTACTGTCCATTATTGCCTGATATAGTGCTGATATAACCCTCCCCTTCCTTCCTTCATATGTTTTTACCATTATCTTAATTATCCCATTCTGTTCTTTGTCTCCGTCTTGTTTTATTTCTTTGTTATAGTAATCTCTAATCTGTAAATATCTAAAGTGGTCTCTATTCTCTAGTCCGAATCTTTCTTTCAATTTCTGTAGAGATAACATTGCTGTTATCCCCCCCCCCCCCCCCCCCGTTCCCATCTTTTGAACCCATGGTCGTCTATCCCTGGTTTGAATTTGTTGTCGTGTGTTATCCATCTCTTGGATTCTTTTTCTAACTTGTATTTCTTTACTATTGTGTTCCATATGTTTATAGTGAATTTGGTAATTGGGTCTAGTAGTTGTTCCTGTCTTCAGAACAGCTCCCTTTCTCCTATTAGTGCCTGCACTTTGAATCCCTCTCTTTTGGTTTCTATATCTTTCCATTTGGCTTCATAATTCACATTGCACCAGCATGCTACTGTCCTAAGCTGTGCTGCATAGTAATAGTCTTCTAAACTGGGTACTGCCATTCCTCCTTTCTCCTTTGGTAGTTGTAGAGTCACATATCTGATCCTTGGTCTTCCCCCCCCCCCCCAATGAATCTTGATATCTGTCTATCCCATTCCCTGAATTGTTTTTGTGGTATTAATATAGGTAAAGACTGAAATACGTATAATAACCTTGGTAATATGTTCATCTTAATGATTTCGATCCTTGAGTTGAAATATAGGGGCATAACTGTCCATCTTTCTAGGTCTCCCTTGATTTTCTGATTAATCTGCGTATAGTTTGCATCGTATAACCCCTCCACCCCTCTTGTAATGTTCACCCCTAGATATTTGATCCTGTCCATGTCCCATTTAATTTTGTATTTTTCTTTGATCTCTATCGTTGGAGTGTAGTTAAGTGCTAAAGTCTGTGTCTTCGTCACATTGAGTCTATACCCTGAGTAATATCCATATTCTGTCAGTAAATCCATCAGTATCGGGAAGCTTGTGTCTGGTTGTCTCATATATACTATCACGTCGTCTGCGAACAGTCCCAATTTATGTTCTGTTCCCCTTATCTCCAACCCTTTGATGTCTTTGGTCTGTCTAATTCGTTGAGCCAGTGGTTCGATGAATACATCGAAGAGCGTCGGCGAAAGACAACAACCGTGTCTGGTAGCTCTCTCTAGTTTAATCCGGTCCGTCAGACTACCATTTACCTTAATCCTTGCCGTCGGTTCTTGATATAATGCCCTAATTGTTTTCATAGCGTTTTTGTCTAATCCAAATTTCTCCAATACTTTATATAAAAATATCCAGCTCACACTGTCAAATGCTTTTTCTGCGTCTAGGGTAACTAATACTGCACTTCCTCCTTCCTTTTGTATCTCCTCTACTATCTGCACTGTCTTCCTTATGTTATCCTGTGTCTGTCTTCCTTTAATGAATCCGGTCTGGTCTTCGTCTCTAATATCTGTCATAAATGTCTCAAATCTTTTGGATATTATTGATGTATACATCTTGTAATCTACATTAAGTATGGACACTGGTCTGAAACTGCTACATAGTTCTCTATCTTTTCCTTCCTTTGGAATTGTAGTAATTATGGCTTCTTTCCATGAAGGTGGCATTGTGCCTTCTTTCATTGTGTGTCTGAATGCTGCTTCTAATATGGGGCTCAGTTCCTGTCTAAATGTTTTGTAGAATTCAGAGGGGAATCCGTCGCTACCCGTTGACTTACTGTTCTTTGCTTTACTGATCGCATTCCCCACTTCCTGTTCTGTAATCTCTGCGTTTAATATTTCGTTCTGTTCCTTCCCTATCGACTGTAAATCTACTTTTTAAAAAAATTTCTCTATCTCCTCTTCTCCTGCCGCTATCGGTTGCAGAGCATGTGAGTGGAGCGGAGCGGTGGATTTTGAAGTGAGCGTGGAGTGGATTTTAAAATGGGTCAGAGCGACTCCGGAGCGAGAGCTCTCCTCCGCTCCGAGCCGCTCCAAGCCGCTCAGTGCACACGATTACACAGTGGTTTAAACTGATGTAATATACATGTAGTACAATGCCAAAGCAATAGGTGGCGATGTACAAACATGAAGGTAATTTTTAACCAATCAGAAGGGTGAACCGTCACTACACAATGAGAGCAAAACTCAGCCGTCTAGAGCGAAGAGCGGATTTCTGGCCGCTCCGCGCCGCTCACATGCTCTGATCGGTTGTGTGTATAGTTTCTTATAGTATTCTTCAAATGTCTTCTCTATTTCAGCTGGTTCTCTTAGTATTTTGTTTGTGTTCGTGTCCCTTATTGTGTGTATTGTGTTCAGTTTTTGTTGTGTCCTGATTCGTCTAGCTAAAAGTCTGGTCGCTCTTGGTCCTCCTTCATAGTATGTCTGTTTCATGTATCTAGCTTTCTTCTCTATTTCTGTCAGCAGTTCTTTGTTTATATTTCCTCTAACGTCCTTTACCTCTCTAAGCGTCTTTTGTTTCTTTGAGTTTTGGTGTTCTTTCTCTAATTCTTTCAGTTTCTTTATTAAGTTCTGGTATGTCTCTATTCTGGCCTTCTTGAGTAATGCCGTCTTTGCTATACATTTTCCTCGTATTACTACCTTTAGTGCATCCCATAAAATGTTTGGGTCTACCTCTCCATTGTCATTTTCTTCTCTGTATCTAATTATGTCTCCTTTTACTTCGTTAACCAAACCTTTGTTATTTAATAGTCCTATGTTCAGTCGCCAAACTGTATTTCTCTGTCTACTTTTACTTTTGTCAGTTATATTGCGCTATGGTCTGATATGTCCGTTACCCCTATCCTGCAGTCTTCTACCCTGTATCTGTCCCCTGTTGTCATGAGAAAATAGTCTATCCTTGAATATGTTGTGTGTGGATGTGAATAATGTGTGTATTCTCTGTCTAGTGTGTGCATTTCTCTCCATATATCCATGATTCCTAATTCTGTCATTTGTATATGTATATATTTGCTAATGTTTGTCCTCCATTTCTTTGTGCTTGTCGTGTCTATGTCATAGTTCAGTACTACATTAAAATCACCTGTAGTGTACATATTAGGACCCCTTCCCCTTCCATCGCTATGATATCAAAGATAGTTTCAAATAGATATTTCTCACTTTCTGGTGGAGCATACACATTCACTAGTGTTACCATTTGACCTTTGACCATTTGACCCTTGACCATTACATACCTCCCCTCTTTATCCCTTATTTCCCTGATCATTTCAAACTTCACTGAGTTCTTAATTAGTATAGCTACTCCTCTTCTAAGGTTCTGTTTAAAATAACTATAAAACAAATTCTCATACCCGAATCTCTTCAGTTTTTCATGTTCTTGTGATATTAGATGTGTTTCCTGTAAGAAGATAACCTGCACCTCTTCTTTCTTAAGTTTCGTCATCACCTTACTCCTATTGATCGGACTATTCATACCATTAACATTCAACAATTAATTTTGATACCCTTAACTTGTGTCATATTTATTTTCCAATTGTTCTCCTGTTCTACCCATGTCACATAAAATAATATTTGTGGTTGTAGCCACTGCTATCCCTGTCTGATTTACATACATATAACCATAATAAACAATAACATCAACATTAACATTTGGTACTTCCATGGTAGTAGAGGATCTCAGTCGTATCCCTCTTTCCCTTGCTGGCGGGTGGGGAGTAGTTTAAGTTTAAGTTTATTTGGATCCCCATTAGCCACAGCAGTGCTGGGGCTATTCTTCCTGGGGTCCATAACACATAAAATACAGTTACAGACTTATACACTCACAACATTTACATGTCATACAGACAATTAAAACAACAATAAAAACCCTTATACACTCATAACATTTACATGTCATACAGACAATTAAAACAACAATAAAAACCCTTATACACTCACAACATTTACATGTCATACAGACAATTAAAACAACAATAAAAACCCTAATCAAATTCATAATACAATATAAAAATATATACGCCTTATGAATTCATAATACAATACAATAATACCTACTCATAATTAATTCATAATACAATACAGCATAATATACTATTTAGCTTTTACATACATTATCTATGTTCATATCAGCCAATTATACAATATTTTAATAATATATCCCTATCAGACACATGCCTTTTCATCCATATATACCTATCTCTTTATCAGACACATACATTTTCATTTACGTACACACTATCTATTAGGGAATGTCAATTTCTTTGGTTGAAAATGTTGTTTTACCACGATTTTGAAACGACATTTACTATTCTCCTGCTTAACATGTCTGGGAAGAGAGTTCCATTCCTGCATACCACGGAACATGACAGTTTGCTTCATTGCATTCGACCTCACTTTTGGAAGTGTAAAACCTTGTGCAGAAGCATGTCTGGTGGAATGGTTGTGTCTGTCAAGACTTATTGATAAATTGTTATATAAAATTGAGGGGATCTTTGTAACAAGAATATTCCTAGTGAATACAAGGAGTGAGCAGAGTAATTTATGTTTGACAAGTAACCAAGTTAAACAACTGTGCATCGCTGCAACATTAGTTCTGTACTCACAGCGAAGCGCTATACGTGCTGCTTTGTTTTGTACCATTTGTAATTTTTTCAGTTTATTCGTCGTTACATTCGACCATACTGCAGGACAATAGTCAAGATTTGACAAAACCAGAGCTTGAATTACCTGTTTGATAGAATTTAGTGGTAACAAATGAGCACATCTTTTAACAACAGAAATCCCTCTTCCCATTTTCACTACTATATTGTTTATATGGTTTGACCATGACAATTTACTGTCTAATGTTACCCCTAGGAGTTTAGTCTCCTGGACTTGATTAATTACCACATCACTTATCAAAAGTTTCAAGACTGGGTTCGTTCTTAGAGTATGGTTTGAACCGAAAATGATGCTACTTGTCTTTGATATGTTTAGAACTAGTTTGTTATTCTTTATCCATTCCATCACTGATTGCAACTCTGCCTTTAGGACCGTATTTAATTCATTGGCTGTTGAGGCTGATGTGTAAATCGTTGAATCATCCGCATACATAGAAATATAGGACTTATTTAGGACAAGAGGCATGTCATTTGTAAATATGGTGTAGAGCAAAGGCCCAAGGCAACTTCCTTGGGGTACTCCACACCTTACCGTTTTAACTTCTGAGTAACTCCCATTAAAAAAAACTATTTAGTGGCTCTCCTAGTGAGAGGGCTCCCCCTAGTGGCTAAAAGATGCACACTATACATGTCCAACTTGTTCTGTGTGCGACCTCCGAGCTCCCGGTCAAAGCTCTGCATTAGCCACTTTCATGTTCCCGTCTATTAGTATTATGTGTCACGTGTAATACTGTGGTTCTTTCATGTCCATCCAACATGTGTTTTTTCCCAACATATCTCTTGAATCTCCATGTCCTTTCTTATAACTTTTGGTATAATTATCTTGTATGTACTTTACCATCTTCTCATTGCATAAGTCATTTTCATGTTTACATTTACTTGTATTGTGTGTGTCACATGTATACCAGTCCAATGTGTATTTCTCCCAGTGTATTTCTTGAATGTCCTTGTCTTTTTTTTTTTTTTTTTTTTTAATATATATAAGATTTGTTGCAATTATCTCCTATGTATTATACCATCCTATCTTATTCTCATGTTCATATTCCCTCGTATTGTGTGTCACCTGTATTTCTGTGCTTCTTTCATATCTGTCCAACGTTTATATTGGTAAGTCTTTCATATTGATATTGTATTGTACTTATCCTTCCTTGGATCACGTGTCCCCTCTCGTCTCCTCTCTGCTCCCCTTCCCTGTGTCTTTTCGTCGTTCTTCTCAGTTGATCCGCTTTGAATCAGTTCAGTCAACCAAGTTTTTACTTTTTGTACTTAAGTACATTTAAAAGTAGAAACTTTTTTTTACTTTTACTCAAGTGTGTTTTTAGCCAGATACTCTGACTTTTACTTGAGTACGATTTTGAGACAGTACCCATACTTTCACTTAAGTATCATTTCTGGGTACTTTTTACACCCCTGACCTCAAGCTATGGAAGCCTACTTCCCCAGGCAGCCTGCCTGTCATTCTGCTGTGCTTGTAATTTGCATAAAACAGAGGCGAGGGACAAGGCACAGTCACACAGGACCACAGCAGTTCTGCTGAAGGGACAACACTGCTCTGCCTGAGCAGCATGGTATACAAATAAATAAATAAAGAACATATATATATTATACCGCACCTGTCCAGATACAGTAGGTACCGGACACACACACACACGCACGCACACACACACACACGCGCGCACACACACACACACACACACACACACACACACACACACACACACACACACACACACACACACACACACACACACACACACACACACACACACACACACACACACACACACACACACACACACACACACACACACACACACAAACATAACCTCAACTGCTCAGGCAATTCTATTCTATCTAACATAATACATACATACATATATATACACACACACACACACACACACACACACACACACACACACACACACACACACACACACACACACACACACACACACACACACACACAAACAAACATAACCTCAACTGCTCAGGCAATTCTATTCTATCTAACATAATACATACACGTATATATATATACACACACACACACACACACACGCACGCACGCACACACACACACACACACACACACACACACACACACACACACACACACACACACACACACACACACACACACACACACACACACACACACACACACACACACACATATATATTGACTTACATGGTTCTCATATACAAATTGCCATTTTTTACATATGTAAGCTACTTGCAAATCTTTTTTCCAGTATTGTAGCAGTAAGCTTGCATGGTGGTCAATGGGGTGTAGCATTGGAGCTTCATGGGGCGCGTACACGGCGAGACACAGAAGCGGGTCGGTGCGCAGTGGGGCAATTTATTTTTACTGGCTACACCAGTTGCATGTGAGCCACATTGCTGTAGAGCAAGGGATACACTTCTCAACGGTGATTTCATATGTTAAATGTATGTATGTATATCAAAGCTTATCATATTGTAATGTTTCAAGGGTGTATAGAGGTGAAATAAATGATGGCATGCATGGTGTAATGTGTTGTCTTGCATTGCCTCAGGTACAATGAAGCCAGGAGCATATTCTTTTTAAAGACATTTTAAATGATGTTTTCAAAGCATTTCTGTGTAGTTTTAACAAAATGGTTGCGCATAAAGGGGGAAAAAATAGACCACTCGTGCAAAAATTGAGATCAGCCTTGGGACGCATGCTCCATGTAGCTTTGGCATAACAGAGTAGAAGTTGGCAGGTACATAGCATACAGTCAATAAGCCAGAAAATGCCCACAAAGCATTTTTTCTTACATTTTTCTTTTCTGCGGGTCCTCCTTGTGGGTCAAGCTGCAAAGCAGAGCTCATCGTAATTTCCACTTAAAAAGTTATTAATATGCCTAACCCTTATCTTGTCCCCTAAAGCTAGGATGACCAGACGTCCCAGGTTGTTGTGGTTTCCCGACAAATATATCTAAAACACTAAAATGTCCCGGTTTCAACATTGACTACCAACTTGTCCTGGTTTTAACCAATAGAAAAACATAAACAAGGCAACACGCTTCTGAATTCAACACTGTCATTAGCCTAACTACTTACACAATGAGAGTGACCATCTCTGCATCACTGGAAAATTACTTTGCACTCCTCATTTGTCTCCATTTCATAAAGACATGTCCAAAGTTTATCTTGTATCTTGATTTGTTTCTCTATGGTCGAGCTGCTGCTGTTCTTCACCCTCCATTACTCACCTAGCATCGTTTTAGAAGACAACAAGATAGATACCAATTTCCTCTCTGTGCGTTCAGTAGAAAGAAATCGGACCGCAAGCTAGCCTGCTTAGCACAATTTAACGGAACACGATATGGACCACTAGCCTAGCTTAAAACTCCGGGAGAGATTTTCTACTGATCGCACAGAGGGGAAATTGGTATCTATCTTATTGTCTGACTCGGTAAGCACATTTCCCATAATGTTATTATCAAAGAGGGTTTATGAAAGGAAGAGGACCAACTCTAATTTTGAAATGAATTGCGATCAATTGGGGGTTTCAAACCTTTTGATGTCATACAAAATTTGGGTAAAGGTCAGCTGTCACTGTGTTGCTGGTCTGTTGCAATGCGCTAGCATTACTGGTCTGATATTCCCCTTTCCATCTCATCACTTCTGACCTTTTTCCTGATGGTGTAGTTGTAATGCTCTATTTGGGCTGAAATAACACGGCCTTCCCTCTTAGCATAGACCTCTCACATGTTGCCATCATTTTGACAGACCCCGGCTCTTTTTTTCTCTCTGCCTATAGCAAGAATGAACAGTGTTTTCCTCTCCTGTTTCCCCAGTAATGCTGTCCATTAAACTGCATGTGGGGTCAGAGTTAAAATGACATTTTACAGGAGCATTATGTTTTGTTAACTAGCCTAATTTCAAGAGCCGCATTGCTAACACTAAATTACCAGGTGTCATTGACCTGATCTGCAATGCTAACAGTTCCAAGCTATTTTTGGCTAGCGAGAAAGCAGACGAAATACGTCACCTGTGAGGTCTATTAGTACAAACCTTTCATTTAGATGTATTTACCTTATATTCTGGCTCACCTCTGCAATCACTGTGCCCAGCAGTTACTGTCTTGTTATACAAATAATTCTACACACCACTGACCACCACTGGCCCCATGGATCCCATGGATTAGCTTCCTACCATCTTCTGTCCGACCTACAACGTCAAACCATACCCGCTCTACCTCAACCTATTCTGAGTAGTTCTCCTGCCCCCCGGGGCAAATGGCCCTGAGCCATCGTCTTGTATCTCATCCTGTATACTAGCGCTTGTAGTCCTCTGCCTCTTTGTTCTTATTTCTATTTACTACTTTAATTTCATCATTTTCTTATTCATATCTATCGCTCTGATGTCTGCCCACTGCAAACACGGGGACTCTCTTACCCCTGTCCCTGTCTCCCTGTCTCTCTGTGAGTCAATGACTTGAGTGTTAGTATGTCATACAGATTGACTGTGTTCTACTGTATCTCAAATTGGTTATGAGCACCACTGAGGTCATGGATCAGCTTCATACCGTCTTCCGTCCGACCTACAACGTCTCTAAACCATGCCTGCTCTACTTCATTGCTGGGCTAAGTACTTCTATTCTATTCTATTCATATATATGCTCATTACATGTATTTATTGCTCCTATGTCCGCCCACTACAAACACGGGAACTCTCTAACCCCTGTCCCCGTCTCCCTGTATTCCTGTCTCTCTGTGAGTGGATGTCTCTGGGTGATGGCCAAGGTGGTGGATGTCTCGTGGTGATGGCCAAGGTGGTGCGATCTTCTCTACCTCACCCCCATACTTGAAATGGATCAGAGCAGAATACATACATACATTCATCCAAATGGAATATGACTCTGATATTTTGAGCTCTGAGCCTTGACATTTTAGCCTTTATCTTATTTTCATACCAGCATTCGTTTCCCTATGCTTTTTCTTTTGTTGTTGTTGTTGTTGTTGTTGTTGTTGTTGTTGTTGTTGTTGTTGTTGTTGTTGTTGTTGTTGTTGTTGTTGTTCTTAGATCTATTTCATTTCAATAAATAAATAAATAAATAAATAATTCTTATGTACCTTAGTTGCTATTGCATGTATATATATGTGTTTTATATTACATGAATATGTACATACATACGATACCAACTATTCACCTGTTTTATTCTCCACCCATCTATCATACATAGCAACACTATATTATCACCAACATCCAAGTTGGGACAGCTCATCTGAGGTTTCTCTCCTCCTGTGGTGCTTTTCCCCCCCTATTGCTAGGTTAGAGTTGTTCCTCATCTTCAGAGATGACAGAGTTGTTCCTCATCTTTAGAGAGTTGAGATAGTTGTTCCTCATCTTCATTAGGGAAAGTCTGGCAGTGTCGCATATTTGATTTTCTTGATTTATTGGGATGTTTCTTCTTGACTTGTTCAAGAAGACTTGTACACCCCATCGGGGCATTACTGTTAAGTCACGGTAGCTTGTGGGCTCACACGCATAACACAGGAGAATACTGTTTAAGCCTGTAGGGTGTTTATTACTGTGTAGAGGGGGGGGGGGGGGGAGAGACGACAGGCCTGGGTGTTTTAGCCTGGCGGGCTGGCGGTAATGGCTGGTGGGGGGTCGCTGGGGGTAGTGGCAGGCCATTCTTAGGGAACATCTGATGCTGAATGAATGGAGAACCATGCTTCTTGTAGGCAGAGGGGTAGAGTAGGAGGAGGTGTGGAGTCTCCGTCCATCAGCGCAACTCGTTTCACCTGTGTCTATTACGCGCACGTAGTGCTTGAGCTGAAGTGCAGGGGGTGTGTGAGGCAGGTATGGAGGGTTGAGCTGAAGTGCAGGGGGTGTGTGAGACCAGGACCGGTGCGGACCTGAAGAGGCACAGAGAGGAGGTGAGGGCAGTGAGGGGTGTGGCCACGCAGCTGTAGTCCCAAATGATTCACAGGTAGAATTTGGCAAAGCCGAGGAAGGACTGCAGCGGCTTCTGGGTGGTAGGCTGACTCCACTCCATGACAGCCTCGATATTCAATGGGTCAGGCCGAGTCCGTCCACTCTCCACAATGAACCCCAGGAACTCCACGGAGGGATCGTGGAAGGTGCACCTCTCTGCCTTGATAAAAAAACAGAAGGGCATCACCCGGTACTCGTAATGGCCACGGTGATGGGTTGAGCTCCCGGTAGTCGATGCACGGCCAGAGGGATCCATCCTTCTTCTTGATGAAGAAGCACCCCGCTGCCACCGGGAAACGAGAGGGTCGGATGAGACCTTCAGCCAGACACTCTGAGATGTATGTCTCCATCGCTGCCTTCTCCAGCGCAGCGAGGTTGTTGAGGGAGCTGACTGGGAGTCTGCTGTCGGGCGGAGCTCGATAGCGCAGTCATAAGGCTGGTGTGGAGGCAGGGTGCAGGCTCTCTCCTTACTGAAGGCCTCTCCTAGGTCATGGTAAACCTCTGGCACAGAGGAGAGGTTTGGAGGAGCTGGAGGCGGGCCGTGCGAAGACACCGCGCGTAGCAGGCGGTGCTCCAGCTAATGCGTCCCTTGCCGTAGCTGACATGGGGAACATGGAGCTCGAGCCAGGGTCATCCCAGGATGAGAGGGGACTGGGGAGATTTGAGCACATAGAACCGGATCTCCTCCACATGGTTCCCGGAGATTTCACGTGGTTGTAATTGAAACTTTGTGAAAAGATTTGGATGCAAAAACATGATTGTTGGCTCCTATTTATGGGGAGTAGCCATTTGAATGAAAAACGCTGACGCCAGTTTGACAGGCATTTCTCCAACCAATCATCAACCAACAATCAACATGGTATGTGCACAGGGGTTGGCTACAATTTGCGAGTTATTGTGAGTTTTTATTTTGCCAAGTGGTTGTTGTCCTGAGACAATCATTTTGTATGACTGCTGCTGATGCTTGCAAAATAAAAAAGGTCAAAACTGGAAAACAGGTGTGTTGTGAAGAGGTGCAAATTACAAGAAGAGACATCCAACATTAAAGTTTTCAAATTGACTTATTTGTTTATACTAGTCTGCTACTAGACTAGTGCTGCTACTTTTAGATTACCATTTTGCCACCATAGAAGTAAGCTTACATTAGCTTGCTAAGTTTGCTACCAGCCAAAACTGATGACCATTGTTTCTGGTTTCTGGTTGCAAAGAAAAAAGAAAATCTGAAAGTAATATTTTGATGTTGATATTTTATAGTGTGCATAGCTAAAAAGGGCTAGAACTTAGCTAGATAGGAAACATAAGCAAGCTAGCCAGCCACAAAGCCAATACTAACCACACTTTTAAGGTGAATTCTAAATATATATTCTTAGGTTAGGATACTCTGGACAATTTGTTGGGCAATATTGCAAAAGCAGATAGCTCAACACTCAACACTCAACATTGCTTTATTTTCTGTTATATGGTGTTGTCTCCATAGCATCATAATGAATGTTGACCTCAAATCAACATTGTTTTATTGCGACGCACACAAAAGTAACAGTTTAATGTAATTTTGTTTGGTTTTATTTTTGGAATGTTATTTCTGTGAGAGGAATCATTTTAATATGAGCCATAATCTGTCTTGGTAAAACTACAAGGCGTCTTTATAATACACTAGGAGGAGTAGGAGGCAGTGAGGCGCTTTGCCTCCATGGACTCTTGTTCCTTCCTCATTCTGCTGAGCGAAGCAGCACTGAACATAAGCACCTGTCGCCTGTCTCTGTTTTTTTTTTTTTTTAAACATGTATAACTACATACACATGTTTCTTAACATTTAAATTAAATGTTAGATTGATTTTGTAGCATATATATGGTTTGGTGGACAAGTAGAGAAAATACAGTTTTCCTTTGTGCCAAGTGTGGCCCAAGATGGTGCCGGCTGTAAACCTTTAGTTGAGATCAAAGCATGTTCTAGTTTTTGGCTCCAGCTAATTTCATTTTGGGTTAAATACTATTTTTCTTGGCATAGCAGCTTGCTCTAAATTATTATATTATTGGTGTTACAGTGTACATTCTTGAACATTATAAGCACGTTGGAAAATTTTACTTTCAGCTCATTCTTAGCAAAATTACATGTCATTAGTAGCAATGTGCTAGTTTTTTTTATTTGCTCTATGAGGTTAAATAAGGGAGGTTAAATGTGAGAACCCAGAAATTCTACATTTAATAGTAATGTTTCTTTTAGGTAGTTGTGAACTAAATGGAAACACTAGCTCAGTTAATGGACTGAATGAGGATTCATTAATGCAGTCACTGATCTATTTATTTTATAATGGTAAATGGAAAATTGGAAATGTGTGTCTTATTTTAAAGAGTGTAACTAGCCCATGTATTTGATTAATTCATTGATCGTCATTGCTTTATTCTCTGTTACATTATGTTGTCATCAGACCATCACATCATTGTTGTTCTCAAGTCATCATTGCTTCATTCTGTTATATGATGTTGTCTTCAGGCCCATATCAATGTAGTTCTCAAGTCATCATACCTTTAATGGTAATCATTTTCTATTAAATGTAATACTAGTCCTGTGCAAATATAGCTTTTGGATTGAAAGATTATCTCTTTGATTTCTAGGTGTAGGGGAGTGGTGCATGTTCACAAGTACTGACCTGTCCTGGGGCATACTGTAGGAAGAGAATATGTGGATTTTAATAAAGAGGTGACATTCCCCTTTAATTCACTGAAAGGTTTTGCTAGTAATTCGATTTTTGTAGAATGTTTGTAACCATGACATGAGTTCTAACAATATTGTTTGCACAGAAGGGACAGTTATGGCCATGTTGGAGGTTATAGGGAAACCTACAGTGTCTTGCAGTGAGGAAGAAATGAGAGGAGGAGGAGGAGGACAAGGAGGAAGAGAAGGATGAGCAACACAATGAAGAGAGAATTGAGATGAGGGAGAGGAGGAGAAAGAAAGACTAACAGTGCAAGGAAGAAGAGATACTGGGCCCTCATTCATCAATGTGTGCGTAGAACATGTTCTATTTCCACACGTAAGCACGGAATGTAGAACTAGTGTACGCACAGGGTAGTCGGGATTCATCACACGTGCGTACGCAGGCTCTACGCACACCTGTCATGATGAATCCCACCTTGGCTCTGCGCCGAGGCTCGTGCACACTTTCACGTATTTGCATACCAGAAACGCCCCGATTAACCATATACGGTAATCAGGGCCGCCTGGGAGAAATGCGAGGCCCTGTGCGAGATTTAAACGCGAGCCCCCCCCCCCCCCCCCCTCCCCAAAAGGTAAAAAAAAAAAAAAAAAAAAAAAAAAAATTTTCATACAGTCAACATATTCGTAAATAATAGCGCTGCCCGAGGCTGGGCATGATACAGTCAACATATAGCAAGAGAGAGAGCGAGAGAGAGCTCCCGTTCTACAGTCAATATACAGTGTACAGAGAGAGAGACACATTGGAAAGAAATTGAAATGCTATTTGGCCCTAAACAGAGAGTACACAGTGGCAGAATACCTGAGCACTGTGACTGAAGATCCTTGACTAGGTACAGACTCAGCGAGCACAGCCTAGCCATCGAGAAAGGCCGCCATAGGCAGACTGTGTGTGTTAGAAAGAGAGAGAGAGAGAGAGAGAGAGAGAGAGCATGTGTGTTAGAGAGAGAGCATGTATGAGAGAGATAAGCAAAGATGACCCCCTAAAGGATATTCAACTTTTAATGAAAGAACAAAACAGAAGGAAAAGATAACTTCACAAAGGCAACATGAATATACATAGATCCAAAAGGACAAAGATCAACACTTAAATCCAAAGAGAAGAGGGTCTATACCAGAGAAAACAAAGCAGCAAGGAGCCAATGGCCGACAGCTAAAGGCTAGCCAGGTAGGCTACTGACACCAGGCCACACACAGCTTTGGCCAACGGCCCAACGCTACCCAAGCTACACAAACGACCAAGACAATGAATTCACACACAGCACATGTCGTATCTCCAAATGTTGTGAAGTAACATATGTTTTGCCCGGAAAAAAACATCGTTATTAACAAAACATTCGGGAGGGGAAGGAAGGAAGAGTGGGGTAATGTCATGATTTTCATTAATCTTACCTGCACCAAGGAACGCAGGGCGAAAGGCCGCAACACAGGTCTCCACGTTGACGAAAGGCCTCTCGCTGGCGGGACAAAAATAACCCCCTGCTATTCTCACGGCTAATGTCAATGGTCGTAGCACAAGCTAACAGCTAACTCAAGGCTAACTGATAGCATCAAACGAACGTTCCCAGCCGAGCGCAGCCGGCAGCTAACGTCGTAGCTAAACAGCTAACTGGCTAACAGTTAGCTCAACCAGGCTATCGCTAACCATTAGCTAACGCAGAAGCAAGCTATGCGGCTACATACAGGTGCTGACACTGGGCCACACACCGTTAGCTACTAGTAGTACTACAACAGCTAGTCGGCCAGTTTAGCTCCAGAGAGAGAGAGAGAGAGAGAGAGAGAGAGAGATGTCCACGGCGGGAATAGAATAGAGTTAATAGAATAGGTTAAAAACTCACCAAACGTCCAAGAGGATGGAGACAACCGCGTGGAGTTGACGAAGTTCATCTGCCAAACGACCATCCTCTTCATCTTGGCTGCATGCGCTCTCTCTAGGTTAGCTAACGCTAGTTAGCCTTTAGCTAAGCTAGCTACTAGCCGACATCATCATGGCTATACCATGACAAGGCTCCGGCCATTTGTCCCGCCAGCGAGAGGCCTTTCGTCAACGTTCCTTGGTGACCGACCGACTGATAATGACCGACCTCTTCGTCTTGGCTGGCATAACTAAGCATAATAGTCAAAAGCTGCATGCGCGAAATAGTCAAACGCAGCTGACTCACGCCGGCGTACTACACATGATGTAAGTAACCACTCCCTTCGTTGAAACCAATAGTATGTCTGCTGCAGAGCCCCAGAGGCTGAGCTCCAATAGTGAGTATGTCTGCAGACCCAGGAACAAGTCAGACACATTCTACAAACGTGTCTAATGTGAAATATATAAGCAAAACTAGATTTTAGGTCTGTGATGAAAATGGGGCTCGCGGGAAGGGGGGCCTCACAAAAAAATAAAATAAAATAAAATAATAATAATAATAATAAAAAAAAAAAAAAAAAAATTATTTATTTTTTATTTTGCGAGGCCCCCCTTCCCGCGAGGCCCTGTGCGACCGCACTGCTCGCACACCCCCTGAGGCGGCCCTGACGGTAATGGAATACACCCATGAAATGTGGAAAAATGGACTAAGCCGAGGGAAGCGTGTCATGAGACAGGCTGACAGACGTGTACACTTACGGTGATGTCGGATATGATATCTATTAACCATTGCTGCCTGGGCAGCGCAAACACTAATAAATACCGCGCTGGAATATGACTGCCTTTTCCCGTGTTGTTTGATTAATACCCAGGGATTAAAGTTCTCCTCAATTTTATTCCAAATCGCGATGGATCTCCCGTCAATTTTCTACCTGCTGCATATGATTTCTAGAGGCATACTACAATCTATTTTGATGTCAGTATTGGGTAGCCTATATAAACAATAATACGAGAGCATATACAAGAACAATGAATCTCACTGCATGTATGATGTAGCCTGCCTTTCAATACATGAACTTGAATTCCATCATGTTTGTGTGCGGGACTCACAAGGCTGTTGTCACAATGGGTGGTACCGGTACATAATAACAGTCCACACAATATCACGATCCATGCCATAGCCTATGTTCTATTAGGACATGATCTGTGACGACAAATGTTCTAGAATGTTTGATTAAGATATCATAATCTGACAGCATGCCTATGATCAACAAAAACGCGAACTTGAATCCCATCATATACATAGTCTGTCCACTATCTGGTGTCATTGCAATGCGTTTTCTATTCTTTCTTATACAGTAAAAAGGGGGAAGAACACTATATTCATATGACTTGTATACTGCTTACAGCTTCGAAATTCCACTTGTTTCGTTTAACGTAAAGCCTTTTAAATATAATCAAAACGTTCCCGTGTTTCTGCGGTCTGCGCAAAATAATAACGAGTTGAGCTTTATGATTTATGATGAATTGAAAATGGGGGACCCTGATGTAAACAAGACGAAAGTCTTTCTCTGGTCTGCATCCCCAATTAACAATTGTATGTACTGAGCTGTACTGTACTGTACCCATTCTGCAATCTGTTAATACACTTTTCAATCAATCAATCAATCAAGCTACGCGGAGCGCAGTCAGTCAGTAGCCTACACCCCGTATATTCCGATAACGCTATATAAACCATGCTGCATTCATTCTGAGAGAAAGATCTATTATTCCAAATGCTATTTATAGGGTTTTGACCATAATTACACTACTGTTGCTATTTTACAATGAACTATAATGAACTACGGTTCGTACAGAACATGCCAGTGTTATTATGCACAGAAGCTCATTTCCTTGTTGTAATAATATATTCTACCACTGGGCGCCAGGTACGCATGGTCTGACCTGTGCGTAGACGTAAGCACGGAGTCAAGTTCAAGTTGAAATTGATGAATCCCACTCTTTGCTTAGAAATGATCGTACGCACAGGGTAAGCACAAATCTGTGCGTAGAACACGTTGATGAATGAGGGCCGAAGAAGAGTTGAAGAGGAGGGTGAAAGGTGAAAACAACACAGCTTGTATTTCTATCAGCATTATGTTTAAGTATAAAAGCACACAAACAGGACATACGATTTTATGGCAAGACTGTAAGAATCATGAATGTCTGCTGGTTTTTAGATGCAAAGCACCTCATTGTGAGTTATGACAGCAATGTCACTCACCCACTCACTCACTCACTCACTCACTCACTCACTCACTCACTCACTCACTCACTCACTCACTCACTCACTCACTCACTCACTCACTCACTCACTCACTCACTCACTCACTCACTCACTCACTCACTCACTCACTCACTCACTCACGCATCATGGCACATGACTCATATTTAGAAAGCCTGTGACACTGTCCCTGTTCAGGTCGGGGAAAAAGGTATTGCACCCAATGTGCTGCAGCAGCCTAGAAAGGCAAAGACAAGTAAGACAAGGACAAAGTACCTTGACAGAGGGAGAGGCAGAAGACCTTGCCAAGGGGTAACGTGCTGAAAGAGACACTACTTGCTGGGATACCCAAAGGAGGACATCCAAGCAACAACTGGCAGTAATTGAGCTTCCTTTTGTTACCATGTCTTGAAATATCTTGATGGCTTCATCTTTTTTTTCTTAAGACAAACAACCATACAGTACCATATGCCAGTGGTGCCCAACCCTTTTGGACTCAAGGCGGCAAAAGTCAAACCAGAATCTCAAGGCACACCAACTTATTGTCATGGTAATCAATCAATACCATGACGTAATGGTGGAATTACAGGTGCCACATACAATTGCCACCATTAGAAAATGAATAATTTGAGTTACATTGCAACACTGTATGTCTACAGTATGTCAATAATTTCTACCTATATATTAATAGGCAATAATAGGCTTTTCATTATGCTATTCAAAATATCAGAATACCTGAGTGTATAGGGACATTGACATTATTTGCCTAATGATAGCCATTCTCATTGACCAATAATGTATCATAAGTTCCTATAGCAACTTTTGGGTTGATGCCATTGAACCATTTTTGACCACTCGAGAATTTATAGGAAAAAAAGCCACACAATAAATCCTGCCAAAATACCACACAAAGACACCACAATCTTAATGAATGCTTTAGAAAAGTTTATACTGTGATTTGCTATCATGTATGTTTTGACATCTGGAGATTTGTGCAAGAATCTTTTTTTCCCATCAGTGATGGCGAGCACATTCTTCTGGAAAATGGCTCAGATAACCTCACTTATTGTCAATGTACCTCACCAAGCCAAACATCCTCTGAGTGGCCTAGGCCTCTAGTTTCAGCTTGTAAAGTTTCATGAAGTTGTGATTTTCCTTGAGGTCACAATAGGTCATTTTATACAATGAGGCCAAGTTTAAAAAACATCATCACATTCAAAGAGCTACTATGAAGACATCTTTGCATATTAATATAATTGGGCTCAGCTTCACAGCACTGTTTAGGGACCACACTCTGCAGAAATGTATACAGCTATTTATTTGCAGAAGATAAAGCCCCAATATGTGATATTTTTTTTACATTGTTTTCCACATACATTTATGGAAGAGTTTGTTGATGGAAAATAATCTTTTTGGAAATGTCTTTAGTACCCATTTATAAAACTGAATAGGCCTAATGTGTGTTTTACTCCGTTTACATCCTGTTGTCTAGTGTTATTCCCCATATCAGGATTCAGTCAATCAACAAGCACCATTAATGACATAACAGGCCAGTCGCTCTGACGTCACATCATGAAGACCTTTGAGAGGCTGGTCCTGCACCACCGCAAGCCTCCCTAGACCCCCTGCAGTTTGCATACCTGGCAAACATCGGAGTGGAGGACACCATGATCTACATGCTCCACAGAGCCTACAACACCAAAGCCCTCTATAGGAACGAACAGAGCAGGCCGTTCTTCCTGAGGACGACACACCACAAATCGCCAGGCCTTCGTGCGAGTAGCAATCAGCCTCCACAACTGTGGGCATGGACTGCTGCCAATAGTTGGAGAACTAACAGCCGGAGAACTTGAGAACTGTTAGGACTGTCTGACTCTTAATACTAAACACTGCAATGACTCTGGTCTGCTAGTACAATATACACCATGTATACTATTATTATTATTATTATTATTATTATTATTATTATTATTATTATTATTATTATATTATTATTATTATTATTATTATTATTATTATTATTATTATTATTATTATTATTATTATTATTATTATTATTATTATTATTATTATTATTATTATTATTATTATTATTATTATTATTATTATTACTATTTCTCTTATCATATTTTCTGCCTGTACATCCCCTCCCCCCTTCCCTATGCTCCGTCCTATGACACCTGAATTAACAAAGGACCACTTCACTGCTCCTTCGAAATTCAAAATCTCCTGCCTTGTTCATGGGACCACAGCCTGCATGAACACAGACGAATCTAGGAGCCATCTAATAGTCCATTAATGTTCCTATAGCTGCAAGAGATCCTGGGGACACGGGAGCAGCCAGACAAATATCACCTGTGAGAGGTCTATGGATTTACAATGGAAGATACACAGAACGATGCACAGGTGAAATAAACCCCCTTTTTGTTCCAGCTAAGTTGATGCCTCATAGGGTTGAGCCTGAATCTAAATATGAATTTGGGAAAGCACGGATAATGAGATGGACACAGATATATTTTTTGTAATTAATATTATTATTCAGGAAAGAATTTTTTTTATGTTATGAGTGCCATTAACGCAGCACACTGCCTATAGGTGCACCAGCCGGTTCACTGTTAAAAGCTAACTGTAGGACTGCCATCAAAAGCTACCTGTATGGACTGCCATAAAAAAAAGCTACCTGTAGTTTTTTCTCATATCTCAGCTGCTCCACAAGCAAGGTCTCCCCTACATTTTTAAAAGCCTAGAGAAAGCTTGTCTTAAATCATCATCATGAAATATGCATGTGAAATGAGGTATTATCGCATGTGTGCGCGCCTTTGGAAACCTATTTCAGAACCAACCCGAGACGCAGTGTGCTCACCGCTCCAAATATTATTAAAGATATTTCCACTACTCCAAATCAAGACAAAAAAGAATGATAAGTATCTTTTGAAGGCGGACATGATGGTCATGTCAGTTTAACGATCAGACATGAAAAACTATGTTATTGGAACCGGGGCTGGTATCCGCTCCTCATTCCTCCTTATGTAAAACAGCCCACGGATTTAATATTTAGGCTATTTATCATTCTTATGTATGAATAATTCATTAGATGCTATTTCTTAGGAAAGACATGAGTATTTTTTAAAGATTAGTTTCCAATGCTAAAAGTATCATACTTACACTTTTTCTGCTCTATAAATCAGATTTTCTTTTCAGACAAATCACACAAATATTAGATTAGATTAGATTTAAACTTTATTTATGAGCAGCCTACACATTAGTTTACAGGCTGCATAAAAGGAAGACACTTGATTTAGCAGGGGAGGGAAGATGGGGTGTGTTCTACACTTTTAACAAAAAGTGTGCTAAATAGTCCTAAAAAAAATTCTTAATCATCTACATGCCGTGTATTAAAATAGATGAACAAATAATAATAGTAAAACAGGCAAAAAAGTGTATGTATACTATTACTGTTGTGTAATAGTGTTTTTTCAGTTTCTGATTGTTCAATGTCCCACAGTTAAAGGGGAGGTTCAACTTCAGTCAGTTCATATAACTTAGTTTAGTTTAAACTTAGAGAGGGCACAAATACAGATGACAAGTACAGTATGAGGAGATAGAAATATATATTCATAATGAATTATATGTCAATATTAAATTCATGTGATGCTTTAAAGGCACAGCATTTGCATTTCCGATGAATATTTTAGAAAATACATTTGCCGAATTGAACGTGACTTCCTATAATCTTATCTTCTTATCTTATCCTATCTTATCCACAACCAACAACCCGCCCACCGCCATGTACATTTACAGGAGAATATAAAGCGGGCCTTGGACATAAACCGAAACATGCGTGACATGCAAATTGGCTCCCTCTGACTTAAATGTGTAACTGCTCCCAGGAAATTCTCTCTCTCTCTCTCTCTCAAACACACACACACACACACATACACACACACACACACACACACACACACACACACACACACACACACACACACACACACACACACACACACACACACACACACACACACACACACACACACACACACACACACACACACACACACACACACACACACACACACACACACACACACACACACACACACACACACACACACACACACATGCAGAGACAAAACCAGTGATTCTCAAACTGGGGGGTGCAAGGGAGAGTCCACGCACACACAAGAGACATTTTCTGCTTACTTTTCAGCACTAAAACGAAACAGCAAATTATGAGGTTACTGGAGATATGATGCATTATATTCTACCTCACCCACAATTACAATAGGAAGCCAATGAAAATATATAGGGGAATTTGTGCATAAGGCAGGAAGCTAGCCACTGTGCCAAACTCACCACAACGCAGCTCAACTAGACCTTGGAGATTTCCATTACTTGCTTTAGGTCAGGAGCAAGGTTTCTTCTACAAGGTGAACATCATTCTGTGTTGGTGATGCGCCCTTGAAGCGTTTCCATCGCGCATCAGTTATCCACATTGGCACAGTGTGCGCATTTGCTTTGTCAAGCCAGGGTGTATTTGCTTTGTCAACTTACTTCAAAGGTCAAATCTTCTTACAAACCAACTTACAGAATATCCTGAATCACAGAATCTATGTAGCGACCACCAGTTCGGTTTTCGTAAACAATGCTCAACTGTTTCCCCTTGCTTTTTTGGTACACTGTTTGCTTTCTGTTTTCCTCTTGACTTGATGTCAAGCTTGATGTGGTATCTTTCCTGATCTCTGAGGTAATGTCTCTGTCAGTCTTACTTTTTCTATTTGTAGGCCTAAATAGTGGACGCATTTTACGTGAGCAGTCCTCAACACAAAGTCTCTCGAATCTTTTAATGTTCAGATTTTCTTCCTTTATTTGCATTTCTAGTTCATTGACTTTATGGTTCAATGTCCCCAGGAATTCTCTCCCATCTTGAATGAATTGAGAAGCATCGGAATCCTTTTCCAGAACTGACTGCTGTATCTGTCTTTTTGTTGTTTCCTTTCCATCTCTCCGCTTTGTATACAGTTTGCTTTATGAATTCCTCCATCTTGCAGGTTGTGGTGTTGAACAAAACCTAGAAAGCAAAGGAAAACAAACAATTAGGCTAAAGAAATCAATGCGTAAAGAGATCAAATCCATGCTAATCTCAAGAAAGCAATTATGCTCCACATTTATGGAATAATAGGAAAGACAGGATGACGTTAATAAAAAACACTATGATATTGGAAGCTCAAAATCTAAGTCTACACTATGTGAAGAAATTCATGCTAATCTCAAGTAAATAATCATGACGAATAATAACGATGTCCAGAGCGTGATACTAGCTTACAGTACAATAAGAAACCCATGGTGATCTCCACCAAGCAACACTACATGTTGTGGCCTCACCATCTAATCATAGAGCATAATCCAGTATGCTTCTCGAAACAAAATAAAATCTCATTGTTCTGATGTTAAATGTACATAAAACATAGGCTAATGTGTAGCCCCACCACAGAAAAAACAAATGTCACACTGACTAATGCAAACCTCTTGATACAAGAACTAACAGATTGTTCCGCGACAACACAGACAATATTAATGACTACACGGAAACTTGAATGCACAGACTGGAATGTATTCCGTGATAACACAGCCAATATTAACAAATACACTGGAACGGTGCTTGACTTTGTCTGTACTCTGGTAGAAGAAACAATCCCCTCTACCACAATTAGAATCTACCCAAATGAAAAGCCCTGGGTAGATAAATCCGTCTGTGAGGCTCTGAAAGTGCGCACCTCAGCCTACAACACCGGGCTTGTGACAGGCAACATGGATGAACACAAAACGGCAAGATACAACGTCAGGAGAGCAGTAATAGAGGCAAAACGGCGTTATAGGGATAAAGTTGAACTTCAGTTTGAACAGCCTGACTCTAGAGGTATGTGGCAGGGCCTCAGAACACTGACAGATTACAAAGGCACCTCCCTCAAACTGAACAGTGACATCTCCCTAGCAAATGATCTCAATACCTACTATGCGAGGTTTGAGGCTGTGAATAACAACACCAGCCTACAAGCCACGGCAATGGGGGGGGGGGGTCTGCTGATGGAGACTCAGTGTTCAGGGTAACAGAGCATAAGGTGAGGAGGACTGAGGTGAGGAGTGAATATCAGGAAGGCAGCAGGACCGGACGGTATCCCTGGCCGCGTCCTAAAAGTCTGTGCCGAACAACTGGCCCCGGTATTCACTGACATATTTAACCTGTCCTTAGAACAGGCTGTGATCCCCACCTGTCTGAAGAAGTCCACCATTATCCCTGTACCCAAAAAATCCAAGCCTGCTTGCCTCAACGACTACCGCCCTGTAGCTCTCACCTCCATAGCCATGAAGTGCTTTGAGAAGCTAGTGAAGGGCTACATCTGTTCCTCTCTCCCCATCAACCTGGACCCCCTGCAATTTGCATATCGCCCCAACAGGTCCACGGAGGACGCCATAGCCCATGTGCTGCACACAGCAGCATCACACCTGGACAAGAGGCAGGGGAACTATGTGAGAATGCTATTCATCGACTACAGCTCAGCATTCAATACCATAGTCCCCTCCAAACGCATAGCCAAGCTCAGGGACCTGGGCTTGAACTATGACCTCTGCCAGTGGGTCTTGGACTTCCTGACGGGCAGACCCCAGGTGGTGAGAGCAGGCAACTGCACCTCCTCATCCATCACTCTCAACATAGGAGTCCCCTCCTCTACTCCCTGTACACACATGACTGTGTGGCACAGCGGAACAACAACACAATCATCAAATTTGCTGACGACACAGTAGTGGTGGGCCTGATCTCTGCAAACGACGAGAGGGCCTACCTGGAAGAGGTAAAGGTTCTAGCGGGATGGTGTCAAGAGAACAACCTCTCCCTGAACGTCAGCAAAACAAAAGAGATGATTGTGGACTTTAGGAGGTCGGGGGTCAGGGACTACAGCCCCCTCAGCATCGACGGGGCACCGGTTGAGAGAGTGAACAGTTTTAAGTACCTCGGAGTCCACATATCCGAGGACTTGACATGGACCACACACATTGACAGTGTTATCAAGAAGGCACAACAATGCCTCTACTTCCTTAGGCGCCTAAGGAAGTTCCAAGTGAGTCAGAAGATCCTCAAGAACTTCCACTCATGCACAATAGAGAGCATCCTGACTGGCAATATCACCTCCTGGTTTGGGAATAGCACTGCACAAGACCGTAGCAGACTACAGAGAGTGGCCCGTTCAGCCGAACGCACAATTGGAGGGGGGCTTCCCACTCTCCAAGACATTTACAACAAGCACTGCATGGGTAAGGCTAAGAGAATAATCAAAGACCCCAGCCACCCAAACAACTGCCTCTTTGAACTGCTGCAGTCAGGCAAGCGATACCGGAGTCTCATGGCAAGCACAGAGAGACTCAGAAGGAGCTTCTATCCCCAGGCCATCAGGATGCTCAAAGAACAATAACAAACCATCAAATACACCCACAGCACACACATCCACATGCACACACTCACTTTAAATAAACAACACACTGTAGCACCCACTTTACCCACTTTAGACACTAATACACTTTATATTTATTGGTAAGGAGACTTGCACATCAATCTCATACCTCATTGCACCGCATTGCACCTCACCACCACAAGGTGGCACCACAAGCTAAGCTATACCCAGGGGTGCAGTCGTGCACACACGCGGTTACACGCCGTGTTATTAGATCACTGAGGCAGAACTAAGTACGTGCGATCGCGCACGGATGTGTACTCGCATGTACGCGCAGTCGCGCACACAAAAATGCGCTGTATCCATTCGTTGTGACTAAGTACCCGGCCGGCGGCCACCGTTTTACATAACAAAAGCGCAGGTATACTAGGTGTCTGGGTGTTGGCTATCTGAATGCATCTCCCCCTTCATTCTGTGTGACAGCAGTGGAGGTGAATACTAATGTGGCTCGGAATTCATGATTGAATCAAGCGTCTGCCGTGCTGCGCGCCAGCTTTCCAATTGCTCTCGCGCGCGCACATTCACACAAATAGAGAGCAAGAAGAGCGTGTATGATAGAAAGATTGCACTTGCGTATATGCGCTTGTGTGTGTGTGTGTGTGCGTGTGTGTGTGTGTGTGTGTGTATAACTGCGCGCACGAGTGGGTGTGAGCGCACCCAGGGCCGCCTCAGGGGGTGTGCGAGCAGTGCGGTCGCACAGGGCCTCGCGGGAAGGGGGGCCTCGCAAAAAAAAAAAAAAAAAAAAAAAAGTATTTTTTTTATTTTTTTTATTTTTTTGCGAGGCCCCCCTTCCCGCGAGGCCCTTTTTCATCACATACCTAAAATCTAGTTTTGCTTATATGCTTATATATTTCACATTAGACACGTTTGTAGAATGTGTCTGACTTGTTCCTGGGTCTGCACCTGGGTCACTATTGGAGCTCTGGTGCTCTGCAGCAGACATACTATTGGTTTCAACGAAGGGAGTGGTTACTTACATCATAGTACGCCGCCGGAAACTTAAACGAAGAAGAAGAAGAAGAGTCAGCTGCATTTGAATATTTCGCGCGTGCAGCTTTAGACTATTATGCTTAGTTATGCCAGCCAAGGTCGGTCATTATCAGTCGGTCAGTCACCAAGGAACGTTGACGAAAGGCGGGACAAATGGCCGGAGCCTTGTCATGATGCAGTCGGGATATAGCCATGGCCCATGATGATGTCGGCTAGTAGCTAGCTTAGCTAAAGGCTATCTAGCGTTAGCTAACCTGCAGCCAAGATGAAGAGGATGGTCGTTTGGCAGATGAACTTCGTCAACTCCACGCGGTTGTCTCCATCCTCTTGGACGTTTGGTGAGTTTTTAACCTATTCTATTAACTCTATTCTATTCCCGCCGTGGACATCGCTCTCTCTCTCTCTCTCTCTCTCTCACTCTCTGGAGCTAAACTGGCCGACTAGCTATTGTAGTACTACTAGTAGCTAACGGTGTGTGCCTGGTGTCAGCACCTGGCTGTATGTAGCCGCATAGCTTGCTTCTGCGTTAGCTAATGGTTAGCGATAGCCTGGTTGAGCTAACTGTTAGCCAGTTAGCTGTTTAGCTTCGACGTTAACTGCCGGCTGCGCTCGGCTGGGAACGTTCGTTTGATGCTATCAGTTAGCCTTGAGTTAGCTGTTAGCTTGTGCTACGACCATTGACATTAGCCGTGAGAATAGCAGGGGGTTCTGGCACTCTGACTACGACATCATCTTTGACAGAAGATGTAGTCGGGCCTGCACCATGACAAGGCTCTGGCAGCAGCTTATTTTTGTCCCGACAGCGAGAGGCCTTTCGTCAACGTGGAGACCTGTGTTGCGGCCTTTCGCCCTGCGTTCCTTGGTGCAGGTAAGATTAATGAAAATGTCATGACATTACCCCACTCTTCCTTCCTTCCCCTCCCGAATGTTTTGTTAATAACGATGTTTTTTTTCCAGGCAAAACATATGCTACTTCACAAGATTTGGAGATACGACATGTGCTGTGTGTGAATGTCTTGGTCGTTTGTGTAGCTTGGGTAGCGTTGGGCCGTTGGCCAAAGCTGTGTGTGGCCTGGTGTCACAGTACCTGGCTAGCCTATTTAGCTGATGTCGGCCATTGGCTCCTTGCTGCTTTGGTTTCTCTGGTATAGACCCTCTTCTCTTTGGATTTAAGTGTTGATCTTTGTCCTTTTGGATCTCTCATACATGCTCTCTCTCTAACACACACACACATGCTCTCTCTCTCTCTCTCTCTCTCTCTCTCATACATGCTCTCTCTCTAACACACATGCTCTCTCTCTCTCTCTCTCTCTCTCTCTTTCTAACACACACAGTCTGCCTATGGCGGCCTTTCTCGATGGCTAGGCTGTGCTCGCTGAGTCTGTATAGTCAAGGATCTTCAGTCACAGTGCTCAGGTATTCTGCCACTGTGTACTCTCTGTTTAGGGCCAAATAGCATTTCAATTTCTTTCCAATGTGTCTCTCTCTCTCTCTCTCTCTTGGATTCAAGTGTTGATCTTTGTCCTTTTGGATCTCTCATACATGCTCTCTCTCTAACACACACACACATGACAAACACACATGTTCTCTCTCTCTCTCTCTCTCTCTCTTTCTAACACACACAGTCTGCCTATGGCGGCCTTTCTCGATGGCTAGGCTGTGCTCGCTGAGTCTGTACATAGTCAAGGATCTTCAGTCACAGTGCTCAGGTATTCTGCCACTGTGTACTCTCTGTTTAGGGCCAAATAGCATTTCAATTTCTTTCCAATGTGTCTCTCTCTCTCTCTCTCTCTCTCTCTCTCTGTACACTGTATATTGACTGTAGAACGGGAGCTCTCTCTCGCTCTCTCTTTTGCTATATGTTGACTGTATCATGCCCCGCCTCGGGCAGCGCTATTATTTAAGAATATGTTGACTGTATGAAAAAAAAAAAAAAAAATATATATATATATATATATATATATATATATATTTTTTTTTTTAACCTTTAGGGGGGGGGGGGGGGGGGGGGCTCGCGTTAAATCTCGCACAGGGCCTCGCATTTCTCCCAGGCGGCCCTGAGCGCACCACAAGGTTCATCACCAAACCTCCCTTGCTGTGCACTAGGAAGGAGTCATGCACACACAAACTTCAAGTAAACACAAGTTGTCTGATTATTTTAAGTTTGCTTTTGTGTTTGTGTGTAAAACAATTTCTTTAATTGAATTAACTTAAACTAAAAGTAAATACAAACTAAATTAACAATGTAACTTACATTGTTAATTTAGTTTGTATTTACTTTTCTAGTTTAAGTTGATTCAATTAAAGCAATTGTAACTACTATTACATTTAAAACATTGTTTGTTTTTCAACCATATCTGTTTCAAGTTTCAAGTTTCTTTAATTGTTGTCATACAGAAGTACAGAATACTTTTATACAAAATGCTTCTTACTGTTACGCTCCAGAGACTGTGCTAGACAAGATAGTATGAAATAAAATAGTATAGCATGTAAAATAGAAGTACAAAAAGGTCACAGTGTTCAGTATAGACATATGTACAATGATCGATGCAGAATAGAAGTAACTGAGTTACCATACAATATACAATATTCTATGCAATGTACTAATATACAATACTATATAGTGCAGAGCAGAAATGGGATGAGGTACAATTTAGGTACAATTTACAGTAAGGTGTACGAGTTGTAGTGCAAATCCTTTACCAATAAATATAAAGTGTAAAGTGTGTTTAGGTGATCTAAAGTGTGTAGAGTGGGTGCTGCAGTGTGTTGTTTGTTTAAGTGAGTTTGTGCATGTGGGTGTGTGTGCTGTGTGCATTTGATGGTTGTTGCATAGTGTTTATTGTTCGTTGAGCAGCCTGATGGCCTGGGGATAGAAGCTTCTTCTGAGTCTTTCTGTGCTCGCCTTAAGACTCCGGTATCGCTTGCCTGACCGCAGTAGTTCAAAGAGGCAGTTGTTCGGGTGGCTGGAGTCCTTGATGATTCTCTTAGCCTTGCCCCTGTGTAACCGATGGTTTATGCTGCGTTGTGTTCTTGTGTGGTGTCAATAACCAGGCAGGACTGGATCTCAGGCTTTTTATTTACCCTGTTAAAATCAGATACACAGGATTAATGTCTTGTCTTATCTTTGGCCACAAGATGGCGCCCTCGGTTCACAGACCCTCTTCACACATCCAGAGAGACTCCATTTTAATTCACATTGAAATAGCACATGGAATGAACAGTACAATAAATCATACAAAATAAACAATATGGGTCACTCATTCACCTGTTAAAACAGATACATTAAAATACTACAAAACCATTAATAAGATGGACTCATTACCTGTTAAAATCAGATACACAGGATTAATGTCTTGTCTTATCTTTGGCCACAAGATGGCGCCCTCGGTTCACAGACCCTAATGGGAAAACATATAGTATCAGGTTGCGGCCTACCCAAATGGGTCACACAAGAAAAGATCGCCACTTCTAAATAACTTCACAGAAAGTGCACAACTGTTCCTCTTTAACATAGATAGTTATTACATATATTCCGGTTCATTGCCCGGCAACTTATCTACACATTTACACCATTATAATGTTCTTTTAACCCAAAGATATGTCTAGAACCACAGAGCAGCCCTTACCTCTTCACACATCCAGAGAGACTGGCGCGAAGAGGGAAGCACGCTCAGAAAAGAGGGACGCAAGAGGAAATACGTCACTTCGGCAGGAAGTGACGATTTCAAAACAAAAGACTTTTGATAATAAAATAATAATAATAATAAACAAAACAATGAAAAAGGGTGTTTTGGCGAAATTCACAAGAGGAACATATTACCCTGTTACATTCACCCCCCCCCCGAATTTCACCAAAATCACCCAGCACCAAAGCTGCACTTCAACACTAAGGACAAGACACCGCTCAATTCTACCCCTCTGGATCAGTCAACACAAAGATCTAATCCCTGAGTTCAGTTGAAAAAAACTATCCGTAAAACAGATTAAAAGGCGTTACAGGTTGATCAAACCCCCAACCCTTCAAGAACATAGAGGTGCAGTCTACACCCCATTACACCCGATCCCCAGGCACTCATATGCGACAGCGTCCTATCGGTCCCATCTATAAATATGTGTATGCTTTATGCCACACCATGCCTTGCGAGGCGGCAACAGACCCCAATTAACAGGTTTCTGAACCATATTCTCTATGAGCCTATTGACCGGCTTGACCACCCTCCCCGCCCTTGTGACTACCCCACCCGCAATCGGAACTTGGACAGAATCATGCTCGGGCAACCCTGAGAGTGGTCTGTCATGTCGGCTGCTAAAGGTTTGAGATAGGTCGGGCTGAGGGCTGTCACGTCTGTGTTCAGGGGTCTGTGGCATGTCCGAGTCGACAACAGGAACAGTCTGTGTCTCTTCAGAGTCAAGTGGACAACTGGCCAGAGTGGAGGCTGTGTCAGTCAGTGCGTCATTAACGTGATCAGAGGGAGGCGAGTCAATGACATCTGCCACTGTGCTTCCATCCTCATTTCGGTCTGAGTCAGACAGGACCCACGATGATGTCCGCTCCCTAGAAGACTCGTCGTCCAAGCCACTGAGATCACCAGCATCGGATGAGATGTCTGAATACTGATCCTCCAGTAGATCCCGAACAGGGAGGAAACTGACATCCAACAGCAGGTTCCTGTGGACGACCTTCTGCCGGCCTGAGACATCACTGATTTTGTAGATATGAATCTTGGGGTTTTTCTCGACAACAGTGTACACCACAGGCTCCCACTTATCAGCCAGCTTCCTCTTGCCCCGTTCTCCCTTGTTGGCCAGCAGCACACAATCCCCAACTTGTAGACTGACGCCCTTGACCTTCTTATTGTACTGACCAGCCTGGTGCGCTTGCTCTTTGGCGGTGTGCTGTTGAGCGATTCTGGCAGCCTCAGACAGGTACGTCTGGAGGGTCTTAGAGTAGCTGCTAAAATCCACCACAACGGGATCATGCAGGGCAGACCTGAATACAACGTCCACCGGAAGCCTCAGCACACGCCCAAACATCAGGTGGAATGGCGCATAGCCAGTGGTCTCATGGACGGTCGCGTTGTAGGCAAAGGTCAGCGTCTGGATCTGTTGAGGCCATTCTTGCTTGGCTCTGAGAGGGAGTGCTCGCAACATATTCCCCAGAGTGCGATTGAACCGCTCTGTGCCCCCGTTGCCCATGGGGTGATAGGTGGTGGTATGAGACTTGGCCACACCAGACAACTGCAGCAGCTCGGACACCAGTTCACTCTCAAAGTTGGCACCCTGGTCTGAGTGAATGCGCTCAGGGAACCCGTAGATACAGAAAACACCGTCCCACAGCTTCCTGGCAATCTGTTTGGCCGTCTGGTTTCTGCATGGGAAGGCATGTGCCATTTTCGTGAAGTGATCAGTTATCACAAGCACATCAACAGAGTTCTTGTTCTTGCTTTCCGCTGACCAGAAGTCGATGCAGACGAGTTCCATGGGAGCTGAGGTCTTTATGCTCTCCAACGGGGCTTGTGCTGCAGGCTCTGGAGTCTTAGCAAGCACACACCTCTCACAGCACCGAACGTACTCCTTCACATCCCTCTCCATGTTAGGCCAGAAGAAACGTTGCCTTGCCAAATGGAGGGTTCTGGCCCGACCTTGGTGTCCTGCCAAACAGGGCCGTAGCCAGGGTTTAGAAATTAGGGAGGTCCATTTATTTTTTTGGCCCAGACCGGCCCACTATAATCGGTCGGACACCACCCACCAGTACACCATCCTTACGGTCCCCTTAAATATGCGTACCTACTGTACTATTCCCCCCCCCAACCCATTACAAAGCTGGGTAGTAAGTGCCATGGACAAGTGGACCAGTGTACTCACTCGCTCTTGGCTGAATCTTGTTTTGGGTGGTGATGTAAAAACACCTGCATCATAGCAGGCTCAGGATGGGCAACGTAGTCTATAGCCTGTTCATCCCTGTCTCTCTCCTCCACAACCTGGCTTGACTAGACATAAGGAGAGAGATGATTACAATTAACTGGTACATTCAGGTCCAGAATTGTTGGAATCCCCTGACAAAGATGTGCAAAAAGCTGTACAATTTAAACAATACCATACTGGTAATGAGAAAATAGTTGTTTATTCAATGAATGCATGGAGCAGTTCCATCTTATTTCATTTGATACTAACTACTCAGTTCATACAGATTTCAATATTCAAATATCAATGATGAATATTGCATAAGGTTTACACAGTTAATAGATCACCTTCTTGTTTTATATTCATCTTATATGGCAATTAAATCAATGGTGTGTTTGTTTTGGGAGTTTGACCTATGTGCCTACCACGTGAAGGTGCATGATCAATGGACAGCACAAAAACAATTTGTGTAAGTGGAGACTAGAGCTACCAACCTACCACAGATAGTAATAAGTTATTAAGAGTAAGTAATCCATACCATATATATCCTAATAGTTACCTTATTACCATACTTGGCTGAAAACAAACTTTACTGCCTGTTGTGAATGTGTTTTTCCCTGTAGGCTAATACATAAGTAGGCATACATTTTTGCAGTTGAGGAAAAATGTGCAGTTGAGTAGGCTATAATGTGCTGTGTTTTTATGTCTTCCATCGAGGACCACCTTGGAAATAAGTGTTAATGCTTGTTAATGAATGCTTTTAGGTGATATCCTCAGGAATACAAATTGGTCAAGATGATTTGTTTTTATGATGTGTTTTTAATTTCCAAATAAATCTAATCAAATAAAAAAGCAGTTTTTGCAGTTGAGCTACTGGTGTTGTATATTATACAGCCTTTTCATGCATCTTTATCAAGGGAACCCTTATCCTAATGATTTAAAAAATAATATTATGATGCTATGATATGGACCTAGTAGTTGGGTCATCTGTGGCACTTCGTTTCTCAATGGATTTTTAAAAAATACGGGGGACATTTGTGAGAGACCAAAATCCAAAATGGCTGCCGTGGAAATAAACTTTTTAATGGTTTGACCTACAATGATGCACAATACATGGTACCAGCCCCCTCTCAGTCATGTACCAGCCCCTCTCAGTCATGTACCAGCCAGCCCCTCTCAGTCATGTACCAGCCCTCTCTCAGTCATGTATACCAGCCCCCTCTGTCATCTACCAGCCCCCTCTCAGTCATGTACCACAGCCCCATCTGAGTCATGTACCAGCCCCCTCTCAGTCATGTACCAGCCCCCTCTCAGTCATGTACCAGCCCCCTCTCAGTCATGTACCAGCCTCCTCTCAGTCATGTACCACAGCCCCATCTCAGTCATGTACCATAGCCCCATCTCAGTCATGTACCACAGCCCCCTCTCAGTCATGTATACCAGCCCCCCTCTCAGTCATGTATACCAGCCCCCTCTCAGTCAGGTACCAGCCCTCTCTCAGTCATGTACCAGCCCCCTCTCAGTCATGTACCAGCCAGCCCCCTCTCAGTCATGTACCACAGCCCCCTCTCAGTCATATACCACAGCCCCCTCTCAGTCATGTACCACAGCCCCCTCTCAGTCATGTACCAGCCCCTCTCAGTCATGTACCAGCCCCCTCTCAGTCATGTACCACAGCCCCCTCTCAGTCATGTACCAGCCCCATCTCAGTCATGTACCAGCCCCCCTCTCAGTCATATACCTGCACGACTGGCGGGGGGGGTGCTTAGTAAGAGATGTGATTGGGCCAGCCCAGTGTCAGTCAGTACCAATGGGCCGATGTCTCAGCCTAGTAGTGGGCCGGTCGTTGACCAAAAAAAAATAAAAAAATATATATATATATAATTTCTTTTATAAAAAGAAAATTATATAATTTTTTTTTTTTAATGGTTACAAATAGTTACCGAGGTCCGGACCTCGGTGACCTCATAGCTGGCTACAGCCATGCTGCCAAATCATGCACTCCCTCCAACGCCTTGTCCATCAGACTTGCCGGCAGCACCAACTGAAGCCTCTTTATCTTGCTTACTGGGTCTCTTGTCTCCCTGTACAAGACACTGTCTCGGACCTTGAGCTTCTCCCAATGTTTCAGCACAGCCAGTGATCTTGCATCTATACCACTTCTCTCCCGCCTGGAAGGACGTCGCTTGCGGACAACGAATGGCAGCACACCGGCGATGGCAGAATCTTGAAGCTGGTGATCCTCCAGCTCACGTAAGGTGAATGAAGGTAAGGTATCTTGACCAGCAGGTTGCAGCTGCTGTACCTGGTGAACGAGGCAAGTAGCCCTGTTCTCTGCAGTAGCCGTCCAGTCACTGTGATGCAGCAGGGCAGCCCTTACTTCAGAGGAGCCGCAGGAACCAGCCATGTCCGGTGCGGACTCAGATCCCTGGACCACCTGAACATGCTGGATGCTAAGCCTGAAAGCATCCTGCACTCTGCCAGCTTCTTCACCCACTGCTTCATGCACCAAGCTACTGTAGGGTTCCTGAATGAGACGCCTGTTGATGGAAGAAGTGAAGGGGTCACGGCTGAGTGCGTCTGCAACAACATTCCTTGGACCTGGGATGTATTTCAAGTCGAAGTTGTAGGCCGACAACTTGTCCACCCATCGCTGTTCATAGGCGTCAAGCTTGGGCTTTGTCAGTATGTGGGTGAGTGGGTTGTTGTCAGTCCACACGTGAAGCCGTGCCCTTTCAGCCAGTGACTGAACTTCTCCGTGACGCTCCACTTCAAGGCCAAGAATTCAAGACGATAGGCGGGATATCTCTGCTGCGACTTGCTGAGGGCTTTGCTGGCAAAGGCAATGGGGCGTGCCTTATCCTCTCCAGCGGGTAGCTGTGACAAGACTGCCCCTAGTCCATCCAGAGATGCATCGACAGACAAGATGAAGGGCCTCGAAAAGTCTGGATGAGCCAGCACAGCACAGCTGAGGAGCTCCCTCTTGAGCCTATGAAAGGCTTCCTCACATGCAGGACTCCAATCTGCAGCGGTCAACTTCCTGAACATGCCGGCACTCCTTCCACCACGGCCCTTCCTCTTCTGGCCCCCTGTCAGGGCAAACAGAGGCTTGGCAATGGCGGAGCATCCAGGGATGAAGCTCTGGTAGAAAAATACCATGCCCAAGAAGGACCTAAGCCTCTTCACGGAGGGAGTGCAGCCATCCTCCTCCATTACGGCCTCCCTTGGCATGTTAGAAATCACATCCACCTTTGTTGGATCCACAGCAACACCACTCCGGTCGATTACGTGACCAAGAAACTTGACTGACTCCCACAGAAGATGACATTTCTTCGGACTCAGCTTGAGATTACTGCCCCTCAGCTTCTGGAAGACCACTCGCAGCCTGCTAAGGGCTTCCTCTTCGGTGGGGCCAAATACAAGGAGGTCATCCAGGTAGCAGAGCAAACTGGTGAAGTTGAGACTGCCAAAGATATCCAACATCATCCGCATAAAGGAAGCTGGACTGTTGCAGAGTCCCTGTGGCATTCTGTTGTATTCATACAGGCCAATAGGTGTCGTGAAGACAGTGTACTTTTTGTCTTCCTCGCACATGGGGACGTTGTAAAACCCGGAGGTTAGGTCCATTGTGCTGAAGAAGGCATTGCCTCCGAGGGCTGCCAGACAGTCGGCTTGGTGAGGAAGCGGATGGGCATCCTTCAGAGTCTGAGCATTCAGCCATCTGAAATCCGTACAAATCCTCAGCCCACCATCCTTCTTCCAGACCATGGATTTGCGGATGATGTCCATCTCCTCCATCCCTGTGAGCACCTGCCGGAGATGTTCATAGTGGGCAGGGGGCACTCTCCTGTATGGCATGCAGAACGGCCGGTCATCTGTCAGGCGGATGCGATGCACAAACCCCTCTGCTTTGCCGCAGTCAAGTGAGTGCCTGGAGAAAATATCCTGATACTCTTTGACAAGCTCAACAAGCTCCTTCTTAGAATGGAAGCTGGCGTGGCACGAGTCGATGTCGAGGGCACTCAAACCGAGGGTGGAGAGCCTGTCCCTGAGGTCGGTATCTGTGGCAGCCGGCCTGATACCCTGTCCTGGCTTTCCTGCCTCCATCGTGCAGGAGCCCTGCTGTATGTCTAGGTCTTCCACCGCAAGGCAAGGTGAGACATCTGCAACGTTGGAGTTGCGTTTCAGGGTGATTGGTCTGGGTGAGAGGTTGGTCATCTTCACAGGCACCCACCGATCTCCCCACATTGGCGTGATAACCCGCCCAACGAGCACGTCTCTCGGTCTGGCCTTAGAGGTGCAAAGCTCCACGATGACCGTGCTTCCTGGAGACACTGGCACATTGCTGGCCAGCCTGCCCCACACCAGGTATTCGCATTGAGGGAGCAGCATGATGGCATGGGGTAACTTCACAGTGCCGATCCTGTCGGGGGCCTCGTCTCCCCTCCATCTGGTGGTACATGACATCATATCCAAGAACTGCTCATGATCCGGACACTCATTAGGTGCTTGAGAACGTTTGATCCGATGATGAGGTCATCGCGCTGACCTGGGACCACTAGAACAGGGACGAAGCATTTCACTCTGTAGATAGTCAGGGTTAAGTCATATATGCATTTGGGGTGGGTCTGTTTTCCTCCACAGCCAACCAGCATAATCCTTCCTGCTGACTGAGGTTCTCCCACTAGGGCCCCAGCTTCTCTGAGCTTACATTCTGCCTCCTCATTCAGGGTGCAAGCCATGTATCCTGAATCAATCATGCCCTTCAGTCCAACTCTGTCATTCACTATGACCTGAGTGTAGAACAATTCACTGAAAGCTGGCACCTCTGCTGATCTTTGAACCATGACTTGGCATTCTGGCATGGCTGAACAGGTGTTAACATAGAGAAGCTCGAGACTTGACTCATCTTCACTGAGGGTCTGCTGTCCACCCCCCACACTGCCCCTCTCTGAGTGTGGGTGTTCTAGTTTCTCGAAGGCTGATCCCGACTGGGGTCGCCCTGGCCTGACTGCCTCTGTCCACGCCTGTTGCAGTCTCTCTTCCAATGACCTGGAGTGAAGCATGAGAGACACAGATTCTCTCTCCTGCAGTGCATGAGCATGGAGTGGCTGGTATCACCGCAGACCCGGCAGTTCCGCGTCTGAAAAGGACCCGGAGCAAACTGTCTTGGCGGGGCTGGTGCCGGTGCATGGGCTGCCACCTGCACATTCTGCTGTGTCATCATGCGACCCAAGAGGCTGAATAGAGCACGCATGCCATCTACGTCGGCCTCTGCAGTGAGGCCCGGAACCGACTGGCGATGACCTGGCTCAAAACCAGGTTGAGCAGTGGCCACTGGTACCGGGTGAGGGGCGATTAGCACCTGGGGAAGTTGTGGAGTGAGAGCGGCTGTTGGAGCCGGAATGAACTGGGCTGCTGTGGGCGAAAGCTGTGGGGTGAGGGCTGAGACTGATGCCACATCGTATGCTGCCGCAGTTGGGACAGCTGAGAGATGTGAAGCTGTGCTGACATGCACTGGCGGTGGTCTCTCCATATGATGTGGTATGGCCGTCTGGGTGTGGCTCAGTGCATGTATCTGCGGGGCTTGAGAACTGGCTTGCGATGACTTGAGCTCACGCTGGTGGCTGTCGATGCGCTCCTGGACCTCGCTGGTCGACCATTCTTCAGCCGCTCTGATGCTGAGCCTGTTGAAAAGGACCGGGTCTGGACAGTACTTAATGAACATCATCGACACTTCACGTCCTGGATCCTCAACACTACGCCCCTGCCTCTTTAGACACTCATCTGCTATATCAATGGCATTGTTCAGTCTAACCCAGTACTCCATCACTCCATCCCGCTGCAGTGGCTTGATATTATAGAAGTCAGCCATGGGCATGGATGAGTAGGATAGCTCACAAAGTGCTGCTTCAGAATGTCAAAGATCAAGTCGAGAGTCTTGATGGGGTCAAGTGTGGGGTTGTGTCGTAGCGTAATTCTCACTACATCTTTCGCCCCCCCCCCCCCCCCCCCCGCCATTAGCTTAGACAATATCTCTTGTGACTGTTGGTGTTTCGGTGTGTTTTTCTTTATAAGGTACACCCCCACTACTTCCACCCACTCACGAACGGAGTATTTATCACTGCCATCGCCCCTGAAAATTGGTGGCTCCTTAACATCGGACTGCATGACGAGCTTTACACCTGACAAATTCAACTCAGGAGCTCTCTGCTCCGATTTAGGGCTCTCTGCTGACATGGACCTATTAACACCCCTGTCACCCTGTAACTGGGTCGCAATCGACTGACCAATCTGACTGGCCAACTCTGAGATGAGAGCACTCAAATCTACATGAGAAGCTGTTTGTGGGCTTGGTAATTCATACCGGGGGACCTGGCCACCAGTGGAACAAAACCGTGGGGTTTGCAACCCTCCCGCCCTAGGCGTTTGGCCTTCATCTACATGAGAAGCTGTTTGTGGGCTTGGCAATTCATACCGGGGGACCTGGCCACCAGTGGAACAAAACCGTGGGGTTTGCAACCCACCCGCCCTAGGCTTTTGGCCTTCATCACCCAAAAACCAACCTGTCCCAAAGCCCACCCCAGATAAACTCTCTCCTTCAGAGACCCCAGCCCCTTCTGAATTAGCTGCTGGATCCATGACAAATGAGAAATTCACAGAAATATACAAAAATTAAAATCATACGTACATAAGTACATATATATATAGTCACACAATATCCAATAATCCAATTTTCCAATGTTCCTATTTGACACTTTGAAGTAATTATTCTCCTTTCCTGCATTGTCAACCTTTTCTCCTTTTTTTTTTTTTTTTTTTTATAAAACCTTATCTAATAAAGTATTTGATTTATTCTATTTGACACTTTAAAGTAATTATTCTCCTTTTTTTTTTAGTTGTCAACCTTTTCTCCTTTTTTTGATTTATTCAAAATGCCCCACACGGCCAAGAGTGACCAACTTGGAACAAAGGCGATCTTCAGCTTCCCTCGGCGATCGAGACGACATCGATGGCAGATGAATCCGGAAGGTCAACGGCACCAATGTAACCGATGGTTTATGCTGCGTTGTGTTCTTGTGTGGTGTCAATAACCAGGCAGGACTGGATCTCAGGCTTTTTATTTACCCTGTTAAAATCAGATACACAGGATTAATGTCTTGTCTTATCTTTGGCCACAAGATGGCGCCCTCGGTTCACAGACCCTCTTCACACATCCAGAGAGACTCCATTTTAATTCACATTGAAATAGCACATGGAATGAACAGTACAATAAATCATATGGGTCACTCATTCACCTGTTAAAACAGATACATTAAAATACTACAAAACCATTAATAAGATGGACTCATTACCTGTTAAAATAGATACAGATACACAGGATTAATGTCTTGTCTTATCTTTGGCCACAAGATGGCGCCCTCGGTTCATGCGGCCTACCCAAATGGGTCACACAAGAAAAGATCGCCACTTCTAAATAACTTCACAGAAAGTGCACAACTGTTCCTCTTTAACATAGATCGTTATTACATATATTCCGGTTCATTGCCCGGCAACTTATCCACACATTTACACCATTATAATGTTCTTTTAACCCAAAGATATGTCTAGAACCGAAGAGGGAAGCACGCTCAGAAAAGAGGGACGCAAGAGGAAATACATCACTTCGGCAGGAAGTGACGATTTCAAAACAAAAGACTTTTGATAATAAAATAATAATAATAATAATAAACAAAACAATGAAAAAGGGTGTTTTGGCGAAATTCACAAGAGGAACATATTAACCTGTTACACCTGCACCGCTTGTTGTAAATGTTCTGGAGGGTGGGAAGCCCCCCTCCAATTGTGCGTTCGGCTGAACGTGTCACTCTTTGTAGTCTGCTACGGTCTTGTGCAGTGCTATTCCCAAACCAGGAGGTGATGTTGCCAGTCAGGATGCTCTCTATTGTACATGAGTAGAAGTTCTTAAGGATCTTCTGACTGACTTGGAACTTCCTTAGGCGCCTGAGGAAGTAGAGGCGTTGTCGTGCCTTCTTCACAACACTGTCAATGTGTGTGGTCCATGTCAAGTCCTCGGATATGTGGGCTCCGAGGTACTTGAAACTGTTCACTCTCTCAACCGGTGCCCCGTCGATGCTGAGGGGGCTGTAGTCCTTGACCCCGACCTCCTGAAGTCCACAATCATCTCTTTTGTTTTGCTGACGTTCAGGGAGAGGCAGTTCTCCTGGCACCACTGTGACAGATTCTCTACCTCTTCCAGGTAGGCCCTCTCGTCGTTGGCAGAGATCAGGCCCACCACTACTGTGTCATCCGCAAATTTGATGATTGTGTTGTTGTTCCGCTGTGCCACGCAGTCATGTGTGTACAGGGAGTAGAGGAGGGGGCTCAGGACACAGCCCTGGGGGGCCCCTATGTTGAGCGTGATGGATGAGGAGGTGCAGTTGCCTGCTCTCACCACCTGGGGTCTGCCCGTCAGGAAGTCCAAGACCCACTGGCAGAGGTCATAGTTCAAGCCCAGGTCCCTGAGCTTGGCTATGCGTTTGGAGGGGACTATGGTATTGAATGCTGAGCTGTAGTCGATGAATAGCATTCTCACATAGTTCCCCTGCCTCTTGTCCAGGTGTGATGCTGCTGTGTGCAGCACATGGGCTATGGCGTCCTCCATGGACCTGTTGGGGCGGTATGCAAATTGCAGGGGGTCCAGGTTGATGGGGAGGGAGGAACAGATGTAACCCTTCACTAGCTTCTCAAAGCACTTCATGGCTATGGAGGTGAGAGCTACAGGGCGGTAGTCGTTGAGGCAAGCGGGCGTAGATTTTTTGGGTACAGGGATGATGGTTGACTTCTTCAGACAGGTGGGGATGACAGCCTGTTCTAAGGACAGGTTAATGATGTCAGTGAATACCGGGGCCAGTTGGTCGGCACAGACTTTTAGGACGCGGCCGGGGATGCCGTTCGGTCCTGCTGCCTTCCTGATATTCACTTTTTTAAAGGTCCGCCTCACCTCATGCTCTGTTACCCTGAACACTGAGTCTCCATCAGCAGACCCCCCCCCCCCCCATTGCCGTGGCTTGTAGGCTGGTGTTGTTATTCACAGCCTCAAACCTCGCATAGAAGGTGTTGAGATCATTTGCTAAGGAGATGTCACTGTTCAGTTTGAGGGGGGTGCCTTTGTAGTCTGTCATTGTTCTGAGGCCCTGCCACACACCTCTAGAGTCAGCCTGTTCAAACTGAAGTTCAACTTTATCCCTGTAACGCCATTTTGCCTCTATTACTGCTCTCCTGACGTTGTTGACAATATAATTTCTTTATATATTGAAGGCTACATCCTGCTACCTTTTTCAGCTTCTCTATTTAAAAAAAATAAAAATAAAAAATCTGTTCTGTGCGCATGCACGTACCCGCGCGCGCGTGCACGTGGCGTGGAGTGTTACCAGTTCCCATATTACGACTGCACCACTGGCTATACCTCACCATTCCTACACTGTCCTGTATATTTCTGTAACTCAGTTACCTTCTCTACTCTGCATTGTATATACTGTACATATACTCTATATATGTATATTGAACATTTTTGTTTTGTTTACACTTGTTTACGTACTTGACTTTCTATTTTATACTTATATTATACTTATTTTATACTATCTTTTTATTTTATCTAGCACACTCTCAGGAGCAAAACAGAAAGAAGCATTTCATGCAAAGGTATTCTGTATTTCTGTATGACAACTAATAAAGAAACTTGAAACTTAAACTTGTAACAGTTTAATGCCAATTGTACATGTATGTTTACAGTAAATTGTAAAAAAAAATTACATCAGTTTTTTTTGCAAACATTGGAATCAAACCGAGTTGTTTTGACTTTTGAGTTAGGATAAGCTAAGGAAGTAAATTTTGCATCTACATGTTGGTGCCTTCAAGACCATGTAAATATAGTCAGCCACAGTTTAGATGGTCATGATGGTCTCAAACAAACAACACCATGATGTTCTGAACTCAGCATCTGGCTAAAGACAAAGCAGTTGTGCGTAATGATGATCAATAGTAGTATGAAGAAAACATCATAAGCAATGATTTGACTTGAGAACAACCACATATTATACAATGGCATGCACATTTCTCGATTCTGATTGGCTGAAACAGTCAAGTTACACGTGGTTATTTGTCATGACCCCACGCTCTTGGTCCCAGGACCCGCCCACAACCGAATTACTATCACTCCGTTGTGCAAGTTTTTAGAAATGCAAGCAAGATGGCGGACAGTAAACTTTACAAATGGATATGTTGATAGGGTCATAAAGACTAAATCAAAAACGATTCTGTCACGGCGACTGTGTTAGTTTCTTACACAATGTTGGATTATGTAATTAGTGGGTCATGAGTCATTGTGGAACAAAATAAAAATTGCCCGAATTGATTGATTGATTGATTATTGCAAATTATTATTATTCTCTTTTTTTTTTACCTACTTAGAAGCAGCTGGGAGGTGCGCTGTTTTAAGTGAGCGTGGATTATTGAATTGATTGATTGCTAATTTTATTACTGTCCGCCTTGTTTCCAACTGGTTAAGCTTGGCGACTCTTTCGAAGTCGCTCTCTTTCGAAGTTGGTTAAGGTTAGAGTTTGTCTTTAGAGCAGGGTGATAGACCACCAGCCCTGATTCCAAACTCTAACCTTAACCAACTTCGAAAGAGAGCGACTTCGAAAGAGTCGCCAAGCTTAACCAGTTGGAAACAAGGCGGACAGTAATAAAATTAGCAATCAATCAATCAATTTGCGCGATTTTTATTTTGTTCCACAATGACTCATGACCCACTAATTACATAATCCAACATTGTGTAAGAAACTAACACAGTCGCCGTGACAGAATCGTTTTTGATTTAGTCTTTATGACCCTATCAACATATCCTTTCGTAACGTTTACTGTCCGCCATCTTGCTTTCACTTCTAAAAACTTGCACGGCGGAGTGATAGTAATTCGGTTGTGGGCGGGTCCTGGGACCAAAAGCGTGGAGTTATGACAAATAACCACGTGTAACTTGACTGTTTCAGCCAATCAGAATCGAGAAATTTGCATGCCATTGTATAACGGTAAATATACAGCCTGGAACCAGCAAGGTTCAACTCACTCCTCCAAAGGATAGCGAGGCAGATTTACTCCTATGGCTTCCCAGCAGGGCCCAGTAATGGATTTCCACAATTACTGATGTTGAGGCTTCTGCGGTTCTGGAATGTTTGAGGTCTGTCGGCCTGCAAAGCCACGAGAGTCCTCTTGACCTTAAAGGCCTAATCAGTAATCCAAACATAACAAGGGATAGCCCCTCCACCAAAAAATAAGAAATAATAAGTGTATTCATTCATTATTGACTGAGCTCTTGAGCCAAGTACTAACACTAGACAAGAGGTAAATTAGATATTTTTATTGCACAGAAAATGCTGGGGTGGCAGGGGTTATGCTGATGCATATATCAAATCAAACTATTATTATTTTATTTTGGAAACCAACGGTAATTACCAATCACCACTCCTGCCGACCAATATGATTTTTAACCTCCCAGTGCTTTTGGATGAAAACATAAAGTCGTCCAGCCTGGTGAGTCTGTGTAAGTACTGTGTAATGAAAAAGATGTAGTATAGCTGTCATTAGGGCTGATAGCACTGATCTGAGGTATTAACAACCTCATTTCTCATTTTCAGAGGTCACAAGGGCCAAGAAGTGTTGTGTCGTCAGCAGGATACTGAGGGCTTTCTACTGCTGTTCCTCGGGCGAAGGCTACAGTAGATGGGGGGAAGGCTCAGCGCTCTTCTCCTTATGTGTCATGGCATATTAACAACTTGCTGACCAATATCAATTAACATCGGCCAAGTTTATGCCACATGCTTGACTTGTTGTCTGTTATTTCTACTAGAGATTTATATGAGAGAAGTGGAACTCGCTCAAATGAAACAGCAGCAAAGAGAAGGCCGTCTATTTCCAGCCCCCCATGATGCCAACGTTGGGTCAAACGTATATCAGCACACCAAACTACCCTTTGGGGCTAATAAAAAGTTACTCAACTCTACAAACAGTACATGGGACCAAAGAAAATGTACAAAGCTAGGCTTTCCTTTACAACTAGTCCCTTCCCCTCTCTCTCGCCTACCAGTCTATATACCACTCTTACGTGTCTCGTCTCTCTCTGTTGCCTTATGTTCCTACTGAGTCATATTATTTCCATATTTACGTCGGCGGCAGCCCCTGCTTTGATCTCTCGGCTTGTTCAGAGGCTGATCTTGTTATGGCTTGTTCTTGTAAATACTTTGAAGTGCTCCGGGATTAGAAGATTGTGGGACCCGATGAAAAAACAAACAGCATTACACACATTCATTTATAAGAGACAGAAAATAATTTGGTAACAGTAGATGGAAGTTTACTTTGTAATTGTTGGTAATTGTGGAGCCACTGTTTATGGATTCTGACAGGGTAAGATTATGAGTGATTGAATTTGGACCTCGTTCCTGCCACACACAGCACTTAGCCTTTGAAACTTGACAGCAGCTGGCGCTCGCAGCCCGTAGCCATCTTTCTGCTGACCGTTTGCTCAACATGGGCGAGGCTCTCCTTCAGTGAACGGGAGAACACTAATGCCTCCCACACACACTCGTATACAACCTCACACATGCATAGACACACACACACACACACACACACACACACACACACACACACACACACACACACACACACACACACACACACACACACACACACACACACACACACACACACACACACACTTATGGCGGTGGTAGATGTTGAGAAGTGTCAGTGTTTTACAAGGCTCAGGCCAGTGCTTTATGAAGGCTTGAGTGAGAGCAGGTGCTTTCTGATCCTCTGTATGGGCCCACTGAATCACACAGCCCCCCCCCCCCCGCCTCACACACGCACACACACACACACACACACACACACACACCACACACACACACACACACACACACACACACAAAAGTAAATTACAGCCAACCACGCATTTCCACGCTATCCAAAGAACAAAGACACCCAAGCCCTTTTAAGTGACAAAAAGGCAAAAATAAAACAGAAAGCCATCCAAACGAGGAATGCGTGGTGGCGGTGACGGCTCCACATCCCGTTGTAGTTTGGGAGATATGTAAAGCCTTTCTTCCCCTCTCCCTTTATAACGGGCTGTTAAATGTCACACAAAAAGTGACCGCAGCTGTTTTGTGACATATATTTCCTTGTCGTTTTTCCCATCGTTCCCTAATTGGCTTCTGTTTGTGTCCTCCTCTCATGTGGTCCTTGCATCCTCCTTCGCCTCCTCGGCTCAAATGAATGTACGAGAGAGAGAGAGAGAGAGAGAGAGAGAGAGAGAGAGAGAGCGAGAGAGAGAGAGAGAGAGAGAGAGAGAGAGAGAGAGAGAGAGAGAGAGAGAGAGAGAGAGAGAGAGAGAGAGAGGGGGGGGGGGAGCAGTCTAAAATAAGCTGTATTTTCCGGCGGTGGCAGCATAAATGTTGTAGGTTTCAGAAATTATTATCTTTAATGCAAGGGCCGGGGAGTCTGTCCTAATTTTCGGTGGCGGCGTGTGGGTGACATCATACCCTTCATCACGGATTTCATCACTTGTTTCCTGTCCTGCTGCCACTTGGTCTGTGGTCTCTCGCCCTTCAGCGTGTGGTCTCCCTCTGACCAAATCACCAAGCTGTGTCAATTGTACATTGAGGCAGACAAAAGAGCAGCACTGGGTTTATGGCTACTGAATGCTGAGTAGCATAGTATTAAAACTATGCAGTATATTTAACCGTTACACACGCACGTTACGGTAGTATGCGTACACACGTGCATGTGTAAAGTTAGGCACACACAGAAATGCCCCCCCCCCCCCCCCCCCAAAAACACACACATGCACACACTGGTACAGACAGCCCCTTCAGTTTGCATGTTTAATCTCTCTGTGAAGTCACTCCAGTCCTTTGATATTCTGGAGTGTGTATTTTTACAACGTGGCTGAATGTCAAGTTAACCCATTTGTCATTGCTAGCTCTGTGCCGCGTGACGAGTGATACTTTAACATTACCTCTCGCGCTCCCAGCACACATACGGGCCTCCATTTCACTTGTTGTTGTTTTTTTTTGCTTTTTTTTTTTTTTTACTGGAAACAGTAGTGGAAGTGTTTTCTCGAGTAACTGAACACTAGAGGAGCGCGCTGAGCTACCTGACTCTTCCTCAACAATGGATGTAGTGTAAAAGATATATCACTGATCCAGGACCAGAGGAAAACAGCACGGTTGAAGACCCGGCAGCGGGGCTTGTCGTCGCAGGAAGGGAATCAGAATCTGAATTCACGGCGAAACACGCAGTAATTTTTACCACGACAAGGCAACAGAAGCTTGCGGTTTCCTCATAACAGCTCTTGTGAATGAGCTGTAGGGATGGATAATGCATAGCCCAGAGGCTGTGCATAGGAAGTGTAACCAGTAGACCTTTTTGTGTTCCTTGGACATGTGTGACTTTACATTCCAACTCACCATATACCCCCGGCTTGTAAAGATAGTAACGACAAACACAGACAGTGACTGGAATCAAAACAACCCATGCATACATATGTGCACGCACGCGCACACGCACACGCGTACGCACACACGCACACGCACGCACGCACGCACGCACACACACACACACACACACACACACACACACACACACACACACACACACACACACACACACACACCACACACACACACACACACACACACACACGACACACATATATACACACATTTACTGGAAGAGTGACAGAGCATTGCAGAAGGAAGAACGAAAAAAACAAAAAGTGAAAAACAACTGGCAAAAACCTCTGGGGGAAAAAAAACAGCCCGTATTATCAGGGGTGGAGATCTGCCACAAGCGCATTCCATAGTCACTTCATCTGAAGCTATTTCAATATTGGTAAATACTGTAGTCTATCCGCGGGCCCGCGTCTGTGCGCAAACCCAGCAGACATAACACCTCGCAGGCCAGACATAATACTGTGGTAATGGTGTTAGTAGTAGTGTTCTTGTTGTAGAAGGAGGGGGGAGGGGTAACAAAGCTCGCTAGTGTTTGTTAGCCGTGCTTTGATAGACTGGGTGATAGTGCTGGTCTGTGGTGCTCCCCCGTCAGCGTGTAGACCGTCGCCATCGTAGGACCTCCACGGAGGCAGCAAACTCCCTTTAACCCTTTCACTGCCACACGACAGAAGGTTAACCCTTTACTATCACACAACCGACGGTGGCCGTGTGGCAGTGAAAGGGTTAACCTGCTGTGTGTCGCCGCAGTGAAAGGGTTAACCGTTTTGGTAGTGCGGCAGTGAAAGGGTTAATGAAGTTAAAACATGTACGCACATTATTCCTTGGTACACACGCAACCTCTCTTTCTCTCTATTTTTCTTGTCTATTCCCTTCCTGTCTTTCTCTCTCTCTCTCTCTACGTACAGTATGTCTCTCTCTCTCTCGCTCACGCACGCCACACACACACACACACACACACACACACACACACACACACACAACACACACTGTAATGCCTCCCAACATCACTGCAAAGTATCAGTATCCTGCCGTGAACCACAGAGATCAGTTTGACGTCAGAGGAGCGTGCCGGAGTGAGACTGTTGTTTGGCTGCTTTTTTGCCACCGGCGTGACTTTGGTTATCTGATCTACCGATCACCAGCAGACGGTTCAAATAATGACGACAAATAGGAGAGACTTTTGAAAAGTTAATTTGCAAAAACAGTTATCTGCATTTGTGTTTATTATCATATATTATTATCTATTGTATAATTACACTGTTTATGTTTTTTGTTGTGCACTCCAGGGAGTATCAATCAAACAGTGTGTTTATTCATTTTAAGAATGGCTTTCATCTGTTTTTGCAAATGAACGTGTACAGGGGGGGGGGGGGGTTGACATGCTCTGAAAGCATATTGAAACAGGGGGGGGGGGGGGTTGACATGCTCTGAAAGCATATTGAATAACCTACTGTATATCACTAAAATATCAACAGGGTGAAATTGGAAGCTGAGAGTCAGTGAACACACAGAGACAGAATGAGTCAGAAAGACAGAGAGAAGGAGGGGGGGGGCACCGGGGAGGTGAAAGGTCAGCGCCCTGACACGTGTAGCTTGTTGAACCTTTCACTTTTAGTGGAGGTCACAGCCGGGAGGCTCGGAGGGGAAGTGCTTTATTGTTCAGGGTTACGAGCTCCTCGCCAAGCGCTGTTAGGAGCTCCTAATCACACAGGCTCCGGGTCATTCAGGGCTGCCGGGCCAGATATGTGCCTGGCCTGACCAGATTTCCCCCTGGTAAAGTCTTTATCCTACACGCCGCTCCGATCTATTCCTAGAGGCTGCTGAAATGAAATAAAAAGAAGTGGGTTTCATTTCTGACCATTTTATGATATGAACTAATGTATATGAAAAGACATATAGACCCATAAACCAACCAAAGTTCCTCTGCTCATGCACCTACTTAATACAGCGGGGCAGGATATTTCAAATTAAACATGGGAGCTGAAAAATGCATTCAGGTACCTGAATTATGAAGTGCAATGCTGAATATTTAATACTAATCTGTTCAATTCAATGGGCTAACTTTTAATCAAATGGTCATGAAGTACTCTGTATTGTATTTCTGGATTAAATGCAGCAGAACTGTTCTAAATTTAGCAAATATTCGCAAAATTGCCCATGCGTGCGTATTAAATACTTGGAACGAACATGAGAAATATGGTGTTTCTTATTACTACGACGTGTTCAATTTAACGTTGTTTGAAAATCTGTCAAGATAGATCAAGCCTACTTCAGCAAGTTCAAATATTTGAAACCATACATATTGCAATACAGTAATTTTGGTCCAGGTTTGAAATGTCCCTCATTGATTTTTTTACTCTTTCTTTTTTTCTCTGACTGTTTTCCTTGTGTGTTGTACTCTTTGCACCATCGAAAATGAGGGCCTCCAAGGCTTAAAGGACAGTTCACAGAGAAATAACGATTTTCCCCTTCACCCAGGTTTCCATCCATCCAGGAGCTGAATGACACTCAAAGCACCAAAAAATACATTTGAAAAACTCAAAAGCAGAAATCATGACCCAGTTACTCAAGATAATCCA
>NC_140169.1:116836931-116884431 GCF_963971535.1 Notolepis coatsorum | reverse complement strand
GTATTTTGACATGTACATGGGTACCTTGGTCGTGTAGTGTATCTTGTAGACCAGGCCCATTGCAAGTTGTTGTACTCTGTCGTCTACTCTAAGCCATCCTAGGTTGTCGAAGTGGGCAGGGGTGAGGTGGTTCTAGGAGTAAGGTCAAGCAGTAGTCTGACCAGTTTGTTTTGAGATGTTGTATTTTGTTTTTAGCGCCTTTGAGGTGCTTTGGTACCATGAGGTGCAAGCATAGTCGTAGTACCCTGAATGAGTGCTCCTGCCAGAGTCTTCAGGGTGTTCTTGTTTACCAGAGAGGAGATCCGGTACAAGAATCGAGTTCGTTGGTTGACTTTTTATTACATTGGATGCCATTTTGTCACAGGAGAGATTAGCCTCTAGGATGGACCCCAGGTAGGTAATTTCATCTTTCCTTGTGACAATATTGTCACCCACTGTAACTGAGAAGCCGTCGGTCTTGCTGAGTTTGTTATTTGAACCGAAGAGAATGGACTCTGTTTTGCCCATGTGTAATGATAGTTTGTTATCAGCGAGCCATATGCAGATTCTGCCTAGTTCCGAGCTGAGGGTTTTTCAACCTGTAACTTGTTCTTGTCAGAGACCAGCAGGGCTGAGTCGTCCGCAAACAGGAACAAGTTGCAGTCACAAGCTGACGACATGTCATTTGCATAAATTAGGACAGTAGCGGTCCTAGTATGCTTCCTTGTGGAACACCACAGCTCACTGTGAGGGGGGGGGATAGGGTACCGTTTACCTCCACCATCTGTTCCCTCCCCTCAAGGTAGGATTGCATCCAGCTCACTGATAGACTATCAAAACCAATTGCTTTTAGCTTGTCAATCAGAATGGAGTGATTGACCGTGTCAAAGGCCTTTTGTAGGTCCAGCATGACCATGCCGCAGTATTTGCCTGCGTCCACCTCTTGTTTGATGTGGTCATTCAAATAGAGAAGGCATGTGTCAGTGGAGTGGGATGTTCTGAAGCCAGATTGGAATTCGTAGATTAGATTTTTTTCCGCTAGGTACTTTTCGACCTGTTCGTAGACTATTTTTCCATGACTTTCGAGATGGAGGTGAGAATAGAAACAGGGCGGTAGTTGCCTGGGTCTAATTTGCTGCCCTTTTTGTGCAGAGGGGTCACCCTCGCAATTTTGAAGTCCTTGGGGACGTGTCCCTGTTTTATGGAGAGGTTTATTATGTGTGTGATGATTGGTGTGATGGCGGCTGCTGAGTCTCTGAGGAATTTGGAGGGGATGTTGTCATGGCCAGTGGCCTTGTTAGGTTGGAGGGCGCTCAGTTTTATTGAGTACCTCATCTGTTGTTACCGTTTCCAGCTTGAAGTCGTCTTGCGGACCCCTAGGTTTTTGTAGAAAGCTACTGATGTAAACAAGACGAAAGTATTTATCTGGTCTGCATCTCCTTAACAATTGTGTGTATTGAGCCGTACTGTATTGTACCCATTCTGCAATCTGTTAATAAAATGTTCAATCAATCAATCAATCAATCAATCAATAGTACATTTATCATTTGTCATGACTCATGAGTTCGATGACCTTCTCAAACAAACCAATTTGACATAACAGCAATATAGACTTGCAATACTTACGGTATGTATCACAGAACTTCCCGAATTGTGATACTATCATTATCGTAAGGGAATCGTACCGTGAGGTCTCTAGTAATTCCCACTCCTAATGCTGCAAGGCTGCGGCCTGCGCTGCAATATGGCTATGGGTCCTAAACGTGGAGCCAGAGATAGAAGGACGTAGGATGTAGGAATTCAGCGTTTGGTGAGATGTGTGGTGAAAGTACACCCTGAATGAAAGCAGAGCTGTCCCTACACCCTGCCTGGGAATATAACCTTCTATTTCTGTCCCATGCAGAGGACGGAGGAGAAGAGGAGAGAGAAGAGAGAGGAGGAGACGGCGGTCAGACTAATTATTAGTACATTTCTGAAATGTGAGTCTGTTTTTTGTGGGGTGGGGGGGTTATTTCTTCCAAAATGTTTTCATCTCTGATTTTTTGTGTACTGTAGTTTGGGCCAATGGTTAATTTGGAAACACAGTTTCATATTTTCCATATATCTAAATATTGCCTGTGTCTCGCCCACTGTGTTGGGCTGATCCACGCAGGACAGACAGGGAGTGGGCCACCGGTTAGACCAGGCTGGCACCACGCCGTGTCTCCAGTAGTACGGTGTACTGTACTCAACTCTCTCCACGACCCACAGGCTGCATGTGCTGTGCATCCCTCTGCACACTGCCACCTAGTGGTCAGATAGACCTCTGCCATGGAACTGTTTACATGGGAGTTCATTATGAAGTGAAGAAAATTATATTTTCTCTTGTTTTGTGTGTAAAAATTATGTTTTGCTTTGTATGAATTATGTATATATTTGTATATTTCATAGATTCACGTGTACACATAACAAAGACATTTAAATACTGTTTGTTGTAACAGTGAATGAAGGAGAACCTTTTACAATTCTACTGTATATTCTCCATTGACAATGCTACCTCCAATACATTGCCTTAGCATTCTGCTAGCCAGGTGAGAGGCTGCCCCCACTAATCAGTAAAGGCAGAGTAATTAGCCTGTGGACAGGTCCCAGATCAGTGCTCCCCTGTCTGCTCTCCACTCCGCTGTCTCAGGTGGCCACAGCTGCATGCCTGCTCCACTTAAATCCTCCGACTTGAAACACGCGGCAATAAAAACACGTCACAACAGGAAACAGGAACAGGAAGCAGACTTGGCGGGCCCTCCACTGCACCAGGTGCAGAGTTTGGCTCGACTCCCCCCTCTCTCTCCGGCGGCGCAGGCTGGAGGGAGGGTGGCTGCTGGTAGTGGAGGCCTTTTCATCGCCCAGCATCTTTATCAAACCCTGGGTCTAGTTTGTCCTCCTGTTGCTGCTGCTTGCTGGGCCGCCACTGTAAATTAGGCTGGAGGACTTGTGGAGAGCTCCCCTGTGGACGCCCGCCATCCCGACAGCCACTCGGAGAAGGTCAACTGAAATATTAGCTTCACCGGTTCATTTTTAATTACTAGTAGCCAGCTTGTAAAACAGAGCTCATGAGTTTGGGTGTGTTGTTTTTTTCCCCCTCTCTCTCTCTCTCTCTCTCTCTCTCTCTCTCTCTCTCTCTCTCTCTCTCTCTCTCTCTCTCTCTCTCTCTCTCTCTCTCTCTCTTTCTCTTAAACTTTCCTCCTTTTACTCCTTACTCTTTTTTTGGGATGCATTGTAGACGAAGCTTTGGGTAAAAAAGCTGCCAGAGTTAGAGCTAATTGGTTAATTTGAGCCATCAGAGGAGGCATGACTGCCGTAATGATTTTGAGTCAGGTAGAGCTCTTCATCCTCTCCGAGTTTATGCTCGGAAATTTACTGCTCAAGTGCACTCTCTTTACAGCGAAAGGAACAAATTAATTACGGCCGCATTGGCCGTTTTAGAACATGATGACGTTTAGGGGAAAGAATTACTTTAAGCTCGCCTCTGAAGCCGCACTGTAAAACAGTGTGAAAGAGATGTAATCAGATACTAAAATTGCAATTTCCAGAAATGCCAAAGTCTACAGGCACCCCCCATACCCCCCTCCCCTTGCCTGCTGAAGTTGCATTCATTGAGAGTCGTTGGTCGTACTCCTCGTTCCTAAAATCTATGCCTAATTAATTATTTGCATCCTTGGTAAGTGGGTGTTGTTTTGTTTGTTTTTGTTTGAGTGGTTGTCGGGCAGGTTCGTCACGCGGCTCCCCTTGTGGCCTGCTGGGTGGTCGCGGCCGCTGCCAATGATGCTCCGGGGTGTTTAATCTTTACTATTTATTTGTTTGTGTTGAGGATGAATATGCAGGGCTGGAAAGACCCATCGCTTTTTCATGTATCCTCATTACAGGATGCCGTTCATCCCGCTAGACTGTGGTTCAGACAGCCATACCTCCAGACCAATGCCCAGACTAAAGACACTAACTGCATCTAACCAGTGTCCTTTCACTACCTGGCAACCTGTATCTACAGTAACTACTGTCCTTTCACTACCTGGCAACCCTGTATCTACAGTAACCAGTGTCCTCTCACTACCTGGCAACTCTGCCCCTATCCATTGTTCCTTTACTACCTGGCAACCGTCCTGCTAACCAGTGTCCAGATTGTATCTGGCAACAAGCTGTTACCCAGTCTTCACTGAAGGCCACATTGGCCATGCATCTTAACAGCAACTGGAGCCTAGGATTAGTCCAGGTCTGTGTTGAGTACAGCCTCGAGTTTCGAAACCAAAATACTTAAACTCTCAATGAACCATCTAATAGTGTGGCTTGTGTGATCCTTGCAAATATTGATATTTTTTTATTTGTGTTGTTGTCTTTCATAACAACTCCGGGTCTGTGTCATGTGTGTATGTGTGTGTGAGTGTCTGTCTGTGTTTTTGTATGAGTATGTCCATGTGTGTGTGTGTATGTATGTATGTCTCTTTTATTCGTTCTTCCTCTGGCGTCTGCGAGGCCTCTAAGAGCAGGCCTCGTCTCATCTGGCAGCCATTACCTGCACACGTGCTCCTGTCTGAAGGTGCTTCTGGCGGGTTAAACAAATCCAGGCAGCGTGGCGCGGCCCGCCAGGGAGCAGCCGCATACATCAGCTGTGGAACGGCCAACATGACAGGGTTAGAGCTGGCTACCGTTAGCCCCTGTGCTATCACTGATCGTACACACCAAACACGCTGCCGGAACGTCAAACTCACTTATAGTCCAAGCTAGAAGGATAGAATGCTGTAAATGCAGTTATGTGATAACATGGCGTCTGCCGGTGGAAGAATTCCAAGAGGGTGTGGGGGAGGGGGGGGGGGGGGGGGGGGGGGGGGCTTTGGTGACGGCTCCTGAGTTTTCCCTCTGGATGGAAAGATGTGACACGTATCATTTCGAAATGTATGAATCTCCCAAACTAAACAGTTACAGGCATAAAACGTCTCGGTGTCGAATGTGGAATTCTGTAATTATCTACAGCGATGGGCTTTCTCCGTTTCAGCACCGAGGCGCGGCGTAGACGCACGGCTGTCTCTCTCAGCGGGGATGGCACGAAATTGACAGTCTTTAACCAAGTTCACGGAGTCTGAATCAATTCCGTTCCCAATCAAAAGCTCGGGATTCCATTTAACGTTTATTACATTTCCTGTTTCTCACTTCATCACGTCAGAATTGAAACTGACAGCATAATTATCATTTCATCCCAAATTGATCCCAATCCATGTGGGCTGGCTCCAAACATGGAGACACGAGATGGGGGTAAAAAGAGAGAGGGACGAGGAGAAGAAAAAAAGAACTAAAGAAAGAAAGAAAGAAAGAAAGAAGAAGAAACAGCCCCAGCGTTTTTGGGAGCGTCTGGGGGTGGTTTAGTTGCCTGTGGGACGTATAGCTGAAGGGAGGGAGGGATGGTGAGAGAGAGAGAGAGAGAGAGAGAGGGGAGAGGAGAGGAAATGAGAGGGGAGGAGAAGAGAGGAGAGGGGAGGAGGGGGAGTGATGGTGAGAGAGAGAGAGAGAGAGAGAGAGAGAGAAGAGAGGATAGGGGAGGAGAGGAGAATGGGAGAGGAGAGGGGAGGGATGGTGAAAGAGAGGAGAGGAGAGGAGAGGAGAGGAGAGGAGAGGAGAGGAGAGGAGAGGAGAGGAGAGGAGAGGAGAGGAGAGCAGAGGAGAGGAGAGGAGAGGAGAGGGGATGGGAGGAGAGGGAGGGGAGGGATGGTGAGAGGAGAGGGGAGGGATGGTGAGAGAGAGGAGAGGAGAGGAGAGGAGAGGAGAGGAGAGGAGAGGAGAGGAGAGGAGAGGAGAGGAGAGGAGAGGAGAGGAGAGGAGAGGAGAGGAGAGGAGGGAGGGAGGGAGGGAAAGCGGGAAGGAGAGACGTTGGGAGATTGCGTTGCGGGTGTTCCCTTGATGTCCCCTGACAGGAACCAGATTGGGAGCCGCGCGGCGTCGGCTCTTTGGCTTTATATTCGTCTGGCTCCTCTGGGTTTTTCCTGGCCTGCGCAGGGCCCGGTTCTGAGACGTGAGTGGGCACTCGTGGAGCCGGCCTGTAGTTTAAGTGAGAATAACAAATGCTTGAAAAAGGGAAGGGGGGGGCTCCAAAAAGAAAAAGAAGAGGGGCGGCACAATCCGACTATTGTTCCTGGTAGCCGAGCAAAAAAGCACAGCGTCTTTGGGACATTTTACTGGCTGTAATAAAGAGTGTGTGGTCCCTGTTTTGGAGAGGTCTGCCAGACTGACAGATATGCTCTACAGTAGTATTGGAGGGTTCCGTATCATGTATTTCGGCTTGTGTTACTTGGCAGTGGCGAGGCGAGACCTGTCATTCATCACACTTTTGTCTAGTTGAAAGTAGCGGTCCGAGTTGCTTACGATGGCATAGTGTGCAATAAGCTGCAGAAGTACTCGTAAAGGCGCCTGTGGACAGCAGGGCCGCGAGGAGACTTCACCTCCGTTTAGCACCCCCCGACACGCTGAGAAATATCCTCAAAAACCCCTTTAGTGCCGCAGACGGCGTGGCCTCCTCCGCCATGCGCCATGTGAGCGATCTTACGAGCCTGTCGTGAAGTGAACAATATTTATACACCTTCATTTACAGTGCGCTGAACAACTGCGGCGTGAATGGTGTGTTTCATTGATTGTGTGTGACGTGTTGAAGTGTAACTAAACACTAGGAGGTATGTGGCTTGTTTCTGTGTGGCTATAATGGCGTCGATTTATTTCAGGCTATGGTGTTGTTTTACAACAACTCAGTGTGTGTGTGTGTGTGTGTGTGTGTGTGTGTGTGTGTGTGTGTGTGTGTGTGTGTGTGTGTGTGTGTGTGTGTGTGTGTGTGTGTGTGTGTGTGTGTGTGTGTGTGTGTGTGTGTGTGTGTGTGTGTGTGTGTGTGTGTGTGTGTGTGTGTGTGTGTGTGTGTGTGTGTGTGTGTGTGCCATGTGTGAGAGTGAGACAACTCAATCTGCCCCCGGGACCACCTGGAAAGTGTCAATAGATCTGATTTATTCCCATTGACTTCAAACTGGACCCTTGCTATAACCCTCACCAGTTCCCTCAAAACTAAATGAGTAACAGCTCAGGAATACATATTTCATGTACCCAGAATATACAGTCCAATAGGGCATGTCAAATAGAAAAGGGCGACACGTGGAAGATTGAGTAGGGCACCTTCATTTCGTTTGAAATCATTCAGTGTTATTCAGCCCTTTTTCACGGGTAATGTTATTCAATGTTATGCAGCGTTAATCCCTATTGGACCCGTAGTACACACGCACGCGCACACACACACACGCACGCACACGCACGCACGCACACACGCACGCACGCACGCACGCACACACACACACACACACACACACACACACACACACACACACACACACACACACACACACACACACACACACACACACACACACACATTCACACACGCATGCGTCTCCCAAGCCCTACTATGTGAGGGCACAGAAACACACAGAGTTTGGTCTGTGCCTAATCAGTTCTGTTTTTAAGTGTTCTCAGCTCGGTTTTCCAGCACAGCCCCCGTGAAAGAAAAACGCCTGGTCGTGGGTGGCGTAGCTGGGTCACTGAGCCCACAGAGTGGAGCATTTCATAAGAAAGCACCCACTTAATTCTGAGCCATACATCGCATTGGCTGATTTACATGTGGACAGCTATCATTTTGTGAGGAGCCTGACGTTGATAAATGAGGTGTTTTACCTAATAGGTAATAAAAACAAATTACAGTTCTTAAGAGAAAGGATGTTCTTCATTTGGTTCTGTTTTCTGTTTTCTGTCTCTTCGGGGGCAAAGGGGGGGCCCAGATTGTTTCCATATGATTGTAGACTTAATTTGTTAAGACTACAGACAGAGATTAATAAGGTCATTTTCTGATGAGTGATCCATACTTCCCGACGGGGGTAGGCTAATTTAGAGAAGGAATGGGTCAACGGTGTACAAAGGACAACAGATTGTATCTCGACACTTTCAGAAAAGATGTTTATTACCTGTTAATAAATGTTAATAACTTAACTCTGTTCTATTAATAGTAATTATTTTCCCTGTTGATACTTTTTTTCTGTAGCTACTGTCTGAACAAATAAAGGAAAAATAAAGTTCTTACTACTGTCCTAAAAATTTATCATTTTGTAATGGACTGCTTTTTCCATCCTTGAAGTGTATACTGTGGTCCAAAACGTCTGTGACCTGAATGAATAAGGATCATTAACGCTACTTCAATGATCTACAACAACACTGTTCATTAGGGGGGATATCGAGGCCTCAATGCAGGGATTATGGGGCTTGCTGTCCTGTGATCCATCAAATATCCTCAAATCAAATTAGTGAAACCATAAACAATCTACTTATGGTCAGTTGGGGATTCGCTACGTTTTGAGAGTGTGAAACACTGACATACGATATGAAAAGACAAATGGCCGAGCAGAGACTTGAACAAATCAGTTCCTTGACCAGATGTTTTTTTTACCCAAAGTGAAAATATTAGCCCAAACGGTACTTAGCAGGTGAGGGTGTGTTATTCTTAACCGGTTTGAATCACTACTGGACTCTCTGGAGTCCCACAGAGGTCGTATATAAGCTCTCTCAAGTTTCTGCAGCAAGCCGTGAAAAGGCTTCCCCCTTTGGGTTAACGCAAGCCTAGCAGAGGACAAGTCTGCCCCTTATTCACCCCCCCCCCCCCCCCCCCCTCATCTCAACCCGGTCAAACACAGCCCAAAGGGACGGGGCTCGTTCGCACCAACGGAGTCAGAGAGGCCATAATTTTCCATAACCATCAATCTCAAAGACCCATAAATTGTGAAAAGTTATTGAGTCAGGTGTAGCTCGTTACCTGATTGTACTGTGTGTATATATAATTATATATGTACATATGCAGGTGGGGCTGAAGTAGCACGCTGTTACAGTACCGCTGCGAAATGACCTCAAAACAACGTTAATCGCGACAACATCTCATATAACCTGACCGCTGATTCTCTGATGATCGCTGAGTAAGAGATATAAGTGAGAGATACGGTAACATATCTAATATTTTCCCTTCCACGTGGAACAGAGTCCGTATGGACACGTTGAGTCAGGGGAGCTCGTAGTCATCACGTCTTAACCCCTGAAATGAGAGAGGTGTGTTTTGTCGCTGTCCCACAATCGTAGGAAAATGGAGAGAAACAAAAATATATATATTCAAACCTTATACGCCTGCTACTTTCCCAGTGCATGGTGCTTCGCCCCAATTCCACCGTGTCTGTAAATGATGCAGGCGTACGTAATGACTGCCGAGTCAGGCCGAGGTCATTTTAGGTGCCACCTCCAATCAGCACCCTCGCCACAAAGCATCACAGCGTTAAGGCTAAGAAACTCTCACTGCTGCAGTGTCCTCCACCAGAGACCATATTCAACCACTGATACAGTAAACGGTCATCGATATCGCACAAAAAAAACAGTGTGCGGAAGGAGAAGAGGGCAGGAGAAGGTGGGTGGGGTGGGGGTTTGGTGGTTGTGTGTGTGCGTGTGTGTGTGTGTGTGGGGGGGGGGGGGCGCATAAAGTCTGGGAATCTTGCGGTGAGTGCCAGAGGGACACATTTTGCTGGAACACGGGGTCGCTGAGTGATGGGAGAACAGCTACACAGCAGTGTTTAGAAACACCAGTCGGCCAGTCTATTGCCTAGGAGCCTGGGTGTCTGCTCAGCCCCCCCCCCCCCCCCACCGTTCTAAGTAGGATGGTACATGCAGCCTCACTGCATACCGCTCCTGCGCGCCGCTAAAATTAGCCCCCCCCCTGGAACCAGATGGAATTCTAAACAGAATAAACTTTTCTTGACTTGATTATATTGAGCCTTTCCAAGCTCCCGACATTAAAAAGAAAGAGAGAAGGCATGGAGAGAGAGAGAGGGGGGGGGGGGGAACCTTAGAAGCTAATTGCCGTGGGTCTGGCGCGCACATTGGGCATTGTGTCGAGTCGAGACACTGCTGTATAGTACCGGAGCCCTTTTCCTGCGAGCCGTCTCTCCCGCGGGGGGAACTGTCACATCTTCCATGCGTTTGCGGTGCAGGGCTGCAGCTCCGCACGGACTGCATGTGAAGCCGCTAATTAAAAGCAAGCGATCCGTAACTGTCTGGCTCACCCCACCGTGCTCATCCATGTGGCCGCTGTCGGCTCCCATAGACCCTCAACTAACCCCCTGACGATGTGTGCAAGGGACTCCGCTGTGCAGACGTGCTTTTTCAGACAAAGCCATGTACCTCCCTGACGAATCGACAGTGGCAGCCATAATTATGATCTCCAACCAGATACTTTGAGGTTGTTGTTTTTCTTTATGTTTGACTTCTAAGACATGTGGGTCAGAAAGGGTCTTTTGTCACAGAATAATGACGTTGGAAATCCTCCCTCTCTTACCCAATACATGTACATGTGTTTGTTTGTAAGTATTACGTATACAAATGTACCTATCAATACATCACAAATAGGTTATGAGAAAGGTCAAGTATTGTAAACCTTTCTCAAAATATATATTGTCAAATTAATTGTAATAACAATCATAGGATTATTTTATATTTCATAAAGACAGGGAAATAGAAGTATCTCCTAATTTCTAGGGGAAATTTTTTAAATAAGGCAATTTTCAGAACACAATTTTAAAGTTGAATTGCACTGAAATACACAACTTAACACATCTTAATACAATAAACCAGGCCACGCCCCAGCGTCCTCCTATAAGACGCCGGACATGGTCACACTCTACCTTCCTCGGGAAAAAAAGTTCCCAACATTGAAAACTCAACCAAGGGACCTCAGGGCGCTAAGAGCGAGACGCTCAGCCAGTATTCATATAACTAGGTTATAGGATAACCTTTCATTATATTATCATACTGGCCAATCGCGTCTCGCTCTTCGCCATAATGAGATATGGGGCAGAGCAGACGCGTGGCCCGACAAGTGTACCGCCTGAGGACCCGCAAGCCCTACTACCAGGGGGGAGGGGAGTCCCGTCCACCCGCCCGTCCTAGCGAAGGGGGGGAGGCAGTCAACTCCACCAATGTGCGAAAAAAAGGGAACCAGAAACCCCTAAAAGCGCACAGTACAGGCAGGACCACGTGTGACACATCACCCCGTGGCACACACCCACACACCCCTGCTAACCCACCGACAGGCGGGATGCAGGGGAGGTCCCAGACCTCAGAACCGCCTGGGAGACAGAACCCCCAGTCATGTCCATGAGGTAAAACTTAACGAAGGGACCCCGGGAAGGACCAGGAGGCCGCAGCACAGATGTCCTCCACCGAGGCCCCCCCTAACAAGGCGGCAGAGGCCGCCACTCCACGAGTGGAGTGAGCCCTGACACCGCCAGGGGGGACCTGTCCAGCCAACGTGTAGCAAAGGGCAATGCCCTCGCACAACCAATGTGACAGACGCTGCTTGGACAGTGCCTTACCAGCGCGAGGGCCACCGTAATAAGCAAAAGTTGATCGGCAGCCCTGAGATCCCGAGTCCGAGAGGCTCGCCTCTAACCCACTAGCGTGAGGAGGCGGATGAAATGCCTCAATCACAATATCCCTTGAGCGAAAAGAGCTCTGGATATTCTTTGGCACGAAGACTGGATTAGGCCTCAGTGTCGCACCGCTATTGGCCCGAATAGACAGGCACTCAGGCCGCACAGAGAGAGCACACAGCTCACCCACGCGTTTAGCGGAGGTGATGGCCAAAAAGAATGCGGTCTTCAAGACAGCAGATCCAATGGCGCCTGCTCAAGAGGCTCAAAACGGGGCCTCCGACAACCGGCCCAGGACCAGTTGGAGGACCCACTCGGAGACAGAGAACGTTCCACAGGCTTGAGACGCAGAGCGCCAAGCAGGAACGTCCCACGAGAGGGTGGCTGAACAACGTTCTGCCCCCACACTCGACCATACGCCACTCCCCAGCGTAAGCTGCGGTAGAGGACGGTGCGCGGGCGTACCGGATAGCGTTAAACACAGAATAGTCAAGATGCATCCCCACCAGATTCACACTGTCAGCAGCCAAGCCTAGAGGCTGCCCCAGAACAGGAAGGCAGAACAGAGAGAGAGGGCCCGCGGTGACCACGGAACAGGCCACGGCGGGGCCACCAAGAGCTGAATCAGGGCCGGGGACCACACAGCTGAGCCACAGCCCGGCACGACCAGGACCAAGTCCCGCGCTCCCGACGTACCCGCCCCAACAGTTGAGCTATCAGGTGTAAGGGGGGGAAAGCGTACAGAATCCCGGACGGCCACGGAATCGGTCCCAGACCTGCCCGACTATGTCTGGACGTGATCCCCACTCATCAGGGTGAGGACCGCCCCGCGACATGACCAAAACATGCTTGCCCACCACAAGGTGGTCGAGTCGTTTGAGGACCAGAAGGACTGCCTTCAATCCCAACACATTGAATGTAGCGCAGACCGGGCAGCATGGCAGCTGCCCCCTACTGCGTTGGTCCGACACGTCCTCCCCTCATCCCATGAGGGAGGCGACAGGGAAGACCGTGACATGTGACAGCCTGCTGCCCAAGGGGACCCCGCAGGGGAGGGCACCAGACCCTCCCTAGAAGACGAGGTCCCCCAGTACTGACATGGGAACCTTCAGCCGGTTCCATATGTCTCACACCGGGTCCATTTCCATACTGGAAAAAACCACCTCTGCATCCTCCTCATGAAGAGGAAGCCAAGAGGGACCTCAGCAGCAGGCGCATCACGGACAGCGCCGTAACCATCCTAGGACGGAACCTCCCGAGCGCGCCGAGAACCCAACCACTCATCGCCGCTCCGAGAGGGATGCCCTTATATAGACCTTGAGCTTAGAAAAAGCCCAAGTACTCCACCCGTTGACTGGGAAGAGGAGAACTCTACTTCCAGTCTACAGCAAAACCCAGGCTGGTGAGACACCACCTGCCTGGTATGAGACCTGGCGATCTACCCTGACCGGCCAAGGACCAGAACGTCGTCCAGGGCAAATACAATTCATAACCCCCGACGACGCAGAGGCCCCAGTGCAGTCTACACGCACTTGGTGAAGATGCGGGGAGCCAGAGAGTAGCCGAACGGCATGGGGGGGGGGGCCGTGTCAGACCGACGCAGTAGGGGGCAGCTGGCAAGGACCATGCTGCCCGGTCTGCACTACATATCAATGTGTTGGAATTGAACTTTGATCCTGGTCGCGAACTTTGATCCTGGTCGCGCCGGAAAGGGACACAGCTGTGTGGTTCCCGGCCCTGATTTAGCTCTTGGTGGCCCCGCCGTGGCCTGTTCCGTGGTCACCGCGGGCCCTCTCTCAGGCACACGGAACACTGTTTCTGCCTCCTGTTCTGGGGCAGCCTCTAATGGCTTGGCTGCTGAAAGGGTGAATCTGGAGGGGATGCGTCTTAACTCTTCTGTGGTTAACACCATCCAGAACGCGCACGCTCCGTCCACTACCGCGGTTTACGCAGGGAAGTGGCGTATGGTTCGAGAGTGGTGTGAGGTTGGGGGCCTGGACCTGGTGTCATGCCCCCTGGACTCGGTTCTGTCCTTTCTCCAGTCTATCCTGGATAGGCAGTCGGCCTCGACAGTGAAGGTATACGCCGCGGCTATATCTTCTTGTCATGTGGGCTTTGAGAGCAGAACACTGTTCTGCCACCCTCTCGTGGGACGTTTCCTGCTTGGCGCACGGCGTCTCAAGCCTGTGGAACGTGCTCTATCTCTGAGTCGGGACCTCAAACTGTTCCTGAGAAGGCTGTTGGGGGCCTCGTTTGAGCCGTTTGAGCAGGCGCCATCTGTCTTTTTTTATTATCTTTTTCCCCCTCCTTCTTTTTTCCGATTTTTCTCCCATCCCACTGTTAGTCGTTATGCCAATTCCCAACCCCCTTCCTGGTTGTTGCGCACTTTCCCCTACTGTTGGTCCGAGAGGCCGGAGACTGTCACATGCTTTCCTCCGACGCATGTGCAGCCAGCCGGCAGCCAGCCTGGCCACGCAGATTCTCACTGGGAGAGTGTAACGTGTGGGAGGCCGCACTACCTCTCATCAGATCCTACCTTTGCTGAGCAGGCGCCCCGACCGAACTGTAGGGGTCGCTGTCCACAACGCCCAGGACCCACCCACGGCTCCCCTCCCCCTAACTCAGCCAAACGAGTTAGTATAGCGATCAGCCCGAGCCAAGGCAATGCTGACTCTCCGGGAGTCGTGACCGCAGCCTCTTGCATTGGTGACGAGCACAATCTCCGCTACGCCACCTGACCGCCAAGGATCGTCTGTCTTTAAGACCGCGTTCCTTTTGGCCATCACCTCCGCTAAATGCGTAGGTGAGCTGTGTGCTCTCTCGGTGCAATCTTTGGCTGGACAGGTTCCCCCAGCTGGCGTCAGGGCACACTCCACTCGTGGAGTGGCGACCTCCGCTGCCCTGTTTGGGGGGGCCTCGGTGGAGGACATCTGCGCTGCAGCCTCCTGGTCCTCCCCGGGTCCTTTTGTTAGGTTTTACCTCATGGACATGACGGGTGGCTCTGTCTCCCTGTCAGTCCTGGGGTCCGGGACCTCTCCTGCATCCCGCCATCAGGTGGGCTAGCAGGTGTGTGTGGGTGTGGCCCGCGGAGTGCTGTGTCACACGTGGTCCCGCTTGCACTGTGCGTTCTGGGGTGACTGGTTCCCTTTTTCGCACATTGGTTGTAGTTGACTGCCTCCCCCCCTTCGTTAGGACGGGCGGGTAGACGGGACTCCCCCCCTCCCTGGCTTATGGGCCCTCAGGGGGTGCATTTGACATGGCCACGCGTCCGCTTTGCCCCTTTTGATCTCATAATGGCAGAGCGAGACACGATTGGCCAGTATGAATATATAACGAACGGACGTGTTTGTGCGGACCTGTTCTCCCAAACTTTCAAACTTTAGACTGTTTTCTTTTTACGTTATTTAAAAAAACATTTTAACCATTGATCTTAACTGATCACTGTGACTTTATTGCTTTTATCGTTTATGCTGTTGGTTTTATGCGACTTTTTACTGGACGTGACCTAAGCTATCGGGGCTTGTTGTTGCCATAGCTACAGCTACACGCTACAGTACTCACAGTGTTCCACACTCGTCCCGAGGAAATGGCTCCAACGTCAGATGTCGCAGAAATGCGAACGGAACTGAAGTCCATCGAGATACTAGTAATGGATCTTCTCAAGCGTCAAACGGAGCTCATGTCCAGGCTGGCTAGCATGGAGCAAGTGGACGCGGGCTGCTCCAGTAGTCCCTCCTGGGCGACAGTGGTGAAGGGCCGAAGGAAGCTCTCCCTTCCTCTCTATGATCCCTTTGATTCACCTCAACTATCAAACCGATTCAATCCTCTGTGTAATGATCCCGGCCTCCTGGGCTCTCCCTCGCTTCCGTCTCCTGCTGCTAGTGCTGTAGATTTGCTCAATGACTATCCGATGCTAGCTACTAACCAGGCTCCAAGCGAAGCTGCCAGGACGGCCCTCTCCAGCTCACGGCTCGGCCATGGAAGTACTGTAGAGCTGCGCCCCGGAGCAGAAAGCGCTCTGCCCTGTGTGCTCTCACATCGCCAAACCCCCCAGACTCGGGTGATGAGTCCGACTCCCCGAAGTTAAACGTCCTCGCCTGCGGTGCTCTGCAGCCCATGCCAGTGCGGTCATTCCAACGGCGAGTGTCATCGACGGAAATGCCGCTGTGAATGAGCCCCTCCACACGGCGTTGCTGCCCGACCAGCCGGCTACCTCCGCCGACACTTTCCACTCAATCTACTACACCTGGAAATGCAGACGCTACTCCTGTGACTTCTCACCATAGAAACCTGGCCATCTACGACGGGGGATGCATCCATGGACAGCCAGAGATCCTATTCATCGGAGATTCCATCACCAGGTTTTTGCAAATACCTCATGGCATTACATATTGTTTTTCCGGTTTAAAGGTTACTGATTTACTAGAGTGTACTCCTGAAATCATCGACAGATATCCCTCCGCTCACACCGTCATCATTCATATCGGAGCAAATTACGTAATGGCTAGAAAATCCAATCTGACTTTGAATCACTCATTCTCACTGTTGAGAGTCTGGGCAAAATATGCATTGTGTCCGGCCCCATTCCATCCATAGGTCGTGGATCTGAATGATTTAGCCATCTGTTCTGGTTACACCAGGCGCTACAGACCTATTGTACTGCTACAGAACTTTGCTATATAAATAACTTTGATCTGCTCTGGTCCAGGAAAGACCATTACAGACCCGATGGCATCCATCCAAACATATCGGGGGTAAATGTGCTAAAGCATAACGTCATACAATGTGTAGCATCACTGGCCTGACAACTAGGCCTATCTGGCTCTGTAGACTATCTACAGAAGCAGCCTAAGCTACAAAGAAACACGTTGAGTGTCATCCCGGTTCTGACCACCAGAAGACCAATCAATTACTCATTATCACGTCCCATATGTAAATCGAACCTCATCAATATCAGTGTTCAACCACAGACTGTCTCACGGCCCACTACAGAACCCATACAGCTAAAACTAGCACTGTTCAACGTTAGAGCGCTGAAACTAAAATAATTTCTGATAAATGAACTCATAGTAAAAAATTGTGTACATTCTATGTTTTTAGTAGAGACATGGCTAGACAACATCACTGGTGTAGCAACACTAATTGAGACCTGCCCTTCCAATTTTTTATTCTATCAATCAAACAGACAGAGTGTGAGGGGAGGAGGAATAGCAGCCATCATCTCCACTCAGTTTGTGTGCAGTGATATTGACCTGGGAACATTTCCATCATTTGAATACCTTGCTATTGTATTGAAAACAGAACTGCCAGTAGTGTGTGTGTGACATTGTATCGACCACCAAAGTACTCACCACTCTTCATACAGGAATTTTCAGAACTCATATCGATCTGCATTACCAGATATGATCGAATCATTCTTAATGGAGATCTAAACATTCATATCAACAAAAAGGATGACCCCAGGGGTTGCGAGTTTCTGAACCTACTGGACAGTTTTGGACTGATGCAACATGTTCACGAGGCCACACACCAACATGGCAACACTCTGGACCTACTAATAACAACAGGGCTAAACATTGAGAATATATCAGTAAAACTAATTCCAATTTCTGACCATTATTGTGTGTTCTATGGTACAAGTCTAATCTTACATAGGACCAGAAGCGAATTCCTAGTTCACAGAAGGCTTCTGGACGCTAGCGCTGAAGCAAAATTCTCTAGTATGATGAAATCATATGACCAATGCAGTGAATCCTCCTTAAATCAGATGCAAAACCTCCACAGCACCTTGTCAACAGTGTTAGATACTGTCGCCCCTCTGAAGGTTAAGAAGGTAAAAACTGATAGAATCTCTCCATGGCTAAATAACACCAATGTTAAAGATAACAAGAGAAAATGTAGGATAGCCGAGCGAAAATGGAGGAAATTCAAACTCGCAGCTCACTGTCATTTATACAAAGACACCATGGGCACATACAATAAGGCAATACAACTTGCGAGAAAGGATTATTTTTCCAAAATGATCTCAGAAAACATGGGTAACTCCAGGGTACTTTTCTCCACCATCGACCGGCTGATTAACATATGCCACCCCCCCCCCATATACCGCAGCAGTCAGCCACAAAGTGAAGAGTTCGCAGTTTTCTTTAATGAAATGATATCTTTGATTAGAGCAAGCATTGTCTCTGATATAGATCTGGCTGAGAGTGGAAACCCACCTGAGATAACTATGGGAAAATTCACATGTATTACATTACCTGACCTCTGTAAGATTGTCTTTGAGTGTAATTCCGCTACCTCCTGCCTTGATCCTATACCAACAGCATTTCTCAAGCGGGTGTTCGATAGTGTCTCAAATCATGTCATTGAAATCATAAATATGTCGCTTCAAACAGGCACTTTTCCAGATGCATTCAAAACGGCTGTAGTAAAACCACTACTAAAGAAAACAAACTTAGATGTAAACGAAATAAAAAGCTATAGGCCAATATCGAACCTTCCATTTATCAGCAAGATATTAGAAAAGATAGTCTCAGTACAAATAAACTCCTTTCTCAAAGATAATAACATCATGGAGGAATTACAATCAGGTTTCAGAACAAATCACAGCACTGAAACTGCCCTTACTAAAATAGTTAGCGACCTCAGGCTAAACTCCGATGCTGGCAAAGTCTCAATTCTTGTCCTATTGGACCTTAGTGCAGCGTTCGATACGATTGACCATAATATCCTGATCTGTCGTCTTGAAAGACTGGTTGGTTTTTCCGGTCATGTACTAAATTGGCTCATAACATACATTAAGGGGAGAAAGTTCTATGTTAAGCTTGGAGTTGCACAAGGAAGCTGCCTTGGTCCATTACTCTTCTCGCTATATATGCTGCCCCTCGGGGACATCATTCGAGACCACAATGGATGCTTCCATAGTTATGCTGATGATACACAACTATATATCTCCGCAGAACCAAATAACACTACAGCCATACAGTCCATTACAAACTGTCTTTTAGCAATAAATAAGTGGATGAACAATAACTTCCTAAAATTAAACGAAAGCAAGACCGAAATCCTATTGATCGGCCCAAAAGCGAAAAGGGAAGTGCTGTGTGAAAACCTGGGGAGTCTGTCATCCTATGTAGAGACTGAGGTTACAAGCCTAGGTGTCATCTTGGACTCAGACCTGACCTTTAAGTCTCATATTAATAAGGCCATGAAAACGTCATTCTTTCACCTAAGAAACATAGCGAAAGTAAGACCTTTTGTAAATAAAAAGAATGCAGAGACACTGATTCATGCTTTTATCTCAAGCCGGCTTGACTATTGTAATGCACTGTTCACTGGTCTTCCCAAAAGAACCTTAGAATTGATTTTAAGGTCCTTTTCCTGACATATAAAGCTCTTAATGAGCAAGGCCCAAAATACATAGCAAATTCCCTAGTTAGTTATCTGCCCTCAAGAACGCTACGGTAATCCACTACAGGTTTATTAGACACACCCAGAAACCAAAAGAGGATCGGAAGTATGGCATTTGCCAACTATGCCCCAAAACTATGGAACACACTACCAACACACATAAGGAACGCCAGCTCCATACACATTTTTAAAGGAAAATGTAAAACGTACCTATACAGTCTAGCTTACAAATAGTGTACCATGCCTTAGGGAAAGCGAGTATCTTATTGAAATGTTTTTATTATTATGTTTTTATTTTATGTATTGATCTTTTACTGAAATGTTATTTTACTGTACTTTGCCTATTGCTGTACTTTTATTACGGTTGTCTTATTAATGTGATGCTTTATTTTTAGTACCCGGAGCTGCTAACTGGCTAACGTTATGAGAGCTAACGTTGCTACCTACTGTACCCGGAGCTGCTAACTGGCTAACGTTATGAGAGCTAACGTTGCTACCTACTTTACAAGTGCATTGGTTTAGTGCACTTCCTACTTCCGATTGCTGCTGAACAAGTACAAGTGCATTGGTTTAGTGCACTTCCTACTTCCGGTTGCTACTGAACGGACGTGTTTGTGCGGACCTGTTCTCCCAAACTTTCTTGACTGTTTTCCTTTTTACGTTATTTTTTATTTAAAAAAAAAATTTAACCATTGATCTCAACTGATCACTGTGACTTTATTGCTTTTATTGTTATATATGCCTATGTTTGTGTACAGCACTTTGAGCTACATAACATGTATGAAAGGTGCTTTATAAATACTTACTTACTTACTTACTTACTTACTTACTTACTTACTTACTTACTTACTTACTTACTTACTTACTTACTTACTTACTTACTTACTTACTTACTTACTTACTTACTTACTTACTATAACCCTAGTTATATGAATACTGGCTGAGCGTCTCGCTCTTCAGCGCCCTGAGGTCCCTTGGATGTTTTTCACGTATGGAATTCAAACTTGGGAGGGCGTAGACGTGCGCACTCCCTGTGTCTTGTAGGCACGCACGGGAGTAGGCGTGGTCACATGCAAGTGACGTGCATGTGCAATTTTTTCATGCGCACAGTAGGTCCGAGGAGATGACATCTCATAATGGCAGAGCGAGACGCTCAGCCAGTATTCATATAACTAGGGTTATAGGATAACCTACGTTACCAGGGTTCCTCTCTCTGCAGAGGTCACACATGTCTGTAGATTCCTGGCTACCACCATATTCAGCTTGTGGACAGTGATGATACCAGTTTTGTCCCTATTCCTCACAGACTGGGGCTCAGACTTGTATCTTGCCATCACCTCTTCCAAGTTGGCCCATGTTGTGCTCATTAAAAGCACTGGCACATCGGGGTCCCGATCGAAAAGCAATGGTTATATTATCATATAGCTTACACTCTGCACTCTAGTGGAACTATCCCTTTATCCAATCTAACACTGAATAATTTTTCTCCACATGTACACACCCATCCGCCTGGCCACACCCACATCCGCTCCTCTACATAAGCGGGGTTGTGGCCACACTAACACCTCCTTCCCTATTTTCACCACCGAAAAAGTGCCTGTATACACCACTTTAGTTTAGTGCCGAAATAGTTATTTGAAAGGAGTTACGTTATTGGAGAAAAGGAGCTGCGTTGACATTATATCTTTGTTTTCTCTCTCACTATTTTCGAGGAAATACAGCGATAATGTCTTTGCCACCAGAGTGTCTAGAAGATGATGATCATTCTGACCTCCACCGGCGCTTCGCATTAGGGGCTCGCGTCGCTGAGCAATCCCCGCCGGCATTGCCTCCGGCTCTGCAGCTGGACATTTTGCTTGGGAGGCGATCGGCCGTGTGAGGGCTGACGGCCTCTCTGTGCGGGTGATGATTTTTGCGACGCGGTCGCCAGGTGTGTCAGTTGTGGGGGGTCAACTGCACAGCTTACGAAGGTCGACTCCAGGCTAGGATCCTTTTTGCTGCCCCTTAGCGGTGTGGAGGGGGTTCTAGTTTGATGCCCCACGATAACATTAGCTCCTCCTCAAGTGAAGTCCTAGCTTTGTTTTCCTGGGACCGTGATTCCGAATCTGCGGTTAAATTCCCCAGGTCTCTGGACAAACGGATACCCACTGTCGCCGTGCTGGCCCCGCTTTTCAAGATGAAAAACACCCGGTGCGAGGGAGGTGAGCTTCGTTATGAGAATATCTCCAAGCTCAGGTCGGCTATAGCCCGCGTACAACGAGGGGCTTGCTGCCGACACCGCTGTGTCTGGTAAACACCATTCTGAAGAGGGACGTGTGTTGCCTTTTTCCCTTTTTTCTTTGGATAAGAAGAGGAAAAGACAACGGCTGTCTGAAGTGTTGGCCTGTATTGCTTTTCTCACGTTGTAGAGTTTTCAGTAGTAGCCGCTTAGCTTGCTTCTGCGTTAGCTAGTGGCTAGCGATAGCCGGTATGAGCTAACTGTTAGCCAGTTAGCTGTTTAGCTATGACGTTAGCTGCCGGCTGCGCTCGGCTGGGAACGTTAGCTTGATGCTATCAGTTAGCCTAGAGTTAGCTGTTTAGCTTGTGCTACAACCATTGGCATAGCCGTGAGAATAGCAGGCCCTGGCACTCTGACTACGACGTAATCTTTGGCAGATGACCGGCTGCAGGAGGGGGGCGTCACGCCGGAGCAAGGCTCCAGGCATTGCTTCTTCTGGCCTGGTCAGCGAGAGGCCTTCGTCGACGTGGTGGACCAACCTGTGTTGCGGCCTTTCGTCCTGCGTTCCTTGGTGCAGGTAAGGTGTCCAATGGACATTACCCCACTCTTCCTTCCTTCCCCTCCCGAATGTTTTTGTTAATAACGATGTTTTTATCTACAAATCATATGTTACTTCACTACATTTGGAGATACGACGTTTGCTGTGTGAGAATTGTCTTGGTCGCTTTGTATAGCTTGGGTTAGCGTTGGCCAAGGCTCATGTCTTTCTCTCTACCTAGGAACAGCGTTGTTTTTTACGTAAGTAAAAATTAACTGGGTTTTTGTTGTATGATGAGAAGTTGTGTGTCTTCATGTAACGTTTAGACAACGTGGCTGAGCCCACAACTGGCTGGGTTACCCTACAATGCTGTGCATAGTGGTATATGATCGAGGGCTGAGTCCCTCAAGCTTGTTGTTGTTGTAAGCGTGTTATTCTTACTTGAGGGTAATGATGAAAATAACAAGTGGCAAGATTTTTTCACACATAAGCAGAGCTGTGGGAAACTTGTTTCAAACAAGGTTGTCGGCTGTGCTGGCATGTATGATGTAAAGCTTTTACTCTACACATTTGGCATCGTATCAGGGGTAAGGTGGTGAGGGGTGGGTTAAATTATTCCCCGGTTTGCCCCTGCCCCCCCCCCCCCCCCTCCCCTCAAATATGATTTTGTTTACAAAATGTGTGTTGATTCACTATATTTTTGGGGATACGGTGTAAATCCCTCAGCTTCTGCTGGGGTTGTGCTCTTGCTTAGAGAGAGGCAATTTTCTCTGAAAATTGTTTGGTCGCTGTCATGTAGACTTAGCAAGGCCTGTGACCAGCACTTGATCGAGGACTTATGTCTTCTCTCATCATAAAAAAAAGTTAACTTTTGCCCTTTTTTATTGTGATAGAGGGTTGTGTGTATCGTATTTACGTTTAAGTTACGTTTGAATCCACAACTGGGTTAGGTGTTGGCCTACAGAAGTTACATGTGTAGCTCTTGTACCAGGGCCCTTGGCCCCTCTCTTGGTCTGTGTTTTTCTTATGGGTAAAGGTGTAAAAATTCAGGTGGCAAGTTCGCACATGAGCCTGAAGCCATGTATAAAACCAGTTTTTGCACAGACGAGGTTATCGTCTGTGGCTGGCGCGCAGAATGTGAAGCTGTTACCCTAACAGGTGTAATGCGCTTTCATGTAGCACGCTATGACTGGTGTCATGGCTCTGCTTTGTCGTTGCATCGTATCAGGGGTGAGGGGTCATGAGGGGTGGGCTGACGGTCATGGGATACGTCACTGGGTGCGTTTCCTATTGGCCAGGAGACATCCGTGAGGTTACAGGCTCTGTGCTGCAGACCGCTGTCTTTGTCAAAGTTAGATGATGCGATGCATTCGAAAACTGTTCGTTTTCTGCTCTGCTCTCTATTACAGTGTGTATTGGGCCAATTATTATTGCATGTATCTTTTTCAATTGTACTCACGTGGAGGTCTCTCTGGGGGAACTTCTGTCTTCCCCTCTTATGTGAGGAGCAGAATTGACGGGGTTGCCCTCAGTCACGTCATATAAGGCCCGCGTCTGTGTCTTATTGACCGGCTTCCTGCTGCTTGTCCCAGACATGGAGGGAACGTCGTCTGGTGTTTTCTTATTAGAATTCACCATTGATGTGTTTCAGGTTCTTGACGTGCATATAGCGCTGGCCCTGGGTGCTTCCAATGTGGAACCACGTTATGGGCCGGCGTGCCTTGGTTGCCCAATTCATAGAAACAGCGTTTTTTTATGCGGGCGACTAGGAAGGAGATTTTTTATCTCTACCGAGCGCCAGTGCACTAGGTTAGACTCGATGACTCACGTGCATCTCCGGGGGGAGATGACGGAGTAGATCATTACATTGGCGGAGGGGTCTCACGCCCATGAGGTGGGCCGCCAGGGGCAGCGCATTCACGTTCTGTCCATCTTGGTGGCGCCCTCTGTGATGTTTTAGATCAACACGCATACCTACCCCCCCCCTTAGGACTGGGGATGGCGGCGTGACTAGGATGCAGGATTGGTTCTGGTCACACCGGACCAGGTCAGTTAACCCGTTGTCCGTCGGGGCGCAGATCTGCTGTTCTGGTACCCCGAAGGACTTTGTGCTTTTCCGGGGGGAAAATGCCGGGTCGGTCTGGGGTTGATGGGGATTGATGTCGTGGATATGTGTGTCATGTCTATGCCACTACGGCTTGCCCATAACAGTGACGTGCTTGGTCCATACTGTGTTGTACCTTGCGCTGTGTTAGGGGGCCTGGTCCTTCTCCATTGTTTCACTCCTCCCTCCCCCTGCTGGGCAGGGATGGGAGGGGGCTGTCGAGGTGGTTGCTGTCAACCCCTCTAGGCATCCCTGTGTAGGTCCCAGTCCACCAGGCCCAGGTCCGGACTCGTTCCCGTCGACCTGTTGGCCTGGGTTAACCCTTTGAAAACTGAAACACTTTGTTTCTAGGTTTTTCTTGGTGGGTTAAGGGAACAACCGCCTCCTGTTAAACTAAACATAGGGAGGTGGTTGGTTCTCCGGTGTGTTGGTAGTGAGTCGACTCTCGGGTTGAGGCCGGGCTTGACCCTGTCTGCCCGAGAGTGTGCCCCCGCATTTTTCATGACGTCTGCCAATTGTGTCGGCCTCTCCTTTGAACCTCGACCCCGCTGGAGGGGTCGGGTTTGTTGAGGTCATGACATGATGCACAGCATACCGAACACCCCTTCTGCCGGGTACTGTTCTTACAGTAGACCCTTTAGGCACCTGTCTAGTCCGCAGTGCTCCAGGCACAGGTCGAGTTCTGGCCTGTTGCCTGGATTGAGGGATCAACCCCCTTGGGGGTTGCCTCCCCGGCACGCCGTCTGGCCCCACAGTATTGTGGGGGGGTAGCCTCTTGGGGCTTACGGCCATGCCAACCTGGACACGACCGATCTCGTCAGATCTCGTCAGATCTCGGAAACTAAGCAGGTTAGGCCCTGGTAGTTCTTGGATGGGGGACCCCCTGGGAATACCATGTGCAGTAAGCTAGAGTGTTTCAGGGCGGCATGCCAAAGGGGGGAAGGGCCTACTCTTGATTTGGGCCCTGTCCGATACGCTGGCGATGTGGGGGGTGGTGTCATTAGTGACCGTCTGGTGGGGTCCCGATGCTACGGCATCGTTGACCTCACCGGGCCCCCTTTTTCGGGGGGTCCTGGCCCTCAGGCTGTTCCTGGGGCTGGGTCCTCCTCCGCGCTCCGCTGCTACAGCATTGCCACAGGGTTGGGTTTTTGACCTTTGACCCCATGATATTGGGGGCTGTAACAGGGGTTTTTCTTTTGTTCGTTCCCTAGTGGCATGTGGGATGCGCGCCTGAGTGGTCGTGGGTCCTTCTGTGAAGGTAAGTCCCACGATCTGCTCACCCTGTGCGTTGAGATGCTAAACCCTCTTCGCACAGTCGGATCCGATTCCCTCCCGTCCCCCTCTAGGGGGGTCCGGGGGCTCAGGTCCTCCCCGGTTATGATGGTTGTGGGGGGCCTCAGCGGGTCTTTCCCCGAGGAACACAAGTTACTTAACGTTACACAGGTCGCGCTATGCAGATGCTTAGCTTGCTAACGTTAATAGGATAGCAGTGTAACTTAATGTTACACTATGCATGCTTGATGAAAGCAGAGCTCTCTGTCTGTCTGCTTTCGCACCTCTCAAGTACTCTGTAATGAACAGCGCTCAGCCTCACACACACCAGACCACACCCCCTCAGAGGCTCCGCTGAGCTCCAGTCCCCGCAAGTGTAGTCTTTTCCCAATGTTTCTGAATACATACTGTCGGACAATCTAACAATAATTAACTCATTTACAAGTTGTATTACGTTTTGCAAATAAGGAATAAGATAAAGAAGATTTCAAAGCAGTCAAAAATGCAATATTTCTATTTTGACCCATTATCTGAAATGCAAGAAATGTTCGCGATTTCTGAGGAATGTACCCTGCCGCACTAAGTCTGGTTTGGTCACGTCGGGCCACATTTGTCGAGCTTCCGCTCTGCTCAGCTCCTGTATTCCACTAGAGTGCAGAGCGTAAGCTATACGATAATATAACATACGGTTATCCTATAACCATAGTTATATGAGTATAGCGAACGCTCTGCACTGACTCACTGAGGACCCCGTGGTCTTCGCCTTCGGTGGTGAAAGACTTGGGAAGGAGCTGTTAGTGTGGCCACAACCCCGCTTATGTAGAGGAGTGGATGTGGGTGTGGCCAGGCGGATGGGTGTGTACATGTGGAGAAAATGATTCAGTGTTAGATTGGATAAAGGGATAGTTCCACTAGAGTGCAGAGCGCTCGCTATACTCATATAACTATGGTTATAGGATAACCGTATGTTCTTCAGAAACCCAAAGAAGCAGTCTGCCCCTGCCCTCTCTCCCCCTCGGCCCACCAGTTTGTGTGGACAGCAACATTATTGTGCACTGCAAAGTTGTATGCCAGTTTGCAGACTTTGATAGGGAGAGAGGCCAAAATAAATATCCGAGGCAGTTATTATATATTCCTCCTGCTCCTCACTGAAAACTAGGTGGTTTTTCACATACCACTGCTGGCAGGGATGGGTGGACTTCTTCTCCACCAACCTCTTGCTCGTTTATTTTTTTTAGCAATATCTTGCCAGTGTTCAGTAATTTATACCAAAGTCCTTGGAAGTGCTCTGGATGGAGTCTAAGCCATTTTTTCCTATTTTAGGTTTGCCTGGTTTAATTGTGTAATAATGCATGTATAACCTCAACCCTGTATTGCAGAATTAAGTGATATACATTTATATTTTTCAGGACAACCTGGACTATCAGAATATCTATGCTACAGTTTAGGGCTGTCCCCGACTAAGGATTTGGATGGTCGACTATGATTGGCCAAAATTTGCCGTTAGTCGACTATTGGTCAACAAAAAAAAAAATAATAATATATTGTGGTGACCTATATTAAGAGACATTCACCAAGGTGGGCTTGTGCCTTTAAGCGTGTGGGTTGTACTGTTTAGGGGACAGGTTAAATACCACTTCCGGTTCCGGGTTAACTTTGTTGTTATTGTAAATGCTATGTGAGTGAGAAGTAAAGTACCTCAACTCGAACCACGTCTCTGGCTCGCTACTTTCTTATCGCCACATTGGTGACCCTGTGAAGGACATTTGTAACGTTAACAGCATTTAGCGTTATGTCTAGCGTTATGGCCAGCCGCTGCGGGTCCCTGGGGAGTTTCTTCCGGGGGCCACAGCGTCCTGGTCTGTCGCCTCCCATCGAGCGGTGTCCCGGGGTGTTGCCGATGCCCTTATTCCCATTCCAACATCCCGCCACTGCCTTCCCCAGTCCTACGTCCCCAGGGACCTGCCATTGGCCAAATATGTTTTCATCCGGCACGACAGCCATCGGACCCCGCTGCAGCCCCCTTATGACGGGCCTTTCCGTGTCCTGGAGGCAGGCACTAAAAACTTTGTTGTGGACATGGGAGGCAGGCCAGAGCGGGTCACTATAGACCGTCTTAAGCCTGCTCACTTGGACAAGGACGAACCAGTTAAGTTGGCCCTACCCCCGCGGCGGGGGCGCCCCCCGGTTTCGGCTCAGACCCCTGCCCTATCCTCTGTTCCGGCCTTGGCCCCTTCCGTGGCCCGGCCGCTGGTTCCACTTATCTCCCTTAGTCCCCCTCTGGTTAAGCGCAGTCGGTTCGGCCGCTTGATCCGTCCCCCTCCACGTTGACTATTTCATGCTGTGATCTATTCACTGATGGACTGTTCACTGGCTATTAATTAGTTGCAGTTTTTGTATTGGTGAATTCTGGGGGGGCCTGTGTGGTGACCTATATTAAGAGACATTCACCAAGGTGGGCTTGTGCCTTTAAGCGTGTGGGTTGTACTGTTTAGGGGACAGGTTAAATACCACTTCCGGTTCCGGGTTAACTTTGTTGTTATTGTAAATGCTATGTGAGTGAGAAGTAAAGTACCTCAACTCGAACCACGTCTCTGGCTCGCTACTTTCTTATCGCCACAATATATATATATATATATATATATATATATATATATATATATATATATATATATATATATTTTTTTTTTTTATCATTCCATTTGGGCTGTGGGGGGTGCTTAATGTCTGAAGGAGTCGACTGAAGGCTTCTTGTCCTCTGCAAAAGCATGCAATTGGTCCACTGATGGATACATCTTGATATTTGTCTAGTCTAGTGTGTTCATTAGATGGGTGAAATCCTCCTTCAGTGCCTCTGTGCCTGTTTTCGTAGGCAGTTAGCCTCTGGTATGCGTGCCATTAGCGTTAGCCACACTTCTATGCCTCTTTTCTTTTGGAAAGAATGATAAAAAAAATAATAATAATATTTTTTTTTTATTTGACTAAGAGGTTGGCTAGTCGACTACGGCTCCTTTCGACCGATTAGTCGACTAATCGACTAATAGGGGTCAGCCCTACTACAGTTATGTCATATGAATGTATAAATAAGTTATATCACTATATATAATATACTAAATAAAAAACAAAATGGAAATTGAATATCACAGAACATTGCTAAAAGAAAATACACATAATGTTTTATTTACAACTAAAAAACAAAAAAAAATTGTCATGTAAGTCATATTCGTTTTATAAAGGCTCCAACGGGACACTGCTCTTCCAAGCTGGATTACAGAGCTTCTGGAAGGGTCAAGAGGCATGGTTTCTATCTTTATAGTTAGGGAATTTTAGCAAGATGTTTGGACCATCTGTGAAAAAATTTATTACCAATAGCTTTCTTCACCAAAGTGTTCCTATAGGTGTCTACTAACACCTCTCAATTTATTCAAACCCAAATCCTCTGGGGAAATTCTGGAGAGCCAATCAAAGTTAAGGAGCCCAGGGGGCTAGGAGAAAAATATGAAAAAAATTAAAATCAACTATTATCATGTGGGGTGACTAACTAGGGGTTTTCAGGGGTGCTGAATCTATTCCAACCATTTATTTTGTTAGTAAAAAACTATTTATATATATATAAGAACATATATTTTTACTTTATTCCAAGAGAAATGTAACATTACATAGAATGGAATGGTATAGAAATGTGCATTATTGATGGTTTCAGTTTTTTTTACTAAGCCAACTACCCATCTTCCTCACTCCTTTTCTCGTCTGTCTGGTTGTTATGGCACTCTCCTTTACACTTGCCACAAGCAGATATGCACTTGACCCCCTGTTTTTTACAGCAGCACCTGCGTGTACTGCAGTCTCCCTCACAGTTGCAGCTGATGAATTTCAGGATAGTCTGGGGCAATGGGGTCTGTGGTAGGGACTGGTGCATAGCCTTCTTCTCCCAGTTTCCAGCCATAGTCCAGAACATCCAGTGATGGACTTTGTAGTAGAAGCCAGTCTCTGGTTTGGAGATATGCCTGGAGAGAATGTTGTGCTGCTGCTGCTGTAGTCAGGGGCAGTTTCTCTGGGCTGATTTTCCCTGCTGCAGCCCGCTTGCTGAACATTTCAAATCTCAAGTCCCCCAAGCCTTTGGGTGGTTTCCCATGGAACATGAGTTTGAATATTTCACAGCCGGCTGTGATGATGGTATCTTTCTGGGCTTGGATGTCAAGAAAAACGTCCATGGCCTTCTCAGCTTGGTCCGTCTTGCAGAGTGTGCGTAGCAAAGTTGGTTTGTAAAGCCAGAAATTGCAGACACGGTATCGCAGCCTGAGAACCTGTGTAGAAAGAGCAGATATTTCCTGTATTTCTCTGGGAGGGCCTCTTGTATCTTTCCAACATCGTAAGACACATTGTTTGCTGTTGTGAAGAAGACTGAGTGGTCTGCATCATGATGAATGAGCATAACCAGGATGTCCGTATCCTCAGCTCTCCCCTCAACAGCGGACTCTCTTGCCTCATCTAGAGCTGCCTGGATGATAGAAGTGTCTGCATCATCAAAGCATTGATGTACACGGATTCCATTACTACTGAATGTCTCAGCTAGAAGCAGGATAAGCTGGGCCTTGTTGCTCTTGTTGTCAAGGAACTTTTCTATAGGAATAATGGTTTGGATGTCTGGGCGAATCTGGATGTCACAGCATGCATGCTTTGTACGTCTGAGATGATCATGGTCCTTGGTCGAGTTGTCATATCCGTCAAAAACCACAGTGATCCGGAGGTGCTGGCTTCCCATGGCCTTCACAAACCGGAGGTAGCTCTCAGTGATGTCCTTCCAGGTGAGGTTAACCTCCCACTTGACATTCTGCAGGAGCCACCCACCATCAATCACAAGGCTCGTGCATGGGGTTTGCCCAATGGGTTCCACAAATGTCTTTAGGAACTTTGCTAGGGCAGCCTTATCTGGCTTTCGCATCTTCTGGTTTTTGTCAAAAAGAGACATCTGTGTTGGCGTCAACTCAAATAGCAGAGCTTCTTTGGTCTTGACTTCATGCTCACTGATGATGATGAGGCGGTTGAAGAGCCTGAGTGAGTCAATAACCAGCTTCTCCCCACTGACTTTGGGTCCAGATCTGAGGGTTGCTAATTTGGTGATGATAAAGTGATGATTTGACTTTGTACTTTGTTTGCATTGTATCATTAACAGTTTTCCCATCCATCTTGGCCTGTATGGTTCTGCCAATCTCCTCTGCCTGATCCGCATTTACTGGGTCTCCGGGAGAGCTGCTAAACCCTGTAGAGAAGGACACCAGGGTCTTCCTGTCCCGTGTGTTATCGAAGGGGTTTACTTCTTCCAACCATCCAACTATGGTGGAGCTGCTAGCACTTTGACTTGACCCAGACAATACGCTGCGTCTGTTCAACCTGTCTGGCCGTTGGTCTTGCTCATCTTGCCCTAAAGAATAGAATTTGTTAAAAGTTTTTATTCATATTTAATTAATTTATTAAATATTAACTCACAACATAGAATATGATTGAAAACTGCAAGTGCTTTCATCACAATGAAAAAGAAAACAAAAACGTACGATTTCCAGTGGATTTACTTCTTGCACCATTGTATAGCTCGGTTCTGCATTCCAAATGGCGTCTAAGCTTGGGGTCATCTCCGTTTTTCCAGTCTTCATGTAGTCTTCTGATTAATGCTTCATCGTCCACACTCTCAGAATAAGACAAAATCTGTGCATAGCCTTTTTGGGTGACTTTTGAGAGCTTTTTAATCCACGTCTCAGGACCACCACAGATGAAGCACCTTAAGCAACAAGCTACAGAATCCTCTTCCATGTTGTAGTCTACTAAAAGACAAGTGTCATGATTCGTGTCAAAACATACAGAACTGGTCCACACAGCAAGACTTATTGATGGAGTGAGTGAACTACAAGATTATCTTCACTGAAAAGTAGATCACCACACAAAGTCCAACTGATCTTATAACCACTCTGATGCTAGCTATCTATCTAATGTTAGCTGTAAGCAAACTTTAGCTAGGTGAATGGTCGGTTATTGTTAGCAATAAACTAGAGAAAATTGAAAAGTGCTACATTTACAGTTATCAAACCTTTTGCCAGCAGAGGAAAACCAATTACTCTCCCAAAGAGTAGTTAAATGATCATACCTTAAAATAGTTTTTGTTGTGCATAAATATTTGCCATGATGCAGCACTCCTGCTCCTTCCCCACATGCAGACGGTGTATCCTACTGAGCATGTGCACTTATTAGTGTTTTGCAATATTTTCATATTTTATTTTCCAGAATAGAATCAAACCAACAACACCTCAGTCCCATACCGTTGATTATACCCTTTTTGCTGTACATTATAGCTTAAAATATATTATATTATACTATATATATAATATACCAATATTTTATGGCCAGGGAGCCATTCTTACTCAAAACTAATGATTGGAATAGATTCAGCACCCCTGAAAACCCCTAGTTAGTCACCCCACACGTTAATATTTGATTTAAATTTTTTTCATATTTTTTGCCCAAGCCCCCTGGGCTCCTTAACTTTGATTGGCTCTCCAGAATTTTCCCAGAGGATTTGGGTTTGAATAAATTGAGAGGTGTTAGTAGACACCTATACGAACACTTTGGTGAAGAAAGCTATTGGTAATACATTTTTTCACAGATGGTCCAAACATCTTGCTAAAATTCCCTAACTATTAGCCTTTGGCGTGGTTTATTATTCACATGGTAAGCAGCAGTAGAGGGGGAGGAGACATCTCCTTAAATACTCGCCACCTGGTGGCAGCATTAGTGGCTCCGCCTAGAGCGCCCTCTAGTGGAAACAGTTATATATACAGTTAGACAGTTACTTGCAATCCTACATAGAACCTCTAACTTTAACACGCCTCTTTGGAAAAGTACAAACGTAACAGAAAAACTGTGCAGACAGCATGCAGCACCACATTCTAAAAAGAGTATAGCATGAGTGCAGCTGGACCTGTCGGCGACTCCCTGAACCCCACAGGGTTAATGTCACCTCCCTGACTGCCCTCATCATAACATCTTCCAAATAAGGTTTCAGCCCATGTTTCTTCCTAAAATAATAATATCTGTTTACTGAGCAGGTTCTTGTACCTACTCCTAATCTTGCATCTCCGTTGCCTCACAGACGTGGAGACAGTAATTCTGCTCTCAGATTTATTACAGGTGATAACTATGACACTCACCATTGTTTTCTGTATGATAAGGTTGGTTGGCCCTCTCTTGCAGAGAGGTGTAATAAACATTGGTATGTGTTTATTTCCAAAGCTCTTGTTTGTAAGCATCCTCCTTATATTACAATAATGTAGGATTGGAATTCTGGATTTTATTAAACTCAAGTGATTTGCTTATGCGTAAGACCCAAATTAAATAGACATGATCAACTTCAGAGGGCAGAATGTGGGACCTATAAACACATTTACTATCCAATAGCATTGTGAGGCTGAACAACAGGACCCATTGACTATGTACTGTAAATGTGAAGAAAAAGATTTATAAACATGTACAGATAAATGTACAATACTTTTATAGCTAAAAGCTAAGAGTGATGTTGTAATTTTGCAACCGAGGGTCTTGGTCCCCCGAGCTTGTTCTAATTGTGGGAAAACTGCCTTCTCTTTTAGTGACCCACACTCCAAGTTTAAAGTTCAAGTTTGTTTCTATTAACACGTACAGTATAAAGTACATGTACATTACAGTGAAATGCTTGGTTCTATATGAGCCTCTGAGAATGTGCTTCATATAGTAAAAAAAGTTAAAGAGGAATATAGTCCCAACACTATACAAATATACAATATACAAACCAGTGTCGGCGCCATGGGGGGACATTCGCGGGCCATGCCCCCCCAGATGGGGCACTGTGCCCCTCCAACCGGCATGGTCAATTATTATAAAAAAATAAAATAATTAAACATTTAATTTTTTTTATTATAGTAAAAGTCAGATGTTTTCCTTTATAAATAGGCTATTTAGCCTATTATTAAACGAAATTAAACAAAAAAAGTCTTAAAGGAAGTGTATGTTTGATCTCACGCCACGGCTCACGCACGCGTTATTATTGGTCACGTTGAGTTGACGCCGGGTAGGGCGTGACTGCATTTGAATTGATTTTGATATGGGTAGGGCGTGACTTGAGTGAGGTCAGTGAGCGCGAAAGTCAAAGATAGAGTCAGACTCAGGTAAAATATAATAATCACTTCTTGGAGACGGACATACAAATAAAATGGATATACGAAAATGGTTGGCTGGGGCAGGCGCACCTAAGGCTTCTTCACGGCCTCCTCCAAGAATGCCTCCTCCTGGTGAAGGCCTTCCAACATCTAACGTGGTTGAAGAAGTCTGCCAAGAAGCGCCAGGCCCAGGCCCCCCGCCGGTGCTGCACTTGGAGGTGCTGCATCTGTTACAGCAGAAGCTAACGTGGTGGTTATAGGCCATCATGATGATGATCCACCAGATCCACAACCGTTGGCGGTAACGGTAAATGATCTCGGGACTGAGCATCCCAAACAAATGGTGTTACAACCATACCCTGCCAGCATGTTTAGCGGTAGGAAACGGTCATTTGTAGCGACGTGGTTCCAAAACAGAGACTGGCTCGAGTACAGTGAACATGCTGATGCAGCTTTTTGTTTCTGCTGCCGGAATTTTTGTTCTATTGGCAGTAGCACCAAACGTTTTTTCGGATCACAGACGGACAATGCTCCACAGACGAAAGGCCCAATTGGTTCAGCTGGCGTTTGAGAAGGACCTCACGCGAAAATGTACCACGGAATGGAAGGACACCGTCCTGAGGAGGTTCAGTGCCACGACTCGCCGCCTACAACTCTTTTAATCGGTAAGTCATATACATTGTTATTATTAATAATACTTGAATGTGAAGCCCAGCCTCGGGCTTATTTCATACTGTTTAATTTAAGCTGCCTTGCCCCTTGGCCCAATTATTATTATTAATAATACTTGAATGTGAAGCCCAGCCTCTGGCTTATTTCATACTGTTTAATTTAAGCTGCCTTGCCCCTTGGCCCAATTATTATTATTAATAATACTTGAATGTGAAGCCCAGCCTCTGGCTTATTTCATACTGTTTAATTTAAGCTGCCTTGCCCCTTGGCCCAATTATTATTATTAATAATACTTGAATGTGAAGCCCAGCCTCGGGCTTATTTCATACTGTTTAATTTAAGCTGCCTTGCCCCTTGGCCCAATTATTATTATTAATAATACTTGAATGTGAAGCCGCGGGCGGCTAGGTGGTGTAGTGGGCAAGGCACTCGCCACCAGTGTGGAGACGCTAGGATTCGCGTGTTCGAATCCAGCTCTCCACATTGTTTTCTAAACTTTATTTTTTTTTTGCGTTTATTGCTTTCCTGGTCAAGCATGACCGACAGTTGCAGGGTGAAACGGGAGAGAGAGCAGGGGGAGACATTCGGCAAATGACGGCGAGTCCGGGAATCGAACTCGGAGTCAACCAGATCCGTGACGCAGCACGGAGTCCCGCGCGAGCGCGGTAACATGGTGTGCTACTGGAGCACCCTCCACATTGTTTTCAGTTTAGCTGGTCGTCCGCAGTAATACACATTGGCCGTATTACGGCGAGGGAAAACTGAAGGGTGGGGATCGAACGTTGTGAACAAGCGACTCCTACAAGTCGGTTGGTGCGCCTGCGCAGTAGAATCAGGAAGTGTCGGGGGCAGCGTGAGCCTCCCACGCGTTACTCCTCGACACTGAGAGATCGAGCTGCGCAGGTGAAAAGATGCGACTGCTGTTACCTCAAGTACCGGAGGGGACTTGTGCTATGTATGACTTAGTCCACATTGCAGCCGGCTTGTGGGAGGCAAGAAACAGCGTTCGTGACAGGGGAGGGTTGAATTGGATGATACGAAATTGGGATGGGAGAAAATATAGAAAAATGGGAGAAAAAGTGGATAAAAAAAATAAAAATACTTGAATGTGAAGCCCAGCCTCGGGCTTATTTCATACTGTTTAATTTAAGCTGCCTTGCCCCTTGGCCCTTGTCAGTATTAATAATACGAAAACGAAATACGCGATCTTTCACTTTGTGTGTGTGCGCAAGACGCCAGTGTGTTTGTGACGTGACGTGCGAGAGAGAAAGAGAGAGAGAGACTGTCTTATCTCTTATGCCTGCAGTGCGCTCATGTTGGTGTTGGTTTGCGGGAAATGCCTTTTCTGAAGCGTATATTTTATGCCCCCCCGAAATTACCATATGCCCCCCTGGTAAATTCGTTCTGACGCCGACACTGATACAAACTAAAGCACAACCTAAGTACAATGAAAGTACAATGAAGTGAAAATGCAGACAATGAGGTACAAAATGCAAACTTATTTTTTTTTTTTACAAGATCAAATATGGTGTGTTAAAACTGTTTGATTTAAAGTGTCTAAAGTGAGTGTGTGCATGTGGATGTGTGTGCAATGAATGTAGATGGATGGGTTGATGTAAATGTCCTGGAGAGTGGGAAGTCCACCTCCAATTGTGCGTTCGGCTGATCGAGCCACTCTCTGCAGTCGTGTGCGGTGCTATTCCCAAACCAGGAGGTGATGTTACCAGTCAGGATGCTCTCTATTGACTCACTTTGAACTTCCTTAGGCGCCTGAGGAAGTAGAGGCGCTGCTGTGCCTTCTTCACTACACTGTCTATGTGTGTGGTCCATGTCAAGTCCTCGGATATGTGGACTCTGAGGTACTTGAAACTGTTCACTCTCTCGACCGGTGCCCCATAGATGCTGAGGGGGCTGTAGTCCCTAGCCCCAGACCTCCTAAAGTCCCCAATCAGTTATTTGGTTTAGCTGATGTTCAGGGAGAGGCTGTGTTTACTGTCTCTATAAGAGAAAAAAGATAAATTATAATAAAATAAAGATGAGGCAAACTTTCGGATTTGTAGTTCTTGTGTGCTTGTGTGTATTTGTGTGTGACCGTCAGTTTCTGTGGATATGTTTACCGTCTCCAGACAAACCATTGGGAGCATTAGGGTGTGTGCAATGCACGTTGGGGGGGGGGGGGGGGGGGTCCACAGTCACACAATGTGTAGCATCACTGCTACCGTATGACAACGAGTAGAGAACTGCACATGTTAACTGCGAATGCTAGCAGCATGTCACTCTCAAAGTTTGCAAAGAAAAGAACAGTTGATCAAGAGAGCCGAGAATTCAAAGGGAAATGGACAGATAAATATGCATTTATTCTCCCACAGTCCAGCACCAAACCAGTGTGTTTGAGTTGCACAGAAACCGTGGACATCATAAGGAGTGGTAATGTGAAATGCCACTATGAATCAGAGCACAGCAGCAGTTTCCCCAGAACACAGAGGTGAGGACAGCAACACTTAGAACTCCTCCTATCAAACCACAAACACACTTGTTCATCAGATATATGACAATGCAAGACAAGAGCAAATGAAGCCTCACTCTGAAGCCCTTTTCTGAGTAACCGAGGCTTTGTTGGAGAAACAGGCGGAGATGTCTGAGAAAATGAAGCACATTGTTAGGGTGAGGTGTTTTTCTAGAACCCAGGAGCAGAACACAGGCACAGAAGAATATAGCCGTTTAGAATGTTTATTTGAAGTATGGGGGAAGCAGGGTCCAAGGGTCGTGAGAGGAGCTTAGAGACAGAGAACAAGGAGTGGAGGAGTGACATGCCGATGGTGTGTGTGTGTGAGGTCCATGAGGGTGCAGGCTGGTGAGGATCCGTGGTTGAGGTGTAGGCCGAAGAGGTGAGGTCCTGGACATCAGAGAACAAGGGTTAGTATAGAGCAAAGTCACTGAGCACACAAAACATAATTTCATGAACACTGAGGTCTTGAAGAGAGTCCTATACCACGGGAGGTGTAAACAACACTCGGACAAGGAGTGGCAGGAGTGCAGGCCTCTTATCCAGGTTCGGTGATTGGGTGATAGCAGGTGTGTCGTCTGGCACAGGTGAGTAGGTTGATGGTGAGACGGGAACAGGAAGGGGACCATGTATGGGCCTGGGAACCTGGTGACAGACAGGGGAGAGAAAAGCCCTGGCTGTGGCTGTAACACAGATACCCTTATCAAACCCATCTACAACCAGGACTCAAGTCTGTGGTGTCTTCAGGACTTGTGACTCGACTTGGAATTGAGCACTGACTGCATTCGGACTCGGAAGGTGCAGACGAGGACTCTGACTTGTTAATTGATAAATAGATATTGATGGCTAGTGCATTTGTTTGGATATTGTGTCACAAAGTAAATAAACTCCCTTTGAAATGGTGACCGCTGTGTCATTTATGTTTATTGTAGACTTTTTTTTATTTGTATGTCAGCTCTTTGACTGGCAGAGTGGAGGTGATTCAACCTTGATGACTTGGACTAGGCCTCGGACTAAGGTAATGGGGACTCGACTCGGACTCGACTCTGGCTCTTCTTTGGTGACTCGGACTTGGACTCGGACTCGAACACTGGGGACTCGAGACTCGACTCGGACTTGAGATTTAGTGACTCCACTACAACACTGGCTGAGAGAGAGGGGAACTGTTCAGCACCAGGAGGAGCAGCGTCCAGACCTGCTGTCACATCACGTCATTCACCAGCCAGCGCTGTGGGCCAACCTTGGAACGGAACATTCAGATGTCATGGAGACAGTCGTGAAGCTCGTCCTAAGAGCCTCCTCAGACCTTCAGCGCCGCCTTAGTGTGTGCATTTCTGACAAACGAGGTAAGTGTATTACTCTTGGTTGCATTTCTGACAGACGTAAGTGTATTACTCTTGGTTTGCCATTTCGGTTTCATTATATGATGGCCAGTCATATTAAGCAGACTGAGGTTTACTTTGTTAAAATCATTACTCTCTTTTTGCTGTGTGTCGGTAGTTGACATCTGGCTGAATAAAAAATGAAAACATGTATTATTTTGAGTTCATAGTAAAAAAAAAGAAATAAAGAAGAAAAAAGGTCAATGCAGCTTATGACGACATGCTCCTTCATAACAATGTGAGGTGAGAAGGGTCCTAGAGTGATTCTGGCTGGTCAGGAAAGACCTGCAGATGTTTTTGTCGGAGCAGAAAAATGCCAAAGCCAAACAGTATGTTGATCTTCTGCAGGACGATGAAAAGATGGAGCGTGTGGCCTTTCTGGTGGATGTGACAGCTCATCTAAATTAGCTCAACCTCAAACTCCAAGGCCAAGGCTACACAGTGTGTGACCTTATGTCAGCAGTACGTTCTTTCCAAAAGAAGTTGGGAGCTCTTCAGGAGTGACATAACCGAGGCACAGCACCACTGTCCAACTCTATTGGAGCAAATTAAAGGTAATCACCATAATACCACAATCATGTCGCATTCCTGGAGAGGCTGGCTGAGAATTTCCAAAACTGTTCTGATGATTTCCGTCTGGGTAAGCAAGTCCTGCTCTGCATTGGATGTCCATTTTCTGGTGAAGAATGTTGTCGCCAGTTTGACGAATGAACACATGGCTCAGTGCCTCCACCTGGCAATCGCACCTTTTGTGCCAAGGTTCAAGGCATTGGCTACAGGCAAACAGTGCTGTTTTATAGCTTAAGCCACCATACTGTAGTATTACTGAATGTGTACATGTGATGGATGCTGATTTATGTCTGTAAATTTTACTGGCATTGTTCCGGACCATTGACCTTGCATAAAATGTAAAAAATAATAATAATAATAATAATAATAATAAATAAAAGTGGACCTTTAACTCATTCAGCGCCGGGGCTTAATCCGCGAGATGGCGCTAGTACGCCACCGTTGTAAGTCAATGGGGGCACTGCAAGATTTGCGAGTGCTTAAAATATATCTTAAATTATAGCTATGGGTCTAATACACCCGTCAATTATCAGTGAGTTGCTTCCAGTCAACATGTACAAAACGGATTGTTTTTTCATCGGTACATTTCCGTTTTATACCGTTTTGAATATGAGTATAACTTTGGGTGCTTCTGAGTAATTCCAGAGAAAGACGCGATAATAGCGCTTTAGTGGAATACACTAAACACGTTGTAATTTTTCGCCTGATTATCGAATCTTCCTGAAATCAACGCTAGATCATCATTATTAGTGACGATCGGGGTAGAAATAAATATCAGATCAACAATCAGATTTATATATAGTGTTCTTACCTTGTATCTGATGTAATGCAAAAGAAATAATCCAATTATCTGATCGCCATTTGAAGTACTGGGCGCGGAGGTCGGTGCCACGTTCAACAGCATTGCATATTGAGGGGGGGGGGGGGGGGGGGGGCAGCCTCGCAGATGTATCGTTGAAACAGGTTACCTTGCCTGAGTATTTAAACCACGCCCGCACGGCTTGGATCGTCCCAGAAAAGAAACTACACTATTCCCAGTGGAGTGCAATACCAGCTGGAAGGCGTAGGCGGCTGTATTTGCCCTTTTGCGAGCTCAAACCCATTCCCAACGATACCATCAGGCTGGATGGATGAAAATGAATGGATATCGGTAATAAAAGAAATAACGATTAAAACCTGACTATACTCGTGATTGGCGCTCAAGCGATGGCGAGTTAACCCGACTATCATCGTGCCTGCCGCTGAATGAGTTCATAATAAAATTGTTTATCCTGATGGTTTAATCTTGACAACATAAACATTCTAAATGGAGCCATGTTTATTTCCAGTTTCAGTGCATGGAAACTATAAGAGAAGGAAGGGTCATCATGTCGGAATACCAGCGTTCTGTGTTCTGCTTGGTGTCAGACTTTGGTGCCAGTTCTATTTAAGCCTATATTAAAAAAATTCCTTGGCAACACTGTTCCAGTCAAACCGTCTATGCTGGAACATGATTCTGTGCCATTCATTGTGAGTTACATTTAGATAAATGAATGAACAGAGTGACAAACTAATTTTAAGATTTATGTTTATAATACACATACATGAAATATGGCTGTATTGAGGAGATCTTTTATAGCAAATTATTATAGTAGCATGCTACTGCTAAGCTGGCTAGGATGCTAACGTGGACCCTTTTTGGGGCCAATGTCAAGCAGGCCAGAGAGTTCATGTTCACATGGTTTGTGATGCAATTGATAATCGTCACTAGCATACTAATTATTGTTACTGCTGCACTACCAAACGGTTGTGTGATAGTAAAAGGGTTAACCTTCTGTCGCAGTAGCGGCCGCTGGCGCTGGTGCCTTGTGGGTCGCAGTTGACGTTAATAGGTCGAGTTGAAAATGTAATGCTCTGAGATGCTCTGGAGCAATCTCTCTCTGTCTCTCGGATCAATCAAATCAAATAATTAACACATGTATGTTGTCATTTTAAACAACTCACCATTCATTCATTATGCATCAGCAGCAGCTAAATTAATGTTATAGTTCACAACACAGCAGCGCGTTTTGAATCGCCAGCCTATTATCGTCTCAGCAAGCACAGTCAATACTTTTTTCCGTAGCCGCATTTCGCGGAGACAGCTGTGTATAGCGAGAGAGAGAGAGAGAGAGAGAGAGAGAGAGAGAGAGAGAGAGAGAGAGAGAGAGAGAGAGAGAGAGAGAGAGAGAGAGAGACTCACTGTTTAGTTGAAACGTCCAGGGCAGGAGAGCTTGATAAACGTGTATAATCCACTGTTGATGTATTCCAGACCACTGTCCACTGTCTCCAGACTGCATCCGCCATATAGCTTGTTAGCCAAGTGTTAGCTTGTTAGCACCACACAACACAAGTTAGTACATTCCTTTGTCCATTTCCGCTCGAACAGACTGCAAACTACCTGGCGTTCTATCGCCATGCTCTAAGACAAACTCTAACCTTAACCAACTTTGAAAGAGTGCCTAAGCTTAACAGTCTAAAGAACTTGCAGTCACGGCACGCTCTAAGACAAACAGCTGCCTGCATCTCACAACAACACAACAACACAACTATCTCTCACCAACGGACCAACCTAGGAATAAGCTAGAATTGGAACATTAGAAATTGGATTCGGCCAATCAGAGATGGTCTCTGTGAAATTCTGCTACGGAAAAAAATACTGGCGTCGGCCAATCAGAGAGCGTCTCCGCGAAATGCGGCTACAGAAATTCTTGACGCTACTGGCTAGACCGCTTCAAATCGCGCCCGGATTCCAACATAATAGTCATATTTCAACGCACAACGCGTTATGCACTGATTGGCTGTGACGGATACAGCGATCAAACTGTGACGCGCACTCAGAGCGCTATCGCGTCTAGCCCGGGCCGAGAAATACGAAAAAATAAAAGAAATAAAAAAAACGTCACTTCCTGCTCAGGAAAACGAGTGTTTTTTTATTTGAGATAATAACGTTATATTGTGCATTGGAAATACAAACATACTTAAAATGAGTAAATATTATTCATTTTAAACATGTTTATATTATTTATAGGGCTATAAAACAAAAAACTAAAAAGTTTTATTTTCTTCTTCTCTGATTTAACAGCAGGTGGGGAGGCGCCCGTGCGCCCCTAGTGGCAGAGCCGCCACTGTTCTGTCGTGTGGCAGTGAAAGGGTTCTATTACGTGTTAGCTCCGCTCAGCGTCTATTGCACATGCTTCGCTCCAGTACATGTGCACTGAATAAAAACTCACAAATGTACCTTTACCTACCAACATCCGTCTGGCCACACCCCCATCTGCCACCTATATAAGCAGGGGTGTGGCCACACACTCACCTCCTTCTTCGCTTTCACCACAAGAAAGTGCCTGTCTACCAATCACTTTGACAAGGTTTATTAGCTGAAGAAAGGAGAACAGAAGAGCAAGGAGATACGTTGACGTTATATCTTTGTTTTCTCTCTCACTATTTTCGAGAAAACACTGCGATAATGTCTTCGTCACTGGGGTGTCTGGAAGATGATGATCATTCTGACCTCCACCGGCTTTTTCGTATTAGGGGCTCGCGTCGCTGATCTAATCCCCACCTGCAGTCCTCCAAAGCTGCGGCTGGATAGGTATAGAACCTCCGGTTCTACAGCTGGACTGTGCAGGGGGCGCCGGCTGTTTGTGAGAAACTGCCTGCCTCTGGGGTGAGTGATGTTTTGCTATACGAGCACCGGTTGTGTTTCTAATGCTATGGGGGTTAGCTGCACAATTTTACAAAGGCCGGCCCCAGACTGGGTCCTTTGTTCGGCCTCTTAGGCGGCGGACGGAGGATCCTGGTCTGAAGCCCATGATGTCAAACTAGTGGGCCGCGACCGAGATCTGGTTTAAACCCGGGGTCTCTGGACGAGCGGATTCTTCTCTGTCCCGTGTAGGCCCCGTCTTTCAAATGACTGAAAGTTTAAACCCTAATCACGAGGAAAAGTGGGTCTGGATCTTCGTTATCGGAAGCTCCCTGCTCAAGTCGGCTGCAGCCCTTAAGGGAATTGTGCCGACTCCGCTGTATGTCTGTTAAATCACCGTTTGAAAACTGTGTTGACGTTTTTTTTTCTCTTCTCTCATAGGATGAGGAGGGACTCAGACGACGGCCTGTCTGAAGTGTGGCTTATTATGTTCTTGTGTACAGTTCAGGTGATAGCTGCTTAGCTTGCGTGCTAGTTGTGTGGCCTACCTGTTAGCCAGTTAGCTGTTAGCTGCGGCGCTAGCTCGGTGCGTTCACTAGGCTAGGAACGTTAGCTTGTTGCTATCAGTCGGGAGTGGCTGTTAGCTTAATGTTACACTGTTGAACGTTACTGTGAGAATAACAAGCCTTAACACTCTGACTACGACGTCATCTTTGACAGAGGATGTTAGTCGACCCTACACCGGGTGCCCTGCCAGCGAGGACTTCGTCAACATGGAGAACGGCGGCTGGGTGGCGCGTCGGGCATTGCCCTCGTCACCAACGCAGGAGACGCCGGGTTCGACTTTGGCTGTCCCCGTTAACCAGTGTTTGCAGTCCTCTCAGCCTGCGCTCAGAGTGTAGGTAGGAGTCCTGCTGGACTTAACACTTCTTCTTTCCTTCCCTTCTAAATGTTTTGTAATAACGATGTTTTCCAAAACGTATGTTGCTGCAATACATTAAGGATACGACGCGTGTTGTGTGTGAATTGTCTTGTCGCTGGTATAGGTTCTCTCTACCTAGAAAATCTGCGTTGTTTTTTACGTTAGTAAAAATGAACTGCCTTTTTTTTGTTGATTTAAATGTTACTGATTGTGTTAAATGGGCATATAATATCGTCTCATATCGATCGCAGGCACCTGAATCGAATCGTATCGTATCGTGGCAGACTGTGTGATATCGGATAATATCGTATCGTTGTCCAAAGAATCAATATCGTATCGTATCGTGATGAAACTGGTGATTCCCACCCCTAGTATCCAGGCCAGTTCCTTTTATCAACTGGCCAACACAGACCAGAGAAACCTTCTCAAGGTGCAGGCCACCCATAAAAGCAAAGTATGAATGAGAAAACTCTTCTCCCATGATACGCGATACACCCAGAGCGGTTTCGGATTTCGGCCGTAGCCAAAACGGGCGTGGCGGAATGGCAGCGATTTTTCACAAATATCTGAAAAAGTAAAGGTTTTAGGGCATATGTTCGTTCATAACACTAATATAAATGTGGTGTTTCCGCAACTTTTGAGCCCAAAATCAACTCTCTGCGACCTTCAGGAGCCGAGATACAAAATTCCAGACCTAAAAAGTGGCCGTGGCCGTTTCAGGGACTTCGCCTAGCAATTTTTTTTGGCTCCTTACATTTTTTTGTTTATCAGGCCCTAAATGAACAGAAAAATATTGGCTCAAATGTTAATAATTTTTTGCAGCCATTATGCCTAAACTGACCAGACTATTACTGTAGCAAGGCTCCTTCTCTCCGCTACCACCGGTAGAGAGTCCAGCTCCACCCCTACCACGTTACTGGCCTTCCTGACCAGCTTATCCAGCATGTTTGTGTCCCCCGCTCTCAGTCCTCTGCCCCAGCAGGTCACAGTGTACAAGAAGGTGCCTGCCACCACCGACTTGTAGAACATCCTCAACATCCAGACATTAAAGGATCTCAGCCTTCTGAGGAAGTAGAGTCGGCTCTGGCCCTTCTTGTAGGTTCAGTTTATTGTCGATGTGTACACCGAGGTATTTGTAATCCTCAACCATGTCCACATCGACCCCCCTGATGGAACGCACTGGAGAAGTAAAAAAAAAAAAAAAAAAAACATGACTCTCACCGGCTTGTCTATAGGTGAGTGTAGGCTCGGTTCAGCAGGTAGATGATCCTCTACCCCCAGTCCGGGCTGGTAGGCGAACTGGAGTGGGTCTAGGTGGGGTTTGATCGCCGGGCAGAGTTGCTCCCGGACTAACCTCTCCATGGTCTTCATAATGTGAGTTATGTCATTATGTCATTATGTATATCAAGCCTCTTTGTTGTTGGGATGAAATATTACAGCCTTTGTTCTTCTTTCTGGGTCATTGGGTCATAAGGTGTTTGAATGTACTGTTCCATTCACCCCATTCAGATGTTCTGCACACCGGCTCCTATGGCGATATGTGGTCACCTAGGCTACGACTGGTACGGAGCACACAGAGCATATTGGCGGCAACGTATTCAACTGTGTTTCTATGTCTGGCAAGTCTGCATTCATTTTCATTATACAGTTGCCTTAAGAGTCCACGCAATATTCATTGCTTTTTATTGTCAACAGTGAATCATGTGTCACAAAGAATACTGTTCAGTAGAATTACTTTAGTTCATAAGAACAATTAATATGGGTTTATAGTAATAAGACAATTCAAATGCATGCTATTATTGCAGAAGACTGAAAGAGAGGTTATAGTTATGATAATTACTTATGTTGTTTTAGTGTAACTTAAGTTGTTTAAATACTTGCTTGTAAATTCCTAGCACTTCCCTTGGGTATCCAGGAGAGAAAAGCTGTAAAAGCAGATACTGTATGGTAATGTGAGTTTTATTGCACTTGAATGATTTATTAATTCCATTGTAATGTTTATTCTGATTAGTCATTGTTTTGTTATTGTGTAAGACAGGAAGTAGAATTTATATAAACTAGGGCAAGTTAATATAATATATAACTTATATAGTTAATATAAGTGAATGCAAGTTAATTAAAGTTTTTGATTTATTAACGTCAACTTGAGACACAAATGAAGTTGGTGAGGAAGGAGGTTGGGAGTCGAACTGGCCAAACCAGAGAGGAGTATGAGAAAGAAGCTCATCACTATCTTGGAGAACCCATCCTACCCCCTCTATGAGGAGCTAGCTAAGATGAGGAGCATATTGAGCCACACACTACCCCCCCCTTCACACACCACTAACCCCCTCCGCCCAGTCCTTCATGCCTGTAGCCATCAGGCTCCACAACCGGGGGCATGGACTGCTGCCAGCATCTGGAGAATTAACGGCGGCAGAACTTGAGAACTGTTTGAATTGTCTGACTCTTAACCACTAAACCCTGCACGGACTCTAGCGCAGTGTGTATTGTCGGGTATAAAGACCCTCATCTGCACCTTTTTTTTTCTTTTTCTTTACTGCTGTAGCCTATGTCTGTTCATCTTTAAGGCCATTGCCTGGAAATTACCACCTTATATCACAATGTTGCTAGATTGTAAATATAGACACTATCTGACACGTTCAAATGACTGGCCTATTGCTGAAGGTCCCCAGAGTGCAGAGAGAGTCAGCCTTTTGTTTAATGCCCCAGCTTTGTGGAATGATCTTCAACTCTTAATAATAATTAACCTACTAACTTATGGACAGTTTAAAAACATGATTACAAATCTCCCTACTTCAGTCTCTGACTGTTTTTAATTTTGAGCTTCTTTTTATAATTTTTTTTGTGTGCAGTTTTTCATATTTATTCATTGTCTAATTTATCTAAGCTGGTTTTATTTAGTGTTTTTATTGTTTTAATATGCCTGTCAACATTCTCAACATCATTGTAAATGAGAGCTTGCTCTCAATGATCATTCAAGATTAAATAACGATTTAATTTATACATTTTGACATCTGATACATTTTCTTTCAAATTCCCCTTGTAGCTGCTTTAAGGTACATTTTGAGAAAATGTGTGACTAATGTGATCGATTAATTAATCACAATTGACTATGAACAATCATGCTATAATCGCGATTAAATATTTGATAGACAGCCCTAATATAAACCTGTACTATCTAGCAAGAGGAATCTTCCTGAGAAACTGAGGCAGAGGCCTCAGAGATCTACTTCATGGCAACACTGTATCCGGTGTGGGCCAACATGAACTCCAGTTGGAACACAACAGAAACATGTTAACACACTGCAGTTCACAAACAACAGAATTGACTTTAAAGAAACAACTCACGGTCGGCAGAAGACTAGGAATGGGACTTTAAATCATACCAAACAGTGACTTTGATTCACAGAGATTTGTTTGTTTCGGCGAAATGACAGCTATAAACCCGGAGTCCCTCTCCAGACCGAAGTCTTGTTACAACTCCAAACCAGTCCCAGTAGTGGGCCACCTACAGAACGGGAGACAGGGGAGAAGTACACAGTTTATCAAAGGCTACCTCTGGTGACTACCCCCGCTGCCTGTTTATCAGATGCTGATTTCAATGCTCCATTTTTATCACGGCGATTAGTGTTGTTTAGTACGCAAGCAAACCGAGACTTCCCCTCGTCCGTGTGAGCGTAAACACTCGTCTTCGCAAAAACTGGGCTCCGTTCGGGTGCAGAAAAAGGGATCGAAATGTCTCTCTGTGCGAAAGTGGCAGTATATATGTTTTTTTGCATTGTTTGCAGATGATGTAACGCTGATGTTTACGGTGGAAAGGGAGAACATAATTGTAGTATCAGTCGTGCGTGCGAGTCATCGCACGGATGACCACCGTGAGTTGGCCTTTTTTGGTCTCTTTTAAATCCCGTCCCGTATCCCATCACAGCCCTTTTTCCACCAGCTTTAGCCCTCCGCCACGACTCTTCCTTATATGATCCCCTCCTTTCAAGAAACCCCAGTTACCTTTGATTACTTTAATCACCTTTGAATTTAACCAACTTTCTCTGAGTGCAGAGGAAGCGCAGCCCTGTTCGGTGGGTGCGTGTTGCGTGTGATTGAGGTACGTTACTGGGCACTGGGCAGTGCTGCGGTGGCTCACTTTACCAGGGTTCTGGGAGAGTTTCCTCGACAGTAGGAAGGAAATCTTTTGGGCGAGGGGAGGGGGGTGATGGCGAGGGGAGAGGGGGTGGGGGATGGGTGGGGTGGTTGAGAGAGGGAGAGTGAGGGAGAGCGACCCAGACGGTGACTTGGCTGGGGTCAGGTGTAAACACACACACAGCTGGCGGACAGATGTGCTCCGGCAAGCACCAGTGACCGTGGCTCTCGCTGGTTCCTTCCTCTCCACTCACCTGCCTGTTCAGCAGCTCAGCAGCCGGAGGCAGCGAGGGTCAACAAGAAGCTGGGAACGGGCTAGACAGACACACACACACACACACACACACACACAGACTACAGACTAATGAGGGAAGTCCCTGACCAGAGGAGGTCCTGAAATGCAGACAGTGAGAGAAAATCAGAG
>NC_140169.1:116831931-116834431 GCF_963971535.1 Notolepis coatsorum | reverse complement strand
ATACTCCCTCTCTCCCTCTCTCTTTCTCTCTCAGGCAGCGCGCGATCACAGAGGCACAGCCTGGTTCCAGTTTTAGCCTCGCCGCCACGCGCTAATATCAGACATGCTTTGAATTTATCACGCATCTTAATGGGCGACAGCATAGACAGGCGGTTTTGCGAACTCTGCCTAACCAATTCCTCTCTGTTTATAGCCTTATTTATTTGACTGGCTTCGAAGGAATGGAGAAAATGGGCCCCTATAGGAGAAAGAAACCTGAGAAACGATGAAAGCGGGGGAAGAGTCTGCGTACTGTATTCCACACATACACACTGAATGGTCGGGAATATAAATGTTAAGACTGCAGTCTGGAAAGCTCAGCCGTCAATGCTTGCCTTTCTGAAGCGGCTCCATAACAATTAAAGTGCCCATAGTATGGCTGTCTCCCAGTTTAATATTTTCATTTTTCATGGTCTATTTACAAACATGTATATGTTCTTATGGTCAAAAAGCACCTAATTACAAGCTGTACAGGCTGTGTATGCAGCAAGTCAGGCTAACTTACTGCAGCCTCAAACAGGCGGTTTCTGTCTCTTCAAATGCAAATGAGCTGCTGCCCTATGGTGCGGCACTTCCTGGTTCACGGAATTCAGATCAAACTGTAAAACTAGCTAGTTCCGGCAATTGCTATCCTATTTCTTGTGTAAAATGTGGTCAGAAACAGTTTTTAGTAAGCCATTTAGGTAGAAAAAGAGAAAGAAAAGACGAGCAAGTCGCCGTCATGAAAAAACTGAGACACATAAGTCAGGAGTCAGACCTGAGCATATAACTTTTTATTGCAAGAGTGAACATCAATAGACATAATATGCCAAGAGCCAAGAGTAAACTATTGTGTTCGATAGAAAAGGCTGGACTAAAAATTAGGTGTTCTAGCTAGAAAGGCTGGACTACAAACAAGGATTTCAAGCAGTTCAGAAAAAAAAACTGCCTTTGTCGTCAGGGACTTTGGATTTTGTAACTCTGCAGACGCTCCAGCTATATAACACACTACAGGTACAACGTGGCCTCTTTAACATTCTCTACTCTATTCCCTAGCAGACCTCTCCCTCAGGTGTGCTATATATGTCTATTTGACTGGATCAAAGCACCCTGCTCCAGTCCCTCCGGAGTTCTGGCTGGTCAGGGTCACACAGTGATAAATGATGACCTCTAACACCCCCCCCCCTCCCCAACACACACACACGGAAACAGACCCTTAGGCTTGCGTCATGGACCATCCTATGGCTGTTGAGCCATATTTTCACCTCCCTCTCTTGACCCAAAAGGCCACGGGAATGTACCCGAAATGAAATTACACTTAAACGTACAATATGAAGGCAATGTCTCATTATTTATGCAGTTCATGCCCGATATCACGTTTCACTGCTGTAGCTCTTTTCTTTGTCTCGGTTTGTGTAGGATTCATCATGGATGTGTGTGTGTGACTGTGTCTATGTGTGTGTGTGTGTGTGTGTGTGGGGTGATTGGTCACGCCGGGTCGCCCGAGCCTTGGGAGGAGATATGAGGGGGTTATGGTGTTGCCTCAGCAAAAGCGACGTAGGGGAACAAAGGCTGGTTTATGGCCGATGACCGTTAGACAGGCAGGATCAACACCCTTAGTCAGGAGCCAGGAATAGAGCAGAGGGCTGACTCAGCCTCACTGTAAAAGGCCCACAGCCCAGCCAGGGAGTGAGAGAGAGAGAGAGAGAGAGAGAGAGAGAGGGAGAGAGAGAGAGAGAGAGAGAGAGAGAGAGAGAGAGGGAGAGGGAGAGTGGGAGAGAGAGAGGGAGGGAGGGAGAGAGAGAGAGAGATGAGGATGGAGAGAAGGCTGAGAAAGAGAGAGGAGGGAGAGAGGAGGGAAGTGAAGAAGAGAGAGGAGGAGGGAGAGAGGGCTGAAAGAGAGGTAGGGAGAGAGGGAGAAAGTGAAGAGGAGAGAGAGGGAGGGAGAAGGAGAGAGGAGGGAGAGAGAGACATGGAGGGAGAGAGAAGGGAGAGAGGAGAGGGATAGAGAGCAGGGTAGAGGGAGAGAGACAAATAGGGGGAGGGAGGGAGAGTGTGTGTGTGTGTGCGTGTGTGTGTTTGTGTGTGTGTGTGTGTGTGTGTGTGTGTGTGTGTGTGTCAGTATGTGTGTCAGTATGTGTGCATGTGTCTATGCATGCTTGTATGATTTCTGCGTTTGTGTGTGTGTGTGTGTGTGTGTGTGTGTGTGTGTGTCACAGTGTGTGTGTGCTCATGCGTATGTAGTACGTGTGTGAGCTTTAGATATGGCCAGATAACAGAGACATGGAGTGAGAGGAGGAGGGGCTCTGGATCCTTGTTAAAAGCAGATTGTTTCAGGAGTCCTGCTGTGGGCTTCACTTTGTGCCTCTGCACCTCCTGACCTTGTAACCAACACACACAGATGACTTGGCCGCCAAACCAGACCTGTTTACGGGAAGTGCAGCTCAACAGGGACCATAAAGCCTTGTGATGCATACAAGGC
>NC_140169.1:116829289-116831731 GCF_963971535.1 Notolepis coatsorum | reverse complement strand
ATCACGCATCTTAATGGGCGACAGCATAGACAGGCGGTTTTGCGAACTCTGCCTAACCAATTCCTCTCTGTTTATAGCCTTATTTATTTGACTGGCTTCGAAGGAATGGAGAAAATGGGCCCCTATAGGAGAAAGAAACTGAGAAACGATGAAAGCGGGGGAAGAGTCTGCGTACTGTATTCCACACATACACACTGAATGGTCGGGAATATAAATGTTAAGACTGCAGTCTGGAAAGCTCAGCCGTCAAATGCTTGCCTTTCTGAAGCGGCTCCATAACAATTAAAGTGCCCATAGTATGGCTGTCTCCCAGTTTAATATTTTCATTTTTCATGGTCTATTTACAAACATGTATATGTTCTTATGGTCAAAAAGCACCTAATTACAAGCTGTACAGGCTGTGTATGCAGCAAGTCAGGCTAACTTACTGCAGCCTCAAACAGGCGGTTTCTGTCTCTTCAAATGCAAATGAGCTGCTGCCCTATGGTGCGGCACTTCCTGGTTCACGGAATTCAGATCAAACTGTAAACTAGCTAGTTCCGGCAATTGCATATCCTATTTCTTGTGTAAAATGTGGTCAGAAACAGTTTTTAGTAAGCCATTTAGGTAGAAAAAGAGAAAGAAAAGACGAGCAAGTCGCCGTCATGAAAAAACTGAGACACATAAGTCAGGAGTCAGACCTGAGCATATAACTTTTTATTGCAAGAGTGAACATCAATAGACATAATATGCCAAGAGCCAAGAGTAAACTATTGTGTTCGATAGAAAAGGCTGGACTAAAAATTAGGTGTTCTAGCTAGAAAGGCTGGACTACAAACAAGGGATTTCAAGCAGTTCAGAAAAAAACTGCCTTTGTCGTCAGGGACTTTGGATTTTGTAACTCTGCAGACGCTCCAGCTATATAACACACTACAGGTACAACGTGGCCTCTTTAACATTCTCTACTCTATTCCCTAGCAGACCTCTCCCTCAGGTGTGCTATATATGTCTATTTGACTGGATCAAAGCACCCTGCTCCAGTCCCTCCGGAGTTCTGGCTGGTCAGGGTCACACAGTGATAAATGATGACCTCTAACACCCCCCCCCTCCCCAACACACACACACGGAAACAGACCTTAGGCTTGCGTCATGGACCATCCTATGGCTGTTGAGCCATATTTTCACCTCCCTCTCTTGACCCAAAAGGCACGGGAATGTACCCGAAATGAAATTACACTTAAACGTACAATATGAAGGCAATGTCTCATTATTTATGCAGTTCATGCCCGATATCACGTTTCACTGCTGTAGCTCTTTCTTTGTCTCGGTTTGTGTAGGATTCATCATGGATGTGTGTGTGTGACTGTGTCTATGTGTGTGTGGTGTGTGTGTGTGTGTGTGTGTGTGTGTGTGTGTGTGTGTGTGTGTGTGTGTGTGTGTGTGTGTGTGTGTGTGTGTGTGTGTGTGTGTGCATGTGTGCGTGCGTGCGTGCGTGCGTGCGTGCGTGTGTGTGTGTGTGTGTGCGTGCGTGCTGCGTGCGTGCGTGCGTGCGTGCGTGCGTGCGTGCGTGCGTGCGTGCGTGTGTGTGTGTGTGTGTGTGTGTGTGTGTGTGGGGTGATTGGTCACGCGGGTCGCCCGAGCCTTGGGAGGAGATATGAGGGGGTTATGGTGTTGCCTCAGCAAAAGCGACGTAGGGGAACAAAGGCTGGTTTATGGCCGATGACCGTTAGACAGGCAGGATCAACACCCTTAGTCAGGAGCCAGGAATAGAGCAGAGGGCTGACTCAGCCTCACTGTAAAAGGCCCACAGCCCAGCCAGGGAGTGAGAGAGAAGAGAGAGAGAGAGAGAGAGAGAGAGAGAGAGAGAGAGAGAGAGAGAGAGAGAGAGAGGGAGAGGGAGAGTGGGAGAGAGAGAGGGAGGGAGGGAGAGAGAGAGAGAGATGAGGATGGAGAGAAGGCTGAGAAAGAGAGAGGAAGAGAGAGGAGGGAAGTGAAGAAGAGAGAGGAGGAGGGAGAGAGGGCTGAAAGAGAGGAGGGAGAGAGGGAGAAAGTGAAGAGGAGAGAGAGGGAGGGAGAAGGGGAGAGGAGGGAGAGAGAGACATGGAGGGAGAGAGAAGGGAGAGAGAGAGGGATAGAGAGCAGGGGTAGAGGGAGAGAGACAAATAGGGGGAGGGAGGAGAGTGTGTGTGTGTGTGCGTGTGTGTGTTTGTGTGTGTGTGTGTGTGTGTGTGTGTGTGTGTGTGTCAGTATGTGTGTCAGTATGTGTGCATGTGTCTATGCATGCTTGTATGATTTCTGCGTTTGTGTGTGGTGTGTGTGTGTGTGTGTGTGTGTGTGTCACAGTGTGTGTGTGCCATGCGTATGTAGTACGTGTGTGAGCTTTAGATATGGCCAGATAACAGAGACATGGAGTGAGAGGAGGAGGGGCTCTGGATCCTTGTTAAAAGCAGATTGTTTCAGGAG
>NC_140169.1:116766789-116824289 GCF_963971535.1 Notolepis coatsorum | reverse complement strand
GTGTTATATAGCCTTACCTTTAGTGTGTTATATAGCCTTACCTTTAGTGTGTTATATAGCCTTACCTTTAGTGTGTTATATAGCCTTACCTTTAGTGTTATATAGCCTTACCTTTAGTGTGTTGTAAAGCCTTACCTTTAGTGTGTTATATAGCCTTACCTTTAGTGTGTTATATAGCCTTACCTTTAGTGTTATATAGCCTTACCTTTAGTGTGTTATATAGCCTTACCTTTAGTGTTATATAGCCTTACCTTTAGTGTGTTGTAAAGCCTTACCTTTAGTGTGTTATATAGCCTTACCTTTAGTGTGTTATATAGCCTTACCTTTAGTGTTATATAGCCTTACCTTTAGTGTGTTATATAGCCTTACCTTTAGTGTGTTGTAAAGCCGTACCTTTAGTGTGTTGTAAAGCCTTACCTTTAGTGTTATATAGCCTTACCTTTAGTGTTATATAGCCTTACCTTTAGTGTGTTATATAGCCTTACCTTTAGTGTTATATAGCCTTACCTTTAGTGTGTTATATAGCCTTACCTTTAGTGTGTTGTAAAGCCGTACCTTTAGTGTGTTGTAAAGCCTTACCTTTAGTGTGTTATATAGCCTTACCTTTAGTGTGTTATATAGTCTTACCTTTAGTGTGTTATATAGCCTTACCTTTAGTGTGTTATATAGTCTTACCTTTAGTGTGTTATATAGCCTTACCTTTAGTGTGTTATATAGTCTTACCTTTAGTGTGTTATATAGCCTTACCTTTAGTGTGTTGTAAAGCCTTACCTTTAGTGTGTTGTAAAGCCTTACCTTTAGTGTGTTATATAGCCTTACCTTTAGTGTGTTATATAGTCTTACCTTTAGTGTGTTATATAGCCTTACCTTTAGTGTGTTATATAGCCTTAGCTTTAGTGTGTTATATAGCCTTACCTTTAGTGTGTTATATAGCCTTACCTTTAGTGTGTTATATAGTCTTACCTTAAGTGTGTTATATAGTCTTACCTTTAGTGTGTTATATAGCCTTAGCTTTAGTGTGTTATATAGCCTTACCTTTAGTGTTATATAGCCTTACCTTTAGTGTGTTATATAGCCTTACCTTTAGTGTGTTATATAGCCTTACCTTTAGTGTTATATAGCCTTACCTTTAGTGTGTTGTAAAGCCTTACCTTTAGTGTGTTATATAGCCTTACCTTTAGTGTGTTATATAGCCTTACCTTTAGTGTTATATAGCCTTACCTTTAGTGTGTTATATAGCCTTACCTTTAGTGTTATATAGCCTTACCTTTAGTGTGTTGTAAAGCCTTACCTTTAGTGTGTTATATAGCCGTACCTTTAGTGTGTTATATAGCCTTACCTTTAGTGTTATATAGCCTTACCTTTAGTGTGTTATATAGCCTTACCTTTAGTGTGTTGTAAAGCCGTACCTTTAGTGTGTTATATAGCCTTACCTTTAGTGTGTTATATAGCCTTACCTTTAGTGTGTTATATAGCCTTACCTTTAGTGTGTTATATAGCCTTACCTTTAGTGTGTTGTAAAGCCGTACCTTTAGTATTATAGCCTTATCTTTAGTGTGTTATATAGCCTTACATTTAGTGTGTTATATAGTCTTACCTTTAGTGTGTTATATAGCCTTACCTTTAGTGTGTTATATAGTCTTACCTTTAGTGTGTTATATAGCCTTACCTTTAGTGTGTTGTAAAGCCTTACCTTTAGTGTGTTGTAAAGCCTTACCTTTAGTGTGTTATATAGCCTTACCTTTAGTGTGTTATATAGTCTTACCTTTAGTGTGTTATATAGCCTTACCTTTAGTGTGTTATATAGCCTTACCTTTAGTGTGTTATATAGTCTTACCTTTAGTGTGTTATATAGCCTTAGCTTTAGTGTGTTATATAGCCTTACCTTTAGTGTGTTATATAGCCTTACCTTTAGTGTGTTATATAGCCTTACCTTTAGTGTGTTGTAAAGCCTTACCTTTAGTGTGTTATATAGCCTTACCTTTACTGTGTTATATAGCCTTACCTTTAGTGTGTTATAGCCTTACCTTTAGTGTGTTATATAGCCTTATCTTTAGTGTGTTGTAAAGCCTTACCTTTAGTGTGTTATATAGTCTTATCTTTAGTGTGTTATATAGCCTTACCTTTAGTGTGTTGTAAAGCCTTATCTTTAGTGTGTTATATAGCCTTATCTTTAGTGTGTTATATAGTCTTATCTTTAGTGTGTTATATAGCCTTACCTTTAGTGTGTTGTAAAGCCTTATCTTTAGTGTGTTATATAGTCTTACCTTTAGTGTGTTATATAGCCTTACCTTTAGTGTGTTATAGCCTTACCTTTAGTGTGTTATATAGCCTTACCTTTAGTGTGTTATATAGCCTTATCTTTAGTGTGTTATATAGCCTTACCTTTAGTGTGTTATAGCCTTACCTTTAGTGTGTTGTAAAGCCTTACCTTTAGTGTGTTATATAGCCTTATCTTTAGTGTGTTATATCGCCTTACCTTTAGTGTGTTATAGCCTTACCTTTAGTGTGTTGTAAAGCCTTATCTTTAGTGTGTTATATAGTCTTACCTTTAGTGTGTTATATAGCCTTATCTTTAGTGTGTTATATAGCCTTACCTTTAGTGTGTTATAGCCGTACCTTTAGTGTGTTATATAGTCTTACCTTTAGTGTGTTGTAAAGCCTTACCTTTAGTGTGTTATATAGCCTTACCTTTAGTGTGTTATAGCCTTACCTTTAGTGTGTTATAGCCTTACCTTTAGTGTGTTATATAGCCTTACCTTTAGTGTGTTATAAAGCCTTACCTTTAGTGTGTTGTAAAGCCTTACCTTTAGTGTGTTGTAAAGCCTTACCTTTAGTGTGGTATATAGCCTTACCTTTAGTGTGTTATATAGCCTTACCTTTAGTGTGTTATATAGCCTTACCTTTAGTGTGTTATAGCCTAACCTTTAGTGTGTTATATAGCGTTACCTTTAGTGTGTTATAGCATTACCTTTAGTGTGTTATAGCCTTACCTTTAGTGTGTTATATAGCCTTACCTTTAGTGTGTTATATAGCCTTATCTTTAGTGTGTTATATAGTCTTACCTTTAGTGTGTTATATAGCCTTACCTTTAGTGTGTTATAGCCTTACCTTTAGTGTGTTGTAAAGCCTTACCTTTAGTGTGGTATATAGCCTTACCTTTAGTGTGTTATATAGCCTTACCTTAAAGCCTTATCTTTAGTGTGTTGTAAAGCCTTACCTTTAGTGTGTTATATAGCCTTACCTTTAGTGTGTTATATAGCCTTATCTTTAGTGTGTTATATAGTCTTACCTTTAGTGTGTTATATAGCCTTACCTTTAGTGTTATATAGCCTTACCTTTAGTGTGTTATATAGCCTTACCTTTAGTGTGTTATATAGCCTTACCTTTAGTATGTTATATAGCCTTATCTTTAGTGTGTTATATAGCCTTACCTTTAGTGTGTTATATAGCCTTACCTTTAGTGTGTTATATAGCCTTATCTTTAGTGTGTTGTAAAGCCTTACCTTTAGTGTGTTATATAGCCTTACCTTTAGTGTGTTATATAGCCTTACCTTTAATGTGTTATATAGTCTTACCTTTACTGTGTTATATAGCCTTACCTTTAGTGTGTTATATAGTCTTACCTTTAGTGTGTTATATAGCCTTACCTTTAGTGTGTTATATAGTCTTACCTTTAGTGTGTTATATAGCCTTACCTTTGGTGTGTTGTAAAGCCTTACCTTTAGTGTGTTATATAGTCTTACCTTTAGTGTGTTATATAGCCTTATCTTTAGTGTGTTATATAGCCTTACCTTTAGTGTGTTATAGCCTTACCTTTAGTGTGTTATATAGTCTTACCTTTAGTGTGTTGTAAAGCCTTACCTTTAGTGTGTTATATAGCCTTACCTTTAGTGTGTTATAGCCTTACCTTTAGTGTGTTATATAGCCTTATCTTTAGTGTGTTATATAGCCTTACCTTTAGTGTGTTATAGCCTTACCTTTAGTGTGTTGTAAAGCCTTACCTTTAGTGTGTTATATAGCCGTACCTTTAGTGTGTTATATAGCCTTACCTTTAGTGTTATATAGCCTTACCTTTAGTGTGTTATATAGCCTTACCTTTAGTGTGTTGTAAAGCCGTACCTTTAGTGTGTTATATAGCCTTACCTTTAGTGTGTTATATAGCCTTACCTTTAGTGTGTTATATAGCCTTACCTTTAGTGTGTTATATAGCCTTACCTTTAGTGTGTTATATAGCCTTACCTTTAGTGTGTTGTAAAGCCGTACCTTTAGTATTATAGCCTTATCTTTAGTGTGTTATATAGCCTTACATTTAGTGTGTTATATAGTCTTACCTTTAGTGTGTTATATAGCCTTACCTTTAGTGTGTTATATAGTCTTACCTTTAGTGTGTTATATAGCCTTACCTTTAGTGTGTTGTAAAGCCTTACCTTTAGTGTGTTGTAAAGCCTTACCTTTAGTGTGTTATATAGCCTTACCTTTAGTGTGTTATATAGTCTTACCTTTAGTGTGTTATATAGCCTTACCTTTAGTGTGTTATATAGCCTTACCTTTAGTGTGTTATATAGTCTTACCTTTAGTGTGTTATATAGCCTTAGCTTTAGTGTGTTATATAGCCTTACCTTTAGTGTGTTATATAGCCTTACCTTTAGTGTGTTATATAGCCTTACCTTTAGTGTGTTGTAAAGCCTTACCTTTAGTGTGTTATATAGCCTTACCTTTACTGTGTTATATAGCCTTACCTTTAGTGTGTTATAGCCTTACCTTTAGTGTGTTATATAGCCTTATCTTTAGTGTGTTGTAAAGCCTTACCTTTAGTGTGTTATATAGTCTTATCTTTAGTGTGTTATATAGCCTTACCTTTAGTGTGTTGTAAAGCCTTATCTTTAGTGTGTTATATAGCCTTATCTTTAGTGTGTTATATAGTCTTATCTTTAGTGTGTTATATAGCCTTACCTTTAGTGTGTTGTAAAGCCTTATCTTTAGTGTGTTATATAGTCTTACCTTTAGTGTGTTATATAGCCTTACCTTTAGTGTGTTATAGCCTTACCTTTAGTGTGTTATATAGCCTTACCTTTAGTGTGTTATATAGCCTTATCTTTAGTGTGTTATATAGCCTTACCTTTAGTGTGTTATAGCCTTACCTTTAGTGTGTTGTAAAGCCTTACCTTTAGTGTGTTATATAGCCTTATCTTTAGTGTGTTATATCGCCTTACCTTTAGTGTGTTATAGCCTTACCTTTAGTGTGTTGTAAAGCCTTATCTTTAGTGTGTTATATAGTCTTACCTTTAGTGTGTTATATAGCCTTATCTTTAGTGTGTTATATAGCCTTACCTTTAGTGTGTTATAGCCGTACCTTTAGTGTGTTATATAGTCTTACCTTTAGTGTGTTGTAAAGCCTTACCTTTAGTGTGTTATATAGCCTTACCTTTAGTGTGTTATAGCCTTACCTTTAGTGTGTTATAGCCTTACCTTTAGTGTGTTATATAGCCTTACCTTTAGTGTGTTATAAAGCCTTACCTTTAGTGTGTTGTAAAGCCTTACCTTTAGTGTGTTGTAAAGCCTTACCTTTAGTGTGGTATATAGCCTTACCTTTAGTGTGTTATATAGCCTTACCTTTAGTGTGTTATATAGCCTTACCTTTAGTGTGTTATAGCCTAACCTTTAGTGTGTTATATAGCGTTACCTTTAGTGTGTTATAGCATTACCTTTAGTGTGTTATAGCCTTACCTTTAGTGTGTTATATAGCCTTACCTTTAGTGTGTTATATAGCCTTATCTTTAGTGTGTTATATAGTCTTACCTTTAGTGTGTTATATAGCCTTACCTTTAGTGTGTTATAGCCTTACCTTTAGTGTGTTGTAAAGCCTTACCTTTAGTGTGGTATATAGCCTTACCTTTAGTGTGTTATATAGCCTTACCTTAAAGCCTTATCTTTAGTGTGTTGTAAAGCCTTACCTTTAGTGTGTTATATAGCCTTACCTTTAGTGTGTTATATAGCCTTATCTTTAGTGTGTTATATAGTCTTACCTTTAGTGTGTTATATAGCCTTACCTTTAGTGTTATATAGCCTTACCTTTAGTGTGTTATATAGCCTTACCTTTAGTGTGTTATATAGCCTTACCTTTAGTATGTTATATAGCCTTATCTTTAGTGTGTTATATAGCCTTACCTTTAGTGTGTTATATAGCCTTACCTTTAGTGTGTTATATAGCCTTATCTTTAGTGTGTTGTAAAGCCTTACCTTTAGTGTGTTATATAGCCTTACCTTTAGTGTGTTATATAGCCTTACCTTTAGTGTGTTATATAGTCTTACCTTTACTGTGTTATATAGCCTTACCTTTAGTGTGTTATATAGTCTTACCTTTAGTGTGTTATATAGCCTTACCTTTAGTGTGTTATATAGTCTTACCTTTAGTGTGTTATATAGCCTTACCTTTGGTGTGTTGTAAAGCCTTACCTTTAGTGTGTTATATAGTCTTACCTTTAGTGTGTTATATAGCCTTATCTTTAGTGTGTTATATAGCCTTACCTTTAGTGTGTTATAGCCTTACCTTTAGTGTGTTATATAGTCTTACCTTTAGTGTGTTGTAAAGCCTTACCTTTAGTGTGTTATATAGCCTTACCTTTAGTGTGTTATAGCCTTACCTTTAGTGTGTTATATAGCCTTACCTTTAGTGCGTTATAAAGCCTTACCTTTAGTGTGTTGTAAAGCCTTACCTTTAGTGTGTTGTAAAGCCTTACCTTTAGTGTGGTATATAGCCTTACCTTTAGTGTGTTATATAGCCTTACCTTTAGTGTGTTATATCGCCTTACCTTTAGTGTGTTATAGCCTTACCTTTAGTGTGTTGTAAAGCCTTACCTTTAGTGTGTTATATAGCGTTACCTTTAGTGTGTTATAGCATTACCTTTAGTGTGTTATAGCCTTACCTTTAGTGTGTTATATAGCCTTACCTTTAGTGTGTTATATAGCCTTATCTTTAGTGTGTTATATAGTCTTACCTTTAGTGTGTTATATAGCCTTACCTTTAGTGTGTTATAGCATTACCTTTAGTGTGTTATAGCCTTACCTTTAGTGTGTTATATAGCCTTACCTTTAGTGTGTCATATAGCCTTATCTTTAGTGTGTTATATAGCCTTACCTTTAGTGTGTTATATAGCCTTACCTTTAGTGTTATATAGCCTTGCCTTTAGTGTGTTATATAGCCTTACCTTTAGTGTGTTATATAGCCTTACCTTTAGTATGTCATATAGCCTTATCTTTAGTGTGTTATATAGCCTTACCTTTAGTGTGTTATATAGCCTTACCTTTAGTGTGTTATATAGCCTTATCTTTAGTGTGTTGTAAAGCCTTACCTTTAGTGTGGTATATAGCCTTACCTTTAGTGTGTTGTAAAGCCTCACCTTTAGTGTGTTGTAAAGCCTTACCTTTAGTGTGTTATATAGCCTTACCTTTAGTGTGTTATATAGTCTTACCTTTAGTGTGTTATATAGCCTTCACTTTAGTGTGTTATATAGCCTTAGCTTTAGTGTGTTATATAGCCTTACCTTTAGTGTGTTATATAGCCTTACCTTTAGTGTGTTATATAGACTTACCTTAAGTGTGTTATATAGTATTACCTTTAGTGTGTTATATAGCCTTAGCTTTAGTGTGTTATATAGCCTTACCTTTAGTGTGTTATATAGCCTTACCTTTAGTGTGTTATATAGCCTTACCTTTAGTGTGTTGTAAAGCCTTATCTTTAGTGTGTTATATAGCCTTACCTTTAGTGTGTTATATAGCCTTACCTTTAGTGTGTTATATAGCCTTACCTTTACTGTGTTATATAGCCTTACCTTTAGTGTGTTATAGCCTTACCTTTAGTGTGTTGTATAGCCTTATCTTTAGTGTGTTATATAGCCTTACCTTTAGTGTGTTATATAGCCTTATCTTTAGTGTGTTATATATCCTTACCTTTAGTGTGTTATATAGCCTTACCTTTACTGTGTTATATAGCCTTACCTTTAGTGTGTTATAGCCTTACCTTTAGTGTGTTGTAAAGCCTTACCTTTAGTGTGTTATATAGCCTTACCTTTAGTGTGTTATATAGTCTTACCTTTAGTGTGTTATATAGCCTTACCTTTAGTGTGTTATAGCCTTACCTTTAGTGTGTTGTAAAGCCTTACCTTTAGTGTGTTATATAGTCTTATCTTTAGTGTGTTATATAGCCTTACCTTTAGTGTGTTGTAAAGCCTTATCTTTAGTGTGTTATATAGTCTTACCTTTAGTGTGTTATATAGCCTTACCTTTAGTGTGTTGTAAAGCCTTATCTTTAGTGTGTTATATAGTCTTACCTTTAGTGTGTTATATAGCCTTACTTTTAGTGTGTTATAGCCTTACCTTTAGTGTGTTATATAGCCTTACCTTTAGTGTGTTATATAGCCTTATCTTTAGTGTGTTATATAGCCTTACCTTTAGTGTGTTATAGCCTTACCTTTAGTGTGTTGTAAAGCCTTACCTTTAGTGTGTTATATAGCCTTATCTTTAGTGTGTTATATAGCCTTACCTTTAGTGTGTTATAGCCTTACCTTTAGTGTGTTGTAAAGCCTTATCTTTAGTGTGTTATATAGTCTTACCTTTAGTGTGTTATATAGCCTTATCTTTAGTGTGTTATATAGCCTTACCTTTAGTGTGTTATAGCCTTACCTTTAGTGTGTTATATAGTCTTACCTTTAGTGTGTTGTAAAGCCTTACCTTTAGTGTGTTATATAGCCTTACCTTTAGTGTGTTATAGCCTTACCTTTAGTGTGTTATAGCCTTACCTTTAGTGTGTTATATAGCCTTACCTTTAGTGTGTTATAAAGCCTTACCTTTAGTGTGTTGTAAAGCCTTACCTTTAGTGTGTTGTAAAGCCTTACCTTTAGTGTGGTATATAGCCTTACCTTTAGTGTGTTATATAGCCTTACCTTTAGTGTGTTATAGCCTTACCTTTAGTGTGTTATATCGCCTTAACTTTAGTGTGTTATAGGCTTACCTTTAGTGTGTTGTAAAGCCTTACCTTTAGTGTGTTATATAGCCTTACCTTTAGTGTGTTATATAGCGTTACCTTTAGTGTGTTATAGCATTACCTTTAGTGTGTTATAGCCTTACCTTTAGTGTGTTATATAGCCTTACCTTTAGTGTGTTATATAGCCTTATCTTTAGTGTGTTATATAGTCTTACCTTTAGTGTGTTATATAGCCTTACCTTTAGTGTGTTATAGCATTACCTTTAGTGTGTTATAGCCTTACCTTTATTGTGTTATATAGCCTTACCTTTAGTGTGTTATATAGCGTTACCTTTAGTGTGTTATAGCATTACCTTTAGTGTGTTATAGCCTTACCTTTAGTGTGTTATATAGCCTTACCTTTAGTGTGTTATATAGCCTTATCTTTAGTGTGTTATATAGTCTTACCTTTAGTGTGTTATATAGCCTTACCTTTAGTGTGTTATAGCATTACCTTTAGTGTGTTATAGCCTTACCTTTAGTGTAACTGAGGGGTACAATTCCCTGACTGTATTGATAAGTATGGTATCATTAAACCACTACCGCTTTATGTACTTTAATTACTGGCCATACAGTACACGATATATGAATATGATGAACACTTCCCACAATGAAATCGGTTCCAAACAAAGGTATAATCAAGTATTTAATGGAGCAAAAGGTACTTAGGATACTTTACATTATTCTTTGAATGCACTTGTAAGGCAAAGGAATATGCGTAGGCAAATCAATAATGAATGTCCATTCTCTGGTTACGCAGGAGGTAATTATACAACCTGAATCTTAGGGAATTATATCTATGGTACACTAGTAATATAGCGGGAGATACTGGAAGGGGTTCCCCCTGGTTGTAAGCCAGCAGGGTAGAAGATCTGTCGGTAGTAGAACGTCTGGTCAACGATGACTAAGGAGACTTCAGGTACAGAAGCCGGTGCAATAGCCTCTTGATCCACAGACGAATACAGCTTGGTTCTCTTGTAGACTGTAGCTCCACAGTGAAGAAAGCTAGTCGGCCTCAGGCTCTCTGAGGCGCCGACTCGACTTGACTCCTCACGGGGTAAATCCAACACGTGCAGGCGTCGGCGATTATCCGCTCCATAAATCACAGGACCAAAGCAAATATATTCCAGCCGCAAAGGGCTATGTAGTCGTCTGGTAGATTAATCCAGTGTACATGTCCATACGGTTCTCGTCTAGGTCTCCTCGGGTGAAAGCGCCATGTGGTCAGCCCAGCCTGGATAAGAACTCTAGCTAATACGAGGAAGCGTTGGAGATGCTGGTCACTGTAGAACTTTAACCGCACGATACACTATACACAAATAGACTATTAATGACTTAATAGAAATATGTCGCACTCGACGGTATAGCGCCAAACTCTGACAATTCAGTTATTAATTCGCACGCGGTCTCAATGCTCTATTCTGGGGCCAAACAGGCCATACTTCACCGCACGTTGTATCGTGGGTGAGGCTTCAACTTATCGGTAACATACTAAAAGGACGAAGGGGTAAGGGGCTTCTATATTCACCTGCGCCGTATTTATACGCACGGTGAACAAACTAGTTCCAATCTCATTTCTGTCGCGTATCCCTGGGCAAGGCCGGGCACGTCCAGACATGTCTTGACGGTGACTTTGAACCTGACTCCGGAGGCCGGTCCCTGGTGCCGGTGGACCGCTGTCCAATAGGAGAATGAACTATTATGGTCTGGGCTAAAGGGATGTTACGACCCTGGCTCATGGGTACGCAACCTATGTGTAATCAACACCAAAACCCTGTGCTCTAACTCAAAAATGCTACTAAACCAAGGAACTACTAATATAACTATAAACTAATGTACTGGTAACCCAACGGACAAGGACTGTAAGAACCTGACAGCTCTTTCACTAGGCACAGACCGTGCATGTGTGTTTCTGGGTCTGCCTTTGAAGCTCCCCAGCAGGTAACCAATCAGCACTAATTGGCTAATTGGCAGCCCTCACCTGCCTGCCCTGGTGAAACAGGAGTGACCAGGCCTCTAGTACATAACACCTCCCCCACCAAACTGGTTGCCTAAGAGGCAACCACTACACAACAACCCATAAACAAAACAAAAAACAACTGTGACCCCTTAGTTGTCAGGGCCTCTACCACCACAGCGATAACGGGTACCACAAACACCGGTACTACGATCGTGAGAGGGCGTCTGCTAGCACGTTGTCCCTCCCACGAATGTGGCGAGTATCCAAGTTATACGCCTGGAGGAACAAACTCCATCGCATCAAACGATGATTCGAATTCACCATGCTGCGAAGAAAAACCAAAGGGTTATGGTCTGTATACACAACAAGGGGTAAACTGGAGGATCCCACGTAAACATCAAAATGGTTCAAGGCAAGAACCAAAGCGAGCGCCTCCTTCTCTATAGTAGAGTAGTGCAGTTGATGCCTGTCAAACTTTTTAGAAAAGTAGCACACTGGGTGCTCCACCTCTAATGCATCCTCTTGCAGGAGGACGGCTCCAGCACCGAGGTCACTAGCATTCACTGCCAACTTGAATGGCAGTTGAAAATCGGGAGCTGACAGAACGGGAGCGCTAATCAGAATACCCTTGATGCTCTCAAAAGACTGTTGACAAGTCTCAGTCCACACGAAAGGTACCTTAGGACTGAGCAGATTGGTCAAAGGGGCAACAACAGAAGCAAAGTTCCTACAGAAACTCCTATAGTACCCTGCCATACCTAGGAAGCGCTTTAACTCCCGCCTGGTGATGGGAGCAGGGAAGCCCACTATAGCCTCCACCTTAGCTGTAACGGGGCACACATGCCCACGTCCAACCACCTTACCCAGGTAGGTAACCGTGGCCTGTCCAAATTCACATTTCGCAAGGTTAACTGTCAAGTTAGCATCACCCAACCGCTTGAACACTTCGGCCAGATGCTCCACATGTTGTGACCAAGAGGAACTGTGGATAACCAGGTCATCCAGATATGCCTCACAGAACGCTACCCCGCCCAGGACCTTGTTCACTAGCCGCTGAAACGTCGCTGGGGCATTTCGCATGCCAAAGGCCATCACTGTATACTGGCAGAAACTCTCTGGTGTGACAAAAGCGGATATCTCACGTGCTCGCGGAGTAATGCTCGAGTACATTAGTACGACTAGGGACATCAGAAAACAAACGTGTATGCTGTCTAAGTAGGCGCACCACATCCGTACGCTCAGGAAGTGGTAAGTACGACAGGTGTGAGTCCAAGTCACCTAGTATCTGGGTGTTTGGCAACCGGCCCTGAGAAATCTCCTTCGACACAGAACAGTCGGCTACAATAGGAGATGCAGAAACTGTTAGAACAGCCACAGGCTTGACCCCTGACTGGTCAACCTGAGCCCTATCATTGTACGCCTTCAACATATTGACGTGACATAATCTACTCTTGCGCCTGCGGTCGGGAGTTTTAATCAAGTAGTCGACCTCACCAACTTTGCGCTCAATGGAGTATGGCCCACTGTATTTAGCCTGTAATGCAGACCCAAGAATAGGCGAGAGAACCAACACCTTGTCTCCCGGTGAGAACACCCTATGTCGGGCCCGCCTATCATACCACACCTTCATTTTTCCTTGGGCTACCTTTAGGTTCTCTTTCGCTAGTTCACATGCTCTACTAAGCTTAAGCCTGAAGTCACACACATAGTCCAACAAATTAGTAGAGGAAGGAGTCTGGTCAGCCAACCACTTTTCCTTCAGCAGTTTCAAAGGACCCCTCACTGTGTGGCCGAACACCAGCTCAGCCGGGCTGAATCCAAGAGACTCCTGGGTTACCTCCCTAGCAGCAAACAGAAGCAAAGGGATTCCATCATCCCAGTCTTTGTCGAACTCCGTACAATATGCCCGCAGCATTGTTTTGATAGTCTGGTGAAATCTCTCCAGCGCCCCCTGGGACTCTGGATGATAGGCAGAGGAAGGGCAATGTTGGATAGACAACTGCTGGAGGACCTGAGCAAAGAGACGGGACATGAAGTTAGACCCTTGATCTGATTGAATGACCTTTGGTAGGCCAAAAGTCGAAAAAAACCTAACCAGAGCTTTGGATATAGCTGGGGCTGTGATCTTGCGTAAAGGAATGGCTTCAGGAAAACGGGTCGCTGCACACATAATAGTCAAAAGGTACTGGTTCCCTGTCTTAGTTCGAGGGAGGGGACCAACACAGTCAATGAGGATCCGCTCAAAAGGTTCCCCAACGGCAGGGATAGGCTGCAGAGGAGCCTGAGGGATCTTCTGGTTTGGTTTACCAACCACCTGACACACATGGCACGAGCGACAATATTGTGCCACATCCGACTTCAAACCAGGCCAACAAAAATGTCTCAGCACACGGTCATAAGTCTTCCTGACCCCCATGTGACCAGCAAGATCATGATCATGTGCTAGATGCAGTATATCAGGACGATACACGGCTGGAACAACAATCTGAAACACACTGCCCCAGTCATCCAGACTGGACAGGTTAGGTGGTGTCCACTTTCTCATGAGCACGTCATTGCTAACAAAGTATCCTTGAGACGTATCTACCATTTCATCCTCTAAAACCGCCTCTTCCAAGAGGGACGACAAGGAGACATCCTTGTTTTGCTCTAGTACCAACTGCTCATGAGACGGTATCACCTTACCAAAACCCTCATCAGGGCCACTTTTCAACTCAACAAAGAACGTGTCACTAAGTGTCATATCACCATCTAAGTTAACAACCTCATGGGTGTCACATTTTACCTTTGACATTGCACGTGTTACCGCACACACAGGAAACACTCCTGGATGCTTCTGTGCGAGCTCATCAGGAACCTCAGAAACTACAGGGACGGGAATTACAACTGGAGTAGCCAGCACTTTGCCACCGGCCAAATCGTTCCCTAGAATGAAGGACACCCCCTTTATGGGAATGTGAGAACACACTCCTACGACAACATTGCCTGATACTAAGGGAGAGTTTAGCGAGACCTCATGCAAAGGAGTATTCACAAAGCCTCCTCCAAAGCCCTGAACAATGGCACCGGAATGCAATGAAGAATCTTCCGAAAATGGCAAAATCCCATCCAGAATGAGAGACTGGAAAGCTCCTGTATCTCTCCATATTGTAATAGCCTGCCTTGATCCTAATTCACCAACCAGTGAAACAAATCCCTCCATCCTAAATGTTGAGGAGCCCTCTAGCTCCCGGTCTGCACCTTTGATACTTCGCACCCCACCCTCTAATGTCGGCATAGGTGTCCTGTCTATGATTTCTACCAGAGCCACAGTTTTTACATTTTTCTGCTTAAGCACAGGGCATCCAGCAACGATATGACCAGGCTCCTTACAGTAAAAACAGATAACCCCCTCTGGGAATGCACTAGCAGAGCCACCTTGCCTAGGAGTCGAAGTAAACCGACCAGCAGACACGGGTGCCGGGAACCGGCTCCCCTGAGAAGGACGCCTACTACCCCTGGACTCCACACGGCCCTCCTCTACAAAGACAGACTTGTGTGTTAACACAAACTCATCAGCCAAGACAGCAGCGTCGGCTATCTTCGATACCTTATGCTCATTTAGATGTGTGGAAACGTTATCAGGAACACACCTCTTAAATTCCTCTAGGAGAACCAACTGTCTGAGCTGCTCCCTTGACTCTGCTTTTTGCGAGGTGCACCACCGGTCAAACAGGTTCTCCTTCTCTTTTCCAAATTCAACATAAGACTGCCCCTCCTGCCTACGATAACCTCTAAAACGCTGACGATAGGCCTCGGGGACCAACTCATAAGCCCTCAATATGGAAGCTTTAACAAGTTCATAATCAGCGCTCTGTTCAAGGGACAGAGCAGTGTAGGCTTCTTGTGCCCTACCAACCAAAACACATTGTAGCAGCAGTGTCCAGGCGGTATCAGGCCACTTCAATGTGGTTGCCACCCTTTCGAAAAGGGGAAAATATCTTTCCACGTCTTTCTCAAAAAATGGTGGCACCATCCTAATATTCCTGCCTACATCAAACCCGGAACGTGACTCTGGATGCAGAGCACCCGCCTGCAATGCAGCATACTTATATTCAAGCTCCTTCTGTGCACGCTCGTGCTCCAGCAACAGTTGTTTCTCCTTAAACTCACGCTCATGCTCACGCTCCTCTTTCCTCTCTCTCTCCTTAAGCTCACGCTCCTCTTTACTCTCTCTCTCCTTAAGCTCACGCTCCTCTCTCCTCTCCTCACGCTCTCGCTCTAGCTGCCTCTCCTTAAACTCCAACTCCCTAATCCTCCACTCACCCTCTACACCAGGTAATAGCGGAGACGCGCCAGACGATGGAGGCTCCTCCACCCTCTCCTCAAGCACCTGTCCCCTAATGAGCAAAACCCGCAAAGCACCCAAGGCAGATGGTTTCAAACGTTTCTCACTGGGAGTAAGCTCGACCTTGTAGTGCACAGCAAGCTCGAGCAGTTGTTCTTTGGAAAATTTGTCTAATAAGTCATGAGACGGGCGATCAACAAAGTCCCTGATGGAAGCCATTGTCACTGAACTAGACACCCCAAGCTACACACCCAACCTCACAGACACGAAGAACCACTAACGAACCACTGAAGAACAACGAAGAACCACTGAAGAACCATGAATAATGCTAATTGCCAACAATAACAACCAGAATGGAACACGGTGGAAATGTGAGCTCTACGGAGCGCACCTTTCCAGGTTGCACAAACAACCAAAAAAAAAAAAATTTAAAAACACACCCACCCTAAATAGACGTGTCATACACGCAGGGTGTTAGGTGCTACCAGGTATGCTCACCAAACACTTAAACAAACAAAATAAATCCAACAAAATTTTCCAAACAGGTGCGCCTTCTAACCTGATGTGACCACATATGCTTCTACGTCTAAACTGCAGAAAACCCCGGCCTACCACATGTCTACCCTAAGAAACACTAAATCAAGCCCTACCACACTACCTGTGTTTCCTGGCCGCCCTAACCTACCTACCCTTAAACTAATGCCCTGTAGACCTAACTTTCTTCAACCACACCTGCTACCAGTCAAAGATCATATACAATCATTTCATTGACCGCCCCAGGAGTACGTGGTGCACCGGACGCTAACCCACAACCAGAAAATAATGTCCCTATCTACATGTGGTGCCTACTAAACTATATATTTTAACAGCATAAGTAGTCACATCAAATTACAAACAAATACGGCATACTCACCTGTTTGATAAAAATGGCTCAGCCCCCACGTTACACCATGTGTAACGAACACCACCCAAACCATAACATGATGACACCCCGTGCAACACAAAAAAAAAATCACCAAACAAAGTTCTAGGGGTAAAAGATCCCGGATGAGCGCCCAATTGTTACGACCCTGGCTCATGGGTACGCAACCTATGTGTAATCAACACCAAAACCCTGTGCTCTAACTCAAAAATGCTACTAAACCAAGGAACTACTAATATAACTATAAACTAATGTACTGGTAACCCAACGGACAAGGACTGTAAGAACCTGACAGCTCTTTCACTAGGCACAGACCGTGCATGTGTGTTTCTGGGTCTGCCTTTGAAGCTCCCCAGCAGGTAACCAATCAGCACTAATTGGCTAATTGGCAGCCCTCACCTGCCTGCCCTGGTGAAACAGGAGTGACCAGGCCTCTAGTACATAACAAGGGATATTCCGTGTATATGTACAAGGAATATACAGGGGATATCAAACGATATACAAATACTATGCAATATATATCAATAAATAAATATATATATTCGGTTTAATCTGATCCTTTGTAACAGCCGCCCCCTAATTAGTCCCACCTAATTAGCTAAGCAGAGACAGATTAACCGCACTGTCCACTACTCAATGTCTGTTGTGAGGGGTCGGTCAGTTCACAAAGTCATGGGGTCATGGTCGTCATCGATGGTATCGGGGAGCCTTGGCAGTTCTATTAGCCTCGCCACGGGTCGGGTGTAGATCCGCCCTTGGACGAGCACTTCGGCTGCTCGGACCTTTCCGTCGGCACCGGTGATCACTTTGCTTACGCGGCCGGCCGGCCACATAGCTCGGGGGAGTGACTGGTCGATAATCATGACGACTGTTCCTTCTGTCAAATTGTCTCTCTCTTTCACCCATTTCTGGTGGGTCTGTAGAGACGGTAGGTAGTGGAGTAGGAAGCTGTTCCAAAACTTGTCAGCCAATACTTGACTGTACCTCCACATTCTTCGGCCGTTCGCTTCTTCAGGCCTGTACATTGTCTGTGGTAGCGCGGGGTCCAGCCGCCCCATCAAGAGTGTGTTGGGGGTGACTGGGTCGACATCTGCTACATCACTTGAGACGTAACCGAGGGGCTTTGAGTTCAATACTCCCTCGATCTCCGTGAGGACTGTCATTAGGACTTCTTCCGCCATGGTCTGGGCCCCAAGCACGGCGTACAGGGCTGTCTTTATTGAACGTACTTCTCGTTCCCAAGTTCCACCGAAGTGAGGTGCGTTCGGGGGATTAAACTGGAAGTCAATCTGGGATGGAGCGAGGTGGGTCTTAAGTTCTGGGCCCATAGCTTGGAAGCTCTCTCTCAGCTCTCTTTCTCCGCCTTTGAAGTTTGTCCCGTGATCAGACAACAATATAGACGGTTTACCTTTCCGCGATGTGAATCTTCGGAAGGCCATAAGGAATGAGTCTGTGCTCATGGTTGGAAGGAGTTCTATATGCATCGCTCGGGTGGTCATGCATTTGAATACAATACCCCACCGCTTCTCAGTTCCTCTTCCTTTCTTTATATACAGCGGGCCGAAACAGTCCATACCGGTGGAGTGAAAAGGCTTGTCGCCGAGTCGGAGGCGACAGGGAGGTAGGTCAGCCATCCGGGGTATACTGGGCTGCGCTCGCCACTTACGACAGTCTAGACAGGTTCGCTGGAAGCGCCGTACTGCTTCTCTCCCTTGCAGTATCCAATAACGACGTCTGATCTCCGCGAAGACTCTCTCTGCCCCGGCGTGATGCACATCCTCGTCGTATTTCTTTATGATCAGCTCTGTGACCTTGTGTCGGCTGTTTAAGACTATCGGGTACTTGACGTCATCCGGTAAGTCTGGAGCTCTCCGCAGACGACCACCCACTCTGATGAGACCATGGGCGTCGCTCTCGGGGGCTAGGTGGAGCAGTCTGCTGTCTGATGGGACGGGCTTTGCTCCCTGTAGACAGTCTAGCTCATCGGGGAACGAGTCTCTCTGGGCTCGTTGTAGTAGAAGAAGTTCCGCTTCTTCGTAGTCAGCTGCAGTAATGTCAGTAGTGAGCTGAACCTCTGGGTGGTGCCACAGGAATGTCTTTAGCTGCGCACTCTCTAGGGTGAGGCAATCGTCTATGTCGGGGTCTGTGGAGACGAGTGTGTTCAATCCACAGAACATAGATTTCTTGTTTTCTGCCTCCTCTTTACTCGCTTCCCGTGGGGTGGGTGTAGGCCACTCTTCTTCCGGGAGCTTGAGGAACTCTGGCCCGTCACTGTATAGGTTGTGACGGGTGAGGTCATCCAGGGACATTCCCCGGGTGATGACGTCAGCTGGGTTGTGTTTTGTGTCCACATACCTCCAGCTTGCTACTTCTGTTAAATCTTGAATCTCTGTGACTCTGACTCCCACGAAGACCTTGTATCTGCACGAATCAGACCGGATCCATGTGAGTACTGTCGTGGAGTCTGACCACAAGATTGTTCTTTGCACCGGAATGGTGAGTTCACGTTGGATTAACGTGGCGAGTTGCGCTCCTGCTAGGGCTGCGCAGAGCTCTAGACGCGGGATAGATTGTTGCTTTCGTGGGGCTATTCTTGAGCGGGCCAGGATGAAAGCAGTATGTATTTCTCCTCCCTCCTCTCGGGCACGCAAGTAGGCCACCGAACCGTAGGCTACTTCGGAGGCGTCACTGAAGACGTGCAGGTCCATCTGGCACGTCTCCGGCCTCACTGTGGGTGGGAAGTAGCTGCGGCGTATGTTGACACCTGGGAGTGAGCTGAGTTCCGTCTCCCACTCTCTCCATGTGGATGCAAGGTGTTCGGGTATGGGGTCGTCCCAGCCCTGGTCCTTGTCCCATAACGCTCTTACAATCATCTTTGCCCTGGTGGTGTAAGGTAGAATACATCCCAACGGGTCATATTGTCTGGCGAGTGTTCTGTATACACTCCGTCTGGTGGTCGGTAGTGCAGTCGACCTTCCCTGCTCCTTGGTCAGGGGTGTGTGTTTATAATGGAGTGAGTCTGTTTTGAAGCGCCAGACTAGTCCTAATGTCATTTCTTGGGCTTCTCCTGGGATGGTCGCCATCCAGGTCTCGCTGCTTGCTGCCTTGTCCTCGGGGGAGAGGCTGCGCAATACTTGCAGGTCGCTGCTGGCCCACTGCCTGAGATCAAAGCCGCCTTTGATCAGGGAGGCGCGGAGCTTGAGTAGAAGGGCCTCGGCTTCTTCTGGCGTCGAGACGCTTTGCAGACAGTTGTCCACGTAGAAACTGTTTCCTACACTTTGTCGGACCTCTTCATCAGCTGCTGGGTCCTCTGCGACGTGTTTTTGCAGTGCAAACGTAGCACAGCATGGGCTGCATGTGGTTCCGAAAGGGAGGACTTCCCATTGATAGATGGCTGGTTGCTCATCCCCGATCCTCTCTCTCCATAGGAACCGCAGCAGGGGCTTGTCCTCCTCCACTAGTCTCACCTGCAGGAACATCCCTTTGATGTCGCCGCTGATGGCCACCTTGTCCTGGCGGAAACGTAGTAACACGCCTAGTAGGGAGGGGCCGAGTGTTGGGCCGGGCAAGAGCTCTTTATTCAGATTTTGTGATCCGATCTGGTAGCTGCAGTTGAACACAATACGATCCTTGCCGTTGTGGTGGACTTTGTGGTGCGGCACGTACCATGATTCGATCGTCTGATCGGCCTCTTTAATGTCAATTTTCTTTATGTGTCCCGCTGTGATTAGCTTGTTAATCTCAGCGCGGTACACAGTCTCTTGAGCGGGGTCTCTGGCTAGGCGCCGCTCTGTGTTCAATAGATACCGCTCCGTCGCTTCTTTTGAGGCGTGGAAGGTAGGCATACCCTCTCGCCTCAAGAGTGGAGTTGCGTATCTCATCACTCCGTTGACTTTGACTCTCTTTGTCCCTTGCTCGAGGAGTGCTATGGCGTAAATGTCTTCCTTGGAACGAATGTCTTTCTTTTCGTTCTTAAAGGGCATTGTCTCTAGTGTCCATAGCCTCTCGACATGCTGTAGGAGGGTGGTGTCTTCTTCTGTCACTCTGGAGTGGAGGCAGCTAGTGGCTGCTGTTCGGTTAAGAGACTTAGCGAGGGGGCCTTGTAATGTCCATCCTAGGCGGGTCTCGACTGCTGCAGGACAGCCTCTGGGCCCTGTGTGGACCCGGTCTATCGGGACTATGAGGTCTGCATGGTCGGAGCCTATCAGCAGGGTTGGGGTGGCACCGTCTATGAGCGGGATAGGTAGTTGATGCAGGTGCACATATTTATCCATCAGCTTGGCGATGGGGTGGGTGTACTGCGACAGGCCTATTTCTTGGCTGGTGAAAGCATTAGTAATCCTATACCGTCTCTCTGGCTGCCCGCTTGCTGCGATAGTGAAGGAGACATTCTCGCCCTTTATCGTCTTTAGATCTCTTCTTATTGTCCGAATCGTCATCTGGTTTTCGCTCCCCCGCAGCCCCAGCTGGGCCGCAGCGGATGCGAGGAGAAGGGTCTTCTCTGACCCGTCGTCAAGGACGGCGTAAGTGTCCATGACCTTGTCTTGGTAACTCAGTGTTACGCGGACCACCTTTAAGAGCACTCGGGCGCCCACGCTGCTGGCGGGGTCAATGTACATAACACTTGCCTTTGTGCTGCTTGAGGGTGCAGGCTTTCTTCTGTTACTGTCGTGTAGGACAGCTAGGTGGGCTCCGTCACACCGACTACACCTCTTCTTTAAGCGGCAGTCGGCTGCCATGTGACTGCGCGCACATCGGTAACAGCGTCGGTTGGACTTTATCCATTGACCCACCTCGTCGGCGGTCATCTTCTTGAACGTGTCACATTGTGACAACCAGTGTTCTTTTTCGCAGTACGGGCACACCATCTTCCACTTCTCTTTCATCGAGGGGGTACTGTGGTTCTTGCTGCTCGGTACTGATTCTGATTGGTGCATGACGGTCACCAATCTTCGGCCATCGTTTGCTCTCCTAGGTCCCTCTCTGGAGCTTGGGGTGCTCCGCATGAACGTATCCAACCGTAGGCTGTTGACTTCTCTCGCCAGGAAGTCGGCTAGGTCTAGGAGGGATGGCTCGGGACCGTTAGGATCACGGTGGTCTCTTTGCCGCCTGAAGCGCTCTTGTCGGGCGGGCGGAAGCTTCTCTAAAATCCTCTCGACATTAGAGTTCGCGTACAGTTCGTGCATACCCTTTTCTCTTTGCGCCCCCAGCATCCCTACCAGGGATTGTACCTTGATAGACAGGTCATCTAGTGAGCGATTGTCTGTGGCTGGGGGTAGGCGGTCAATATGCCTTATCTCTTGTATTACGTAGTCCCATATGCGTCCATATCTTTGGTCGAGTGCTGCTAGAGCCGCTGTGTATGGGGTAGTAGAGGTGGCATAGGCCAGCGCTATATTGTGCGCTCGGGGCACCTTGAGGTGCTTCAGTAGGATAGCATACTTGTACGGTTCATCAGCTACATCGGACATCATTGTCTCTAAGCACATTCGTAGCTCCGTGTACTGTGCTCTGTTCTCGTGGGTGAAGTCCGGAAACGTCGGTGTGCCAATGTATGATGCCATGGATGGCTGGCACATCGGTGAGCGTTGGAAGAGAGGCCTCCTAGGCGAGTCTCCTCTTACGCCTCTTGGTGGGCTGGTACCTGCTGGGTACCATGGCCCGCGTATCCAGGTGCTATTCCTCGGGGCTGGTCGTGCGTCAAGCTCACCCGTGAATTGAGTCGGGGGTCTGTAGCGCAGAGCCGCGGGGGTAGAGCCTGGGCTGTACTGGACCTCCTGGTCCTGTGGAGTTCTGTGCTGCTGTCGGGCTTGACTCTCCTCCTCTCCCTCTTCTTCTTGCTCTGGCAGGTCCTCTAGATCCTGTAGTCGTCTATTTAGCCTCTCCGCGGTGTAGACCGTTTCTTCCTTGTAGCTGGTCCTCGCGTGGACCGGTCGGGGAAGGAGTTCGGAGGGGGGTATAGGCTCTCTCTGGTGGTCGGGCTCAGGGTCGCTTGATCGGGTAGGGGAGGGTGCCCTTGACCCGTGTCTTGACGAGGCCCTGGAACCCCGTGCGGAGGGAGGGGGTGTCGCCCTGGCGATCAGCTGCTCCATTATCTGCGCTTGTAATCGGTCGCGCTCGGCTTCGCGCTTGGTGAGAGCGAGGTCGCGCTCCGCTTCTCTTTGGGCACCGGCAGCGGCGCGCTGGGCTTCGGCGGCGGCGCGCTCTGCTTCGGCGGCGGCGCGCTCTGCTTCGGCCCGGTCTCTTCCCATATTCTCTTCCGTCTGAAGGCGTCTAATCTCTAGACGTATACGATCTTCGTCGCTCCGTTGCTGCGCTTGAAGGCGTTCTCTTTCCATGGAAGAATGTTCGCGCTCGCTAAGCATCTGTGCTTGGAGTCGATCGCGCTCTGTAGAGGCTGCTAGGCTGGCGAGGAATGCCTGTGCTAGCATCTTGTCCGCCCCGCTGGGGGAAGACGCTGGTTGAGGTGATCCGCTCCTGGCAGTACTCGTTGGAGATCTGTTCTCCTGTGGCGAGTCCTGGAGATCCATCTCCGGGGTGCTCTCCTCTTCTTGTAGCGGGTAGAGTTCCATCCCTGGAGAGCTGTCTTTATCCTGGAGCTCTCCGGGGACTACTTCTTCGGTCTTGGCGGGGGGTAAAGTCGTGTCGGGTCCCTCCTGGTCCCTACCGTGAGCTTGGTCAGTTACGTTAGAACCCACTAGGGCCTCTATTGGCGGGGTAGCCTGGGCGATAGGGTCGGACATAATTTTACTATCTACTTTTTCCGCGTTTACCGTATGTAGAAGGCTAGGTAGTATATTGGCAACGTAATCCTCTAAGTACTGAGGTGTCTGCCGTCTACGCTGCGGGCGATCTACTTTAGGAGAACCGTTTTGTGGAGTGTTCATCATAGGCCATGTCAATATTAATACCGCTATATTAATATTACACTAGTTACCCTCCGGCTCGAAGGACCAATTGTAACTGAGGGGTACAATTCCCTGACTGTATTGATAAGTATGGTATCATTAAACCACTACCGCTTTATGTACTTTAATTACTGGCCATACAGTACACGATATATGAATATGATGAACACTTCCCACAATGAAATCGGTTCCAAACAAAGGTATAATCAAGTATTTAATGGAGCAAAAGGTACATAGGATACTTTACATTATTCTTTGAATGCACTTGTAAGGCAAAGGAATATGCGTAGGCAAATCAATAATGAATGTCCATTCTCTGGTTACGCAGGAGGTAATTATACAACCTGAATCTTAGGGAATTATATCTATGGTACACTAGTAATATAGCGGGAGATACTGGAAGGGGTTCCCCCTGGTTGTAAGCCAGCAGGGTAGAAGATCTGTCGGTAGTAGAACGTCTGGTCAACGATGACTAAGGAGACTTCAGGTACAGAAGCCGGTGCAATAGCCTCTTGATCCACAGACGAATACAGCTTGGTTCTCTTGTAGACTGTAGCTCCACAGTGAAGAAAGCTAGTCGGCCTCAGGCTCTCTGAGGCGCCGACTCGACTTGACTCCTCGCGGGGTAAATCCAACACGTGCAGGCGTCGGCGATTATCCGCTCCATAAATCACAGGACCAAAGCAAATATATTCCAGCCGCAAAGGGCTATGTAGTCGTCGGGTAGATTAATCCAGTGTACATGTCCATACGGTTCTCGTCTAGGTCTCCTCGGGTGAAAGCGCCATGTGGTCAGCCCAGCCTGGATAAGAACTCTAGCTAATACGAGGAAGCGTTGGAGATGCTGGTCACTGTAGAACTTTAACCGCACGATACACTATACACAAATAGACTATTAATGACTTAATAGAAATATGTCGCACTCGACGGTATAGCGCCAAACTCTGACAATTCAGTTATTAATTCGCACGCGGTCTCAATGCTCTATTCTGGGGCCAAACAGGCCATACTTCACCGCACGTTGTATCGTGGGTGAGGCTTCAACTTATCGGTAACATACTAAAAGGACGAAGGGGTAAGGGGCTTCTATATTCACCTGCGCCGTATTTATACGCACGGTGAACAAACTAGTTCCAATCTCATTTCTGTCGTGTATCCCTGGGCAAGGCCGGGCACGTCCAGACATGTCTTGACGGTGACTTTGAACCTGACTCCGGAGGCCGGTCCCTGGCGCCGGTGGACCGCTGTCCAATAGGAGAATGAACTATTATGGTCTGGGCTAAAGGGATATTCCGTGTATATGTACAAGGAATATACAGGGGATATCAAACGATATACAAATACTATGCAATATATATCAATAAATAAATATATATATTCGGTTTAATCTGATCCTTTGTAACATTTAGTGTGTTATATAGCCTTACCTTTAGTGTGTTATATAGCCTTATCTTTAGTGTGTTATATAGTCTTACCTTTAGTGTGTTATATAGCCTTACCTTTAGTGTGTTATAGCCTTACCTTTAGTGTGTTGTAAAGCCTTACCTTTAGTGTGGTATATAGCCTTACCTTTAGTGTGTTATATAGCCTTACCTTAAAGCCTTATATTTAGTGTGTTGTAAAGCCTTACCTTTAGTGTGTTATATAGCCTTACCTTTAGTGTGTTATATAGCCTTACCTTTAGTGTGTTATATAGCCTTATCTTTAGTGTGTTATATAGTGTTACATTTAGTGTGTTATATAGCCTTACCTTTAGTGTTATATAGCCTTACCTTTAGTGTGTTATATAGCCTTACCTTTAGTGTGTTATATAGCCTTACCTTTAGTATGTTATATAGCCTTATCTTTCGTGTGTTATATAGCCTTACCTTTAGTGTGTTATATAGCCTTACCTTTAGTGTGTTATATAGCCTTATCTTTAGTGTGTTGTAAAGCCTTACCTTTAGTGTGTTATATAGCCTTATCTTTAGTGTGTTATATAGTCTTACCTTTAGTGTGTTATATAGCCTTACCTTTAGTGTGTTATATAGCCTTACCTTTAGTGTGTTATATAGCCTTACCTTTAGTGTTATATAGCCTTACCTTTAGTGTGTTATATAGCCTTACCTTTAGTGTGTTATATAGCCTTACCTTTAGTGTGTTATATAGCCTTACATTTAGTGTGTTATATAGCCTTACCTTTAGTGTGTTATATAGCCTTACCTTTAGTGTGTTATATAGCCTTACCTTTAGTGTGTTATATAGCCTTATCTTTAGTGTGTTATATAGTCTTACCTTTAGTGTGTTATATAGCCTTATCTTTAGTGTTTTATATAGTCTTACCTTTAGTGTGTTATATAGCCTTACCTTTAGTGTGGTATATAGCCTTACCTTTAGTGTGTTATATAGCCTTACCTTAAAGCCTTATATTTAGTGTGTTGTAAAGCCTTACCTTTAGTGTGTTATCTAGCCTTACCTTTAGTGTGTTATATAGCCTTACCTTTAGTGTGTTATATAGCCTTATCTTTAGTGTGTTATATAGTGTTACCTTTAGTGTGTTATATAGCCTTACCTTTAGTGTTATATAGCCTTACCTTTAGTGTGTTATATAGCCTTACCTTTAGTGTGTTATATAGCCTTACCTTTAGTATGTTATATAGCCTTATCTTTCGTGTGTTATATAGCCTTACCTTTAGTGTGTTATATAGCCTTACCTTTAGTGTGTTATATAGCCTTATCTTTAGTGTGTTGTAAAGCCTTACCTTTAGTGTGTTATATAGCCTTATCTTTAGTGTGTTATATAGTCTTACCTTTAGTGTGTTATATAGCCTTACCTTTAGTGTGTTATATAGCCTTACCTTTAGTGTGTTATATAGCCTTACCTTTAGTGTGTTATATAGCCTTACCTTTAGTGTGTTATATAGCCTTATCTTTAGTGTGTTGTAAAGCCTTACCTTTAGTGTGTTATATAGCCTTATCTTTAGTGTGTTATATAGTCTTACCTTTAGTGTGTTATATAGCCTTACCTTTAGTGTGTTATATAGCCTTACCTTTAGTGTGTTATATAGCCTTACCTTTAGTGTTATATAGCCTTACCTTTAGTGTGTTATATAGCCTTACCTTTAGTGTGTTATATAGCCTTACCTTTAGTGTGTTATATAGCCTTACATTTAGTGTGTTATATAGCCTTACCTTTAGTGTGTTATATAGCCTTACCTTTAGTGTGTTATATAGCCTTACCTTTAGTGTGTTATATAGCCTTATCTTTAGTGTGTTATATAGTCTTACCTTTAGTGTGTTATATAGCCTTATCTTTAGTGTTTTATATAGTCTTACCTTTAGTGTGTTATATAGCCTTACCTTTAGTGTGGTATATAGCCTTACCTTTAGTGTGTTATATAGCCTTACCTTAAAGCCTTATATTTAGTGTGTTGTAAAGCCTTACCTTTAGTGTGTTATCTAGCCTTACCTTTAGTGTGTTATATAGCCTTACCTTTAGTGTGTTATATAGCCTTATCTTTAGTGTGTTATATAGTGTTACCTTTAGTGTGTTATATAGCCTTACCTTTAGTGTTATATAGCCTTACCTTTAGTGTGTTATATAGCCTTACCTTTAGTGTGTTATATAGCCTTACCTTTAGTATGTTATATAGCCTTATCTTTCGTGTGTTATATAGCCTTACCTTTAGTGTGTTATATAGCCTTACCTTTAGTGTGTTATATAGCCTTATCTTTAGTGTGTTGTAAAGCCTTACCTTTAGTGTGTTATATAGCCTTATCTTTAGTGTGTTATATAGTCTTACCTTTAGTGTGTTATATAGCCTTACCTTTAGTGTGTTATATAGCCTTACCTTTAGTGTGTTATATAGCCTTACCTTTAGTGTTATATAGCCTTACCTTTAGTGTGTTATATAGCCTTACCTTTAGTGTGTTATATAGCCTTACCTTTAGTGTGTTATATAGCCTTACATTTAGTGTGTTATATAGCCTTACCTTTAGTGTGTTATATAGCCTTACCTTTAGTGTGTTATATAGCCTTACCTTTAGTGTGTTATATAGCCTTATCTTTAGTGTGTTATATAGCCTTATCTTTAGTGTTTTATATAGTCTTACCTTTAGTGTGTTATATAGCCTTACCTTTAGTGTGTTATATAGCCTTATCTTTAGTGTGTTATATAGCCTTACCTTTAGTGTGTTATATAGTCTTACCTTTAGTGTGTTATATAGGCTTACCTTTAGTGTGTTATATATACTTATCTTTAGTGTATTATATAGCCTTACCTTTAGTGTGTTATATAGCCTTACCTTTAGTCTGTTATATAGCCTTATCTTTAGTGTGTTATATAGCCTTACCTTTAGTGTGTTATATAGTCTTACCTTTACTGTGTTATATAGTCTTACCTTTAGTGTGTTATATAGCCTTACCTTTAGTGTGTTATATAGCCTTACCTTTAGTGTGTTATATAGCCTTACCTTTAGTGTGTTATATAGTCTTACCTTTAGTGTGTTATATATCCTTACCTTTAGTGTGTTATATAGCCTTACCTTTAGTGTGTTATATAGCCTTACCTTTAGTGTGTTATATAGCCTTATCTTTAGTGTGTTATATAGCCTTACCTTTAGTGTGTTATATAGTCTTACCTTTAGTGTGTTATATATACTTATCTTTAGTGTGTTATATAGCCTTACCTTTAGTGTGTTATATATACTTATCTTTAGTGTATTATATAGCCTTACCTTTAGTGTGTTATATAGCCTTACCTTTAGTCTGTTATATAGCCTTATCTTTAGTGTGTTATATAGCCTTACCTTTAGTGTGTTATATAGTCTTACCTTTAGTGTGTTATATAGCCTTATCTTTAGTGTGTTATATAGCCTTACCTTTACTGTGTTATATAGTCTTAGCTTTAGTGTGTTATATAGCCTTATCTTTAGTGTGTTATATAGCCTTACCTTTAGTGTGTTATATAGCCTTACCTTTAGTGTGTTATATAGCCTTACCTTTAGTGTGTTATATAGCCTTATCTTTACTGTGTTATATAGCCTTACCTTTAGTGTGTTATATAGCCTTATCTTTAGTGTGTTATATAGCCTTACCTTTAGTGTGTTATATAGCCTTACCTTTAGTGTGTTATATAGCCTTACCTTTAGTGTGTTATATAGTCTTACATTTAGTGTGTTATATAGCCTTATCTTTAGTGTGTTATATAGCCTTACCTTTAGTGTGTTATATAGCCTTACCTTTAGTGTGTTATATAATCTTATCTTTAGTGTGTTATATAGCCTTACCTTTAGTGTGTTATATAGCCTTACCTTTAGTGTGTTATATAGCCTTACCTTTAGTGTGTTATATAGCCTTATCTTTAGTGTGTTATATATCCTTACCTTTAGTGTGTTATATAGTCTTACCTTTAGTGTGTTATATAGCCTTACCTTTAGTGTGTTATATAGCCTTACATTTAGTGTGTTATATAGCCTTACCTTTAGTGTGTTATATAGCCTTACCTTTAGTGTGTTATATAGCCTTACCTTTAGTGTGTTATATAGTCTTACCTATAGTGTGTTATATAGCCTTACCTTTAGTGTGTTATATATCCTTATCTTTAGTGTATTATATAGCCTTACCTTTAGTGTGTTATATAGTCTTACCTATAGTGTGTTATATAGCCTTACTGTTGTGAAGGATCAGATTAAACCGAATATATATGTTTATTTATATATATTTAAATAGTATTTGTATATCGTTTGATATCCCCTGTATATTCCTTGTACAATATGCACTGAATATCCCTTTAGTCTACTAAACAGCCCATAATAGTTTCATTCTACCATTGGACGAGAACCTGGCGCCAGCAGCCATACCCCTAGGTTCAAGTTCAATCGTGCCGCCCAACATGCCGAGGCAAGCCCGGTTCCGCGTAGGAATACGTCTGGCGAAATACGAATGGTACTATTTGTTCACAGCGCATATATATATGGCGCAAGTAAAGTAGAACTTTCTTTTTAGTCCAGTTCTTTACCCTCCAACCGAGTAACAGACGCGAAGCCTCACCCACGACGCACGTGTGGTGCAGTAAGGCCTACTTGGCCTCAGAATAGGCATTGAGATATCGTGTGGATTAATAGTTGAATTGTCATAGTTTGGCACTATACCGTCGAGTTGGACGTATTCTATTAAGCTAATAATAGTCTATTTATGTATGGTGCATCGTTCGGTTAGAGTTATAAAGTTATCAGTACCCCCATCGTTCCTGACGTTATCTGGAGTCTTAACCAGGCTGGGCAGACCACTAGTGGTGCTTGCATCCGAGGAGCTCCGGGCCAGGGCGACTGGACCTGTATATTGGATTACTCTACCCGGACGACGGCGAGCCTTCCACGGCTTGGATTATGCTTTGGGTGCTTTGATTATTCCATGGATAACGGCCAACACTGCGGAGTGTTGGAACTACCCCCCGGAGAGGAGCAAGGTGAGACGGCGCTCTACACCAGTGAGGTCGCCTCACGTCTCTCCGTTGTGGACCGGCAGCTACCGTCCACCAGAGGGTCCAGCTGTATTCGTCTGCGGACCGAGGTTCTGTGGGCACCGTGTTCAAGACTTTGAATTCTCCCAAGAAATCGTCGGCCAGATGGGATACCGCCAGCGGCTTCTCTAACCCCCCCCTCCTACTGTCTTACAACCAGCGGGACCCCCCCCCCCCCCCTTAGTGTATCCAGCTATAATCATTTAAGTACCATCGCTATAGTTTCCTAAAGAACCGGGTTGTATACTTACTCCCTGCGTAACCAGAGATTGGACATTCAATGTTGATTTACCTACGAATACTCATTTGCCATACAAGTGCATTTCAAATCATAAGTGTAAACAAGTGAACGTTGTATATACCTTTTGCTATATTAAATATTCGATTTGTACATTTGTGTGGACTTCGTTTCATCAGGTGGGAAAGTGTTCATCATATTTATATCATGTACTGGATGGCCAGAAGTTAAAGTACAAGAGGTAGTGGTTTAATAATACCATACTTAACAATACAGTCAGGGAATTGTACCCCTCAGTTACAATTGGTCCTTCGAGCCGGATGGTAACTAGTGTAATATTAATATAGTGTTATTAATATTGAAATGGCCTATGATGAACACTCCACGAAACGGTCCTCCTAACCTAGAACGCCCGCGGCGCAGACGACAGCCACCTCAGTACTTAGAGGATTACACTGTCAGTCAACTACCTAGCCTTCGACAAACGGTAAACGCGGTAAAAGTAGAAAGTAAAATTATGTCTGACCTTAACGACCAGGTTTCCCCGACCACAGAGGCCCTAGTAGGTTCTAATGTAACTGACCAAGCTCACGGTGGGGACCAGGAGGGAGCTGACATGCCTTTACCCCCCGCCACTACCGAAGAAGTAGTCCCCGACCAGCCCCGGGAGGAAGACAACCCTACAGAGAGAGAACTCTGCACGGAAGAAGAGGAGGAGAGCGCCGAGGAAATAGAGCTCCAGGACTCCCCAACGAGTACACCCAGGAGCGGCTCACCCAGGAGCGGCTCACCTCCACAACCGCCTTCCCCCAGCGAAGCGGAGAGGATGCTACAACAGGCGTTCCTCGTCAGCCTGACAGCCTCTACCGAACGCGATCGACTCCAAGCACAGACGCTTAGCGAGCGCGAACATTTTACCATTGAAAGAGAACGCCTCCAAGCGCAGCAACGGAGCGAAGAAGAGCGCACACGCCTGGAGATGAGACGCCTTCAGACGGAAGAGAATATGGCAAGAGACCGGGCCGACGCCCAGCGTGCCGCTGCCGGTGCCCAAAGAGAAGCAGATCTCACCAAGCGCGAAGTCGAGCGCGACAAGCTACAAGCGCAGCTAATGGAGCAGCTGATCCGCAAGGCAACACCCTCTCCCTCCGCCAGGGGTTCAAGGAACTCGTCGAGACAACAGTCAAGGGCAGCGTCTCCTAACCGAGCAAGCGACCCTGAACTTGACCAACAGACCGAGCCTATACCCCCCGCAGACCCCCTTCCCAGACCGGTCCAAGCGAGACCCAGCTACAAGGAAGGAGCGGCATACACTGCGGAGAAGCTAAATAAACGATTACAGGATCTGGAAGACCTGATAGAGGAAGAAGAGGGAGAGGAGGAGAACCAAGCCCGACGACAGCACAGTACTCCACCGGACCAGGAGGTCCAGTACAGCCCAGGCTATACCCCCGCGGCGCTGCGCTACAGACCCCCGACTCTATTCACGGGTGAGCACGACGCACGACCAGCCCCGAGGAATAGCACCTGGACCAGCGGGCCATGGTACCCTGTCGGTACCAGCCCACAGAGAGGCGCAAGAGGGGACTCGCCTAGGAGGTCTCTCCCCCAACGATCGCCGATGTATCAGCCATCCACGGCGTCATACATTGCCACGCCGTCGTTTCCAGACTTCGCCTATGAGAGTCGAGCACAGTACACGGAGCTCCGGATGTGCTTAGAGACAATGATGGTGGATGTCGCTGATGAACGCCACAAGTATGCAATATTACTGAAGCACCTGAAAGTACCGCGAGCGCACAATATAGCGCTGGCCTATGCCACCTCTGCGACCCCATACACAGCGGCCCTGGCAGCACTGGACCAGAGATACGGACGTATATGGGATTACGTAATCCAAGAGATAAGGCATATTGATCGCCTACCCCCAGCAACAGACAATCGCTCATTAGACGACCTGTCAATCAAAGTGCAGTCCCTGGTAGGGATGCTGGGAGCGCAACGGGAAAAGGGCATGCATGAGCTATACGCCAACTCTAACGTCGAGAGGATTTTGGAGAAGCTGCCACCCGCAAGACAAGAGCGTTTTAGGCGGCAGAGAGACTACCGGGATCCCAACGGCCCCGAACCATCCCTCCTTGATCTAGCCGACTTCCTGGCGAGAGAAGCCAGCAGCTTACGACTGGATACGTTCGGGCGGAGCACGCCAAGCTCCAGAGAGGGACCCAGGAGAATAAATGATGGAAGAAGATCGGTGACTGTCATGCACCAATCAGAGTCAGTACCGAGCAGTAAGAGCCACAGTACCCCCTCGAGAAAAGATAAGTGGAAGATAGTGTGTCCCTACTGTGAGAAAGAACACTGGCTGTCACAATGTGACCTGTTCACAAAGATGAATGCAGAAGAAGTGAGTCAATGGATAAAGTCCAACAGGCGCTGTTACCGATGTGCGCGACCACACATGGCAGCCGAATGCCGCCTAAAGAAAAGGTGCAGTCTGTGCGACGGAGCCCATCTAGATATACTACACGACAGTAACAGAAGACGGCCGCCACCTGCACCATCGAGCGGCACCAAGGCAAGTGTCATGTACATTGACCCCGCCAGCAGCAGCGGCGCCCAAGTGCTCTTAAAGGTAGTCCGTGTGACATTGAGCTACCAAGATAAAGTCATGGACACTTACGCCGTCCTTGATGACGGGTCAGAGAAGACCCTTCTGCTCGCGTCCGCTGCGGCCCAGCTGGGACTGCGGGGGAGCAAGAACGAAATGACGATTCGGACAATAAGAAGAGATATAAAGACGATAAAGGGCGAGAATGTCTCCTTCACTATCGCAGCAAACGGGCAGCCAGAGCGACGGTATAAGATTACAAATGCTTTCACCAGCCAAGAAATAGGACTATCGCAGTACACCTACCCTATCGCCAAGTTGATGGATAAATATGTGCACCTGCGACAGCTACCTATCCCGCTCATAGACGGCGCTACCCCGACCCTGCTGATAGGCTCCGACCATGCAGAACTCATAGTCCCGATTGACCGGGTCCATACAGGACCCCGAGGCTGTCCTGCAGCAGTCGAGACCCGCCTAGGGTGGACCCTACAAGGCCCCCTCGCTAAATCTCTCAACCGAACAGCAGCCACTAGCTGCCTCCACTCCAGAACGACAGAAGAAGACACCACTCTCCTGCAGCATGTCGAGAGGCTATGGACACTAGAGACAATGCCCTTTAAGAACGAAAAGAAAGATATTCGTTCTAAAGAAGACATTTACGCCATCAACCTACTCGAGCAGGGGACAAAGAGAGTCACAGTCGGCGGAGTGATGAGATACGCAACTCCACTCCTGAGGCGAGAGGGAATGCCCACCTTTCACGCAAAGAAAGACGCCACGGAGCGCTATCTATTGAACACGGAGCGGCGCCTAGCCAAAGACCCCGCTCAAGAGGGTGTGTACCGCGCTGAGATCGAGAAGCTAATCACAGCGGGACACGTAACAAAGATTGACATTAAAGAGGCCGATCAGACGACCGAATCATGGTACGTGCCGCATCACAAGGTCCATCACAACGGCAAGGATCGCATTGTGTTTAACTGCAGCTACCAGATCGGATCCCAAAATCTGAATAAAGAGCTCTTGCCCGGCCCTACACTCGGCCCCTCCCTACTAGGCGTGCTACTGCGCTTCCGCCAGGACAAGGTGGCTATCAGCGGGGATATCAAAGGGATGTTCCTGCAGGTGAGACTAGTAGAGGAGGACAGGCCCCTGCTGCGGTTCCTATGGAGAGAGAGGATCGGAGATGAGAACCCAGCCATCTACCAGTGGGAAGTACTCCCCTTCGGAACCACATGCAGCCCGTGCTGTGCTACATTTGCACTACAGAAACACGTCGCAGAGGACCCAGCAGCAGATGAAGAGGTCCAACACAGTGTGAAGAACAGTTTCTACGTGGACAACTGTTTACAAAGCGTTTCGACTCAAGAAGAAGCCGAGGCTCTCCTAATCAAGCTACGCGCCTCCCTGATCACAGGCGGCTTTGATCTCAGGCAGTGGGCCAGCAGTGACCCGCACGTATTGCGCAGCCTCTCCCCCGCGGACAAGGCTGCCAGCAGCGAGACCTGGATGGCGACCATCCCAGGAGAAGCCCAAGAAATGACACTAGGACTAGTCTGGCGCTTCAAAACAGACTCGCTCCACTATAGACACAAACCCTTGACTCCAGAGCTGGGAAGGTCGACGGCGACACCGACCACCAGACGGAGTGTGTACAGAACACTCGCCAGACAATATGACCCGTTGGGATGTATTCTACCTTACACCACCAGGGCAAAGATGATTGTATGAGCACTATGGGACAAGGACCAGGGCTGGGACGACCCAATACCCGCACACCTTGCCTCAACATGGAGAGAGTGGGAGACGGAACTCCGCTCACTCCCAGGCGTCAATATACGCCGCAGCTACTTCCCATCCACAGTGAGGCCAGAGACATGCGAGATTGATCTACACGTCTTCAGCGACGCCTCCGAAGTAGCCTATGGATCGGTGGCCTACTTGCGTGCCCAAGAGAAGGAAGGAAAGATACACACTGCTTTCATCCTGGCCCGCTCAAGAATAGCCCCACGAAAGCAACAATCTATCCCGCGTCTAGAGCTCTGCGCAGCCCTAGCAGGAGCGCATCTAGCCACGTTAATCCAACGTGAACTCACCATTCCGGTGCACAGAACAATCTTGTGGTCAGATTCCACGACAGTACTCACATGGATCAAGTCTGATTCATGCAGATACAAAGTCTTCGTGGGAGTCAGAGTCACCGAGATTCAAGAGTTAACCGAAGCAGCGAGCTGGCGGTATGTGGACACCAAACACAACCCAGCTGACGTCATCACCCGGGGAATGTCCCTGGATGACCTCACCCGTCGCAACATCTACAGCGACGGACCAGAATTCCTCAAGCTCCCGGAAGCAGAGTGGCCTACGCCCACCCCACGGGAAGCAAGTAACGAGGAGGCTGAGAACAAGAAACCTATGTTCTGTGGACTGAGCACAGTCGCCTCCACAGACCCCAACATAGATGACTGCATTACCCTAGAGAGTGCGCAGCAAAGAACATTCCTGTGGCACCACCCAGAGATTCAGTCCACCACTGACATGTCAGCAGCTGACTACGAAGAAGCAGAACTTCTTCTACTACAACGAGCCCAGAGAGACTCGTTCCCCGATGAGCTAGACTGTCTACAGGGAGGAAAGCCCGTCCCATCAGACAGCAGACTGCTCCACCTGGCACCCGAGAGTGACGCCCATAATCTCATCAGAGTGGGTGGTCGCCTGCGGAGAGCCCCCGATCTACCGGATGACATTAAGTACCCGATAGTCTTGAACAGCCGACACAAGGTCACAGAGCTGATCATAAAGAAATACGACGAGGATGTACACCACGCAGGAGCAGAGAGAGTCTTCGCGGAGATCAGACGTCACTATTGGATACTTCAAGGAAGAGAAGCGGTGCGACGCTTCCAGCGAACCTGTCTAGACTGCCGAAAGTGGCGCGCGCAGCCCAGCATACCACGGATGGCTGACCTACCCCCCTGTCGCCTCCGACTCGGCGACAAGCCATTCCACTCCACAGGCATGGACTGTTTTGGCCCGTTGTATATAAAGAGAGGAAGAGGAACCGAGAAGCGGTGGGGTATTGTATTCAAATGCATGACCACCAGAGCGATACATATCGAGCTCCTTCCGACCATGAGCACAGACTCATTCCTTATGGCCTTCCGAAGATTCACATCACGGAAAGGAAAACCGTCTACATTGTTGTCTGATCACGGGACAAACTTCAAAGGCGGAGAAAGAGAGCTGAGAGAGAGCTTCCAAGCTATGGGCCCAGAACTTAAGACCCACCTCGCTCCATCCCAGATTGACTTCCAGTTTAATCCCCCGAACGCACCCCACTTCGGTGGAACCTGGGAACGAGAAGTACGTTCTATAAAGACAGCCCTGTACGCCGTGCTTGGGGCCCAGACTGTGGCGGAGGAAGTCCTAATGACAGTCCTCACGGAGATCGAGGGAGTATTGAACTCAAAGCCCCTCGGTTACGTCTCCAGTGATGTAGCAGATGTCGACCCAGTCACCCCCAACACACTCTTAATGGAGCGGCTGGACCCCGCGCTACCCCAGACAATGTACAGGCCTGAAGAAGCGAACGGCCGAAGAATGTGGAGGTACAGTCAAGTACTAGCTGACAAGTTTTGGAGCAGCTTCCTACTCCACTACCTACCGTCTCTACAGACCCGCCAGAAGTGGGTAAAAGAGAGAGACAATTTGACAGAAGGAACAGTCGTCATGATTATCGACCAGTCACTACCCAGAGCTATGTGGCCGGCTGGCCGCGTAAGCAAAGTGATCACCGGTGCCGATGGCAAGGTCCGAGCAGCTGAAGTACTCGTCCAAGGGCGAACTTACACACGACCCGTGGCGAGGCTAATAGAACTGCCCCGACTCCCAGATACTATCGATGATGACCATGACCCCATGACTTTGTGAGTTGACTGACCCTTACAGCGGACCTTGAGTGGTAGATAGTGCGGTTAATCTGTCTCTGCTTAGCTAATTAGGTGGGACTAATTAGGGGGCGGCTGTTGTGAAGGATCAGATTAAACCGAATATATATGTTTATTTATATATATATATTTAAATAGTATTTGTATATCGTTTGATATCCCCTGTATATTCCTTGTACAATATGCACTGAATATCCCTTTAGTCTACTAAACAGCCCATAATAGTTTCATTCTACCATTGGACGAGAACCTGGCGCCAGCAGCCATACCCCTAGGTTCAAGTTCAATCGTGCCGCCCAACATGCCGAGGCAAGCCCGGTTCCGCGTAGGAATACGTCTGGCGAAATACGAATGGTACTATTTGTTCACAGCGCATATATATATGGCGCAAGTAAAGTAGAACTTTCTTTTTAGTCCAGTTCTTTACCCTCCAACCGAGTAACAGACGCGAAGCCTCACCCACGACGCACGTGTGGTGCAGTAAGGCCTACTTGGCCTCAGAATAGGCATTGAGATATCGTGTGGATTAATAGTTGAATTGTCATAGTTTGGCACTATACCGTCGAGTTGGACGTATTCTATTAAGCTAATAATAGTCTATTTATGTATGGTGCATGGTTCGGTTAGAGTTATAAAGTTATCAGTACCCCCATCGTTCCTGACGTTATCTGGAGTCTTAACCAGGCTGGGCAGACCACTAGTGGTGCTTGCATCCGAGGAGCTCCGGGCCAGGGCGACTGGACCTGTATATTGGATTACTCTACCCGGACGACGGCGAGCCTTCCACGGCTTGGATTATGCTTTGGGTGCTTTGATTATTCCATGGATAACGGCCAACACTGCGGAGTGTTGGAACTACCCCCCGGAGAGGAGCAAGGTGAGACGGCGCTCTACACCAGTGAGGTCGCCTCACGTCTCTCCGTTGTGGACCGGCAGCTACCGTCCACCAGAGGGTCCAGCTGTATTCGTCTGCGGACCGAGGTTCTGTGGGCACCGTGTTCAAGACTTTGAATTCTCCCAAGAAATCGTCGGCCAGATGGGATACCGCCAGCGGCTTCTCTAACCCCCCCCTCCTACTGTCTTACAACCAGCGGGACCCCCCCCCCCCCCCCCTTAGTGTATCCAGCTATAATCATTTAAGTACCATCGCTATAGTTTCCTAAAGAACCGGGTTGTATACTTACTCCCTGCGTAACCAGAGATTGGACATTCAATGTTGATTTACCTACGAATACTCATTTGCCATACAAGTGCATTTCAAATCATAAGTGTAAACAAGTGAACGTTGTATATACCTTTTGCTATATTAAATATTCGATTTGTACATTTGTGTGGACTTCGTTTCATCAGGTGGGAAAGTGTTCATCATATTTATATCATGTACTGGATGGCCAGAAGTTAAAGTACAAGAGGTAGTGGTTTAATAATACCATACTTAACAATACAGTCAGGGAATTGTACCCCTCAGTTACACTTACCTTTAGTGTGTTATATAGCCTTACCTTTAGTGTGTTATATAGTCTTACCTATAGTGTGTTATATAGCCTTACCTTTAGTGTGTTATATATCCTTATCTTTAGTGTATTATATAGCCTTACCTTTAGTGTGTTATATAGCCTTACCTTTAGTGTGTTATATAGCCTTATCTTTAGTGTGTTATATAGCCTTACCTTTAGTGTGTTATATATCCTTACCTTTAGTGTGTTATATAGCCTTACCTTTAGTGTGTTATATAGTCTTACCTTTTTGTGTGTTATATAGCCTTACCTTTAGTGTGTTATATAGCCTTACCTTTAGTGTGTTATATAGCCTTATCTTTACTGTGTTATATAGCCTTACCTTTAGTGTGTTATATATCCTTATCTTTAGTGTATTATATAGCCTTACCTTTAGTGTGTTATATAGCCTTACCTTTAGTGTGTTATATAGCCTTATCTTTACTGTGTTATATAGCCTTACCTTTAGTGTGTTATATATCCTTATCTTTAGTGTATTATATAGCCTTACCTTTAGTGTGTTATATAGCCTTACCTTTAGTGTGTTATATAGCCTTACCTTTAGTGTGTTATATAGCCTTATCTTTAGTGTGTTATATAGCCTTAACTTTAGTGTGTTATATAGGCTTACCTTTAGTGTTATATATCCTTACCTTTAGTGTGTTATATAGCCTTATCTTTAGTGTGTTATATAGTCTTACCTTTAGTGTGTTATATATCCTTACCTTTAGTGTGTTATATAGCCTTACCTTTAGTGTGTTATATAGCCTTACCTTTAGTGTGTTATATAGCCTTATCTTTAGTGTGTTATATATCCTTACCTTTAGTGTGTTATATAGCCTTATCTTTAGTGTGTTATATAGTCTTACCTTTAGTGTGTTATATATCCTTACCTTTAGTGTGTTATATAGCCTTACCTTTAGTGTGTTATATAGCCTTACCTTTAGTGTGTTATATAGCCTTACCTTTACTGTGTTATATAGCCTTACCTTTAGTGTGTTATATAGCCTTATCTTTACTGTGTTGTATAGCCTTACCTTTGGTGTGTTATATAGCCTTACCGTTAGTGTTATATAGCCTTATCTTTAGTGTGTTATATAACCTTATATTTAGTGTGTTATATAGCCTTACCTTTAGTGTGTTATATAGCCTTACCTTTAGTGTGTTATATAGTCTTACCTATAGTGTGTTATATAGCCTTACCTTTAGTGTGTTATATATCCTTATCTTTATTGTATTATATAGCCTTACCTTTAGTGTGTTATATAGCCTTACCTTTAGTGTGTTATATAGCCTTATCTTTAGTGTGTTATATAGCCTTACCTTTAGTGTGTTATATAGCCTTACCTTTAGTGTGTTATATAGCCTTACCTTTAGTGTGTTATATAGTCTTACCTTTTTGTGTGTTATATAGCCTTACCTTTAGTGTGTTATATAGCCTTACCTTTAGTGTGTTATATAGCCTTATCTTTACTGTGTTATATAGCATTACCTTTAGTGTGTTATATATCCTTATCTTTAGTGTATTATATAGCCTTACCTTTAGTGTGTTATATAGCCTTACCTTTAGTGTGTTATATAGCCTTACCTTTAGTGTGTTATATAGCCTTATCTTTAGTGTGTTATATAGCCTTAACTTTAGTGTGTTATATAGTCTTACCTTTAGTGTTATATATCCTTACCTTTAGTGTGTTATATAGCCTTACCTTTAGTGTGTTATATAGCCTTACCTTTAGTGTGTTATATAGCCTTATCTTTAGTGTGTTATATATCCTTACCTTTAGTGTGTTATATAGCCTTATCTTTAGTGTGTTATATAGTCTTACCTTTAGTGTGTTATATATCCTTACCTTTAGTGTGTTATATAGCCTTACCTTTAGTGTGTTATATAGCCTTACCTTTAGTGTGTTATATAGCCTTACCTTTACTGTGTTATATAGCCTTACCTTTAGTGTGTTATATAGCCTTATCTTTACTGTGTTGTATAGCCTTACCTTTGGTGTGTTATATAGCCTTACCGTTAGTGTTATATAGCCTTATCTTTAGTGTGTTATATAACCTTATATTTAGTGTGTTATATAGCCTTACCTTTAGTGTGTTATATAGCCTTACCTTTAGTGTGTTATATAGCCTTATCTTTAGTGTGTTATATATCCTTATCTTTAGTGTGTTATATAGCCTTATCTTTAGTGTGTTATATAGTCTTACCTTTAGTGTGTTATATATCCTTACCTTTAGTGTGTTATATAGCCTTACCTTTAGTGTGTTATATAGCCTTACCTTTAGTGTGTTATATAGCCTTACCTTTACTGTGTTATATAGCCTTACCTTTAGTGTGTTATATAGCCTTATCTTTACTGTGTTGTATAGCCTTACCTTTGGTGTGTTATATAGCCTTACCGTTAGTGTTATATAGCCTTATCTTTAGTGTGTTATATAACCTTATATTTAGTGTGTTATATAGCCTTACCTTTAGTGTGTTATATAGCCTTACCTTTAGTGTGTTATATAGTCTTACCTATAGTGTGTTATATAGCCTTACCTTTAGTGTGTTATATATCCTTATCTTTATTGTATTATATAGCCTTACCTTTAGTGTGTTATATAGCCTTACCTTTAGTGTGTTATATAGCCTTATCTTTAGTGTGTTATATAGCCTTACCTTTAGTGTGTTATATAGCCTTACCTTTAGTGTGTTATATAGCCTTACCTTTAGTGTGTTATATAGTCTTACCTTTTTGTGTGTTATATAGCCTTACCTTTAGTGTGTTATATAGCCTTACCTTTAGTGTGTTATATAGCCTTATCTTTACTGTGTTATATAGCATTACCTTTAGTGTGTTATATATCCTTATCTTTAGTGTATTATATAGCCTTACCTTTAGTGTGTTATATAGCCTTACCTTTAGTGTGTTATATAGCCTTACCTTTAGTGTGTTATATAGCCTTATCTTTAGTGTGTTATATAGCCTTAACTTTAGTGTGTTATATAGTCTTACCTTTAGTGTTATATATCCTTACCTTTAGTGTGTTATATAGCCTTACCTTTAGTGTGTTATATAGCCTTACCTTTAGTGTGTTATATAGCCTTATCTTTAGTGTGTTATATATCCTTACCTTTAGTGTGTTATATAGCCTTATCTTTAGTGTGTTATATAGTCTTACCTTTAGTGTGTTATATATCCTTACCTTTAGTGTGTTATATAGCCTTACCTTTAGTGTGTTATATAGCCTTACCTTTAGTGTGTTATATAGCCTTACCTTTACTGTGTTATATAGCCTTACCTTTAGTGTGTTATATAGCCTTATCTTTACTGTGTTGTATAGCCTTACCTTTGGTGTGTTATATAGCCTTACCGTTAGTGTTATATAGCCTTATCTTTAGTGTGTTATATAACCTTATATTTAGTGTGTTATATAGCCTTACCTTTAGTGTGTTATATAGCCTTACCTTTAGTGTGTTATATAGCCTTATCTTTAGTGTGTTATATAGCCTTACCTTTAGTGTGTTATATAGCCTTACCTTTAGTGTGTTATATAGCCTTACCTTTAGTGTTATATAGCCTTATCTTTAGTGTGTTATATAGCCTTACCTTTAGTGTGTTATATAGCCTTACCTTTAGTGTGTTGTAAAGCCTTACCTTTAGTGTGTTGTATAGCCTTATCTTTAGTGTGTTATATAGCCTTACCTTTAGTGTGTTGTATAGCCTTACCTTTAGTGTGTTATATAGCCTTATCTTTAGTGTGTTATATAGCCTTACCTTTAGTGTGTTATATAGCCTTACCTTTAGTGTGTTGTACCTTTAGTGTGTTATATAGCCTTACCTTTAGTGTGTTATATAGCCTTACTTTTAGTGTGTTGTATAGCCTTACCTTTAGTGTGTTATATAATCTTATCTTTAGTGTGTTATATAGCCTTACCTTTAGTGTGTTATATAGCCTTACCTTTAGTGTGTTATATAGCCTTACCTTTAGTGTGTTATATAGCCTTACCTTTAGTGTGTTATATAGCCGTATCTTTAGTGTGTTATATAGCCTTATCTTTAGTGTGTTATATAGCACTACTAAAGCTAACTAGCATGTCCTATATGCTCTGTAAATACTAATGTACAGATACCGAGATGGCACACCATGTACCTGTTTATTGCACTGTTTTATTGGATTCTATTAATATGTTGTACCACTGTATTTTATTGGATTCTATTATATGTTGTACCACTGTATTGCACATCGTCGCGGGCAAGACCAGCCGCATTTCATTGTATACCTGTATGCCGTGACAATTAAAACTCTTGAATCTTGAATCTTGAATCTTGAATCTAGCCTTACCTTTAGTGTGTTATATAGCCTTATCTTTAATGTGTTGTATAGCCTTACCTTTAGTGTGTTATATAGCCTTACCTTTAGTGTTATATAGCCTTATCTTTAGTGTGTTATATAGCCGTATCTTTAGTGTGTTACATAGCCTTATCTTTACTGTGTTATATAGCCTTATCTTTAGTGTGTTATATAGCCTTGTCTTTAGTGTGTTATATAGCCTTACCTTTAGTGTGTTATATAGCCTTACCTTTGGTGTGTTATATAGCCTTATCTTTAGTGTGTTATATAGCCTTATCTTTAGTGTGTTATATAGCCTTATCTTTAATGTGTTGTATAGCCTTACCTTTAGTGTGTTATATAGCCTTACCTTTAGTGTGTTATATAGCCTTATCTTTAATGTGTTGTATAGCCTTACCTTTAGTGTGTTATATAGCCTTACCTTTAGTGTTATATAGCCTTATCTTTAGTGTGTTATATAGCCGTATCTTTAGTGTGTTATATAGCCTTATCTTTAGTGTGTTATATAGCCTTATCTTTAGTGTGTTATATAGCCTTATCTTTACTGTGTTATATAGCCTTATCTTTAGTGTGTTATATAGCCTTGTCTTTAGTGTTATATAGCCTTATCTTTAGTGTGTTATATAGCCTTACCTTTAGTGTGTTATATAGCCTTACCTTTAGTGTGTTGTAAAGCCTTACCTTTAGTGTGTTGTATAGCCTTATCTTTAGTGTGTTATATAGCCTTACCTTTAGTGTGTTGTATAGCCTTACCTTTAGTGTGTTATATAGCCTTATCTTTAGTGTGTTGTATAGCCTTATCTTTAGTGTGTTATAAAGCCTTACCTTTAGTGTGTTATATAGCCTTACCTTTAGTGTGTTGTAAAGCCTTACCTTTAGTGTGTTATATAGCCTTACCTTTAGTGTGTTATATAGCCTTACTTTTAGTGTGTTGTATAGCCTTACCTTTAGTGTGTTATATAGCCTTATCTTTAATGTGTTGTATAGCCTTATCTTTAATGTGTTGTATAGCCTTACCTTTAGTGTGTTATATAGCCTTATCTTTAATGTGTTGTATAGCCTTACCTTTAGTGTGTTATATAGCCTTACCTTTAGTGTTATATAGTGTAACTGAGGGGTACAATTCCCTGACTGTATTAATCAAGTATTAGTATCATTAAACTACTACCGTCTTGTACATTACTGGCCAATACCGTACAAAGGTATATTAGATTAGAACACTTCCACAATGAAACGGTTTCCACACAAATACTCGTTTAGAATATTTATTACATAAAGAATATTATATTACATTACTTTGGTGCGCTTATAAGGCAAAGAATGTACGTAAGTAAATCAATATGGAATGTTAGGAATTAGATCTGGTATTCTGGGGAGGGGGGGTGTACTACCGGTTGTAAGCCAGCAGGGGGGGGCAATGCTCTATGGAAGTCAATGGTCCACGGAGCTTCAGCAAGGCACCTGGAGACGGTGTATTACTCCCTGAGTCAGCGGGGAAAAGCAGCCTGGTCCCAGGGTGCGCGCCGTGCAGGTGAAGGTGGAAGCCGTGGAGTCTCTGGTACGACAGAGACGGGCTCGAGTGATGGTCTCACGGGCAGGTGTAGATCCCACAGTAGCAGTGGGGTAGGCGGTTCTCTGCTCCAGCAGCTTGGTCAAAGCAATGAAGAATAATAATCCTGCCCGGTGGCTCTGCAATCACCGGGGTAAATCCTCCGGTTGGTCCGTGGTTCACTGTTGAACTTGACGTTACTCTATCCTATCTGCACGCGGCTATAAGTGCTCTATGTAGACGCACAATTACCCACTTCACGTGGTCTTTGACTCGTAATGAAGGTTTACTAATAAATAGCGAACGATACGTTAAACAAACGTATTAGGATAACACGAGACTCTATCTTGGGGCGATGCGAGCCCTACTCTGCCCACGTTGCGTAGTGGGGAGAGACGTCACTTGGATAACTGGAACTGAACGAGACTGAACGGGACAAGGGACTAAGAGGAGTTCTACATTTCTTGCGCCCTATTTATGTGCACGGTGAACAAATAGTACCATTCGTATTTCGGTAGCCGTATTTCGGTAGCCGTATTCCTACGCGGAACCGGGGCTAGTAAGGGCATGTTCGTCGGCACCTTTCAAGTCGGGTCTAGGGGGTAAGTCATTGGCGCCTAGGGGATCGCTTCCAATAGGAGAACGAATATTATGGTCTATCCTGTACCAGGTAAAGGGATATTCCGTATATATGTACAAAGAATATACAAGGGATATCAAACGATATACAAATATTATACATGGGATCTCAGGCAATAAATATATATATTCGGTTTAATCTGACCCTTTGTAACAGCCGCCCCCTAATTAGTCCCACCTAATTAGCTAAGCAGAGACAGATTAACCGCACTGTCCACTACTCAATGTCTGTGAGGGGTCGGGCAGTTCACAAAGTCAGGGGTCATGGTCGTCATTAGGCGAGTCGGGGAGCCTTGGCGACTCTATCAGCCTCGCCACGGGTCGGTTGTAGATCCGCCCTTGGCCGAGCACTTCTGCCACTCTGACCTTTCCGTCGGCACCAGTGGTCACTTTGCTTATGCGGCCGGCCGGCCACGCAGCTCGGGGTGGTGACTGGTCTATGGTCATGACGACTGGACGGGATGAAGGGGGGCTTAGGAGGAAGCGGGCCTGAGACTGCTTTGATCTGTGCTTGGCTGTGCTTTCTCCTCCTTCGTCTGTTTCTCTTGTTTGCTCTGTACCCCATCTGAGGAGGGGCCGGTCCCGGCCGCCCCGTCAAGGAGTCGCTTGGGGTGCTGGGTTCGAGGTCAGCTACGTCTGAAGCGCAGCTGAGGGGGGTGGAGTTCCGAACTCCCTCTGGTACCCACGGTTCTCTCACGGGCCTCTCGCTTAATGTCAATAGCCTCTGCTGTACGGGGGAGAGGCCGGTGTCGCTCGCCTCTGTGTGTAGGCAGCTTGTAGACGTGGGTTGACTGTCAAGTCCGTAGAGGGGGCCTTGGAGCGTCCATCCCAGTCGGGTCTGAACCGCGACCGGGCATCCTTTGGGTCCGACGTGGGCCGCCTCAATTGGGAGAATGAGGTCCGCGTGGTCGGAGCCGATGAGCAGGGTCGGTGTGGCGCCGTCGATAAGCGGTATAGGTAGTTGACGTAGGTGCCCATACTTAGCCATCAGCTGTGGGATGGGGTAGGTGTACTGAGACAGGCCTATGTCGTGGCTGGTGAAGACGTTACTTATACTATACTGCTTCTCGGGCTTGTCCACCGCTGCTATCTCGAAGGAGACCTTTTCACCCTTTATGGTCTTCTGGTCCCTTCTGATGGTGCGTATGGTCATTGTATCTTTGACACCTCGCAGGCCCAACTGAGCTGCTGCGGAAGCGAGGAGGAGAGTCTTTTCAGACCCATCGTCCAGGACGGCGTAAGTGTCCAGGACCTTGTCCTCGTGGCTCAGGAGCACCCTGACCACTTTGAGGAGCACACGGGGGGTCCCGCTATGCTGGGGGTCTATGTGGAGCACTCCTGTCTCGGGTGGTGACGTAGACTCTATATGGTGCGAGTCGCACCGTGACTCCCAGTGTCTGCCGTGGCAGTCGGGACACCAGGGAGCGGTCTGGTGGAACTTTGGTTCTGGTGCCACCGCCTCGGCATGGTACATTACCGCGACGGGCCCACTCTGTTGTCCTGGCTGACGCCTGTTGATGTCATGCAGGACCTCCAGGTGGGTGCCACCGCACCTGCTGCACTTCGTTTTCAAGCGGCACTCAGCTGCTAGGTGGCTGCGCGCGCAGCGGAAGCAGCGGCGGTGGTCCTTGACCCACTGGCTCACATCATCCGTGGTCAGCTTCTTGAAATCTTCGCACTGATAGAGCCGATGTTCTCCCTCACAGTACTGGCACTCAATCTTCCACTGGTCCTCTTTCGTCGAGGGGGTGTTGTGGTTCTGGTGCTGCGGTACTGATTCGGCTTGGTGCATAACAGTCACCGATCTTCGGCCATCGTTTACTCTCCTAGGTCCCTCTCTGGAGCTTGGTGTGCTCCGCACGAACGTATCCAATCGTAGGCTGCTGACTTCTCTCGCCAGGAAGTCGGCCAAGTCTAGGAGGGATGGTTCTGGACCGTTAGGATCACGGTGGTCTCTTTGCCGCCTGAAGCGCTCCTGTCTGGCGGGCGGCAGCTTCTCTAAAATCCTCTCGACGTTAGAGTTGGCGTATAGCTCGTGCATACCTTTTTCTCGTTGCGCTCCCAGCATCCCTACCAGGGACTGTACTTTTATAGACAGGTCGTCTAGTGAGCGATTGTCTGTTGCTGGGGGTAAGCGGTCAATATGCCTTATCTCTTCTATTACGTAATCCCATATACGTCCATATCTCTGGTCCAGCGCTGCTAGAGCCGCGGTGTATGGGGTCGTAGAGGTGGCATAGGCTAGCGCTATATTGTGCGCCCGGGGCACTTTCAGGTGCTGCAGTAATATTGCATACTTGTGGCGTTCATCAGCGACATCCACCATCATTGTCTCTAAGCACATCCGGAGCTCCGTATACTGTGCTCGATTCTCATGGGTGAAGTCTGGAAACGTCGGTGTGCCAATGTATGATGCCATGGATGACTGGCACATCGGTGAGCGTTGGGGGAGAGGCCTCCTAGGCGAGTCTCCTCTTGCGTGTCGTCTTGGGCTGGTACTTGGTGGGTACCGAAGGTCGGGTACCCAGGTGCTGTTCCTCGGGGCTGACGGTGCGTCAAACTCACCCGTGAGTTGAGTCGGGGGTTTGTAGCGCAGGGCCTCGGGGCTGACTTCTGGGCTGTACTGGACCTCCTGGTCCTGAGTACGTTGCTGCTGGTCGGGGCTGTACTGGGCCTCCTGGGCCAGAGCACGTTGCTGCTGGTCGGCTTGACACTCCTCCTCCTCCTCCTCCTCTCCCTCTGCTAGGACCTGGAGTCTTCTGTTCAGTCTCTCGGCGTGGTCCGGTTCTTCCCGGTTGCTGGGTCTCGTATGGACCGGCCGGGGAGGGGGTTCGGAGACGTGGACAGGATCCTCCTGTAGGCGGGGTCCCGGGTCGCTTCGTCGGGTAGGGGAATGTGTCCTAGACCCATGTCTTGACGATCTCTGGGAGCTCCGTGCGGAGTGAGGGGGTGTCGCCATGGCAACCAGTTTGTCCATCAGCTCCGCCTGCAGCCGGTCGCGCTCTGCCTCGCGCCGGGCATGGGCTGCGTCGCGCGCGGCTTCGCGCTGGGCATTGGCGATGTCGCGCTGCGCATTGGCGCTGGCCTGGGCAGCGTCGCGCTGTGCGTTGGCGACGTTGCGCTGGGCATTGGCGCTGGCATGGGCGGCGTGGAGCTGTGCATTTGCGACGTCGGCGCGGCTTCTCTCGATGTTCTCTTCTGTCTGGAGGCGTCTGGTCTCCAGTCTTATTCGGTCGTCTTCACTCCTTTGTTGCGCCTGGAAGCGCTCTCGCTCGCCTGCAAAATGTTCGCGCTCGCACGTCTGTTGCGCTTGAAGTCGATCGCGTTCGGTGGAGGCTGCCAGGGTGGCGATGAGTGCCTGCGCCAGCATCTTGTCCGCCTCGCTGGGGGAAGACGCCGTTCGGGGCGATCGGCTCCCGGCAGTACTTGTTGGAGATCCGTTCTCCGGTTGCGTACCGAGGAGATCCGTCTCCTGGGTGCGCGTCTCTTTAGGGTTGTCTTCCTCCCGGAGCTGATCGGGGACTATTTCTTCGGTATTGTCTGGGGGTAAAGTCGTGTCAGTTCCCTCCTGGTCCCCACCGTGAGCTTGGTCAGTTACATTAGAACCCACTAGGGCCTCTGTTGGCGGGGTAGCCTGGTTGTTAGGGTCGGACATAATTTTACTTTCTACTTTTTCCGCGTTTAACTTCCCTTTAAAGCTAGGTATTGGACTGACAGAGTATGCCTCTAGATAGGGAGGTGGCTGCCGTCTGCGCTGCGGGCAATCTAGCTTAGGAGAACCGTTTGTGGAGTGTTCGTCATCGGCCATGTCAATATTAATATTATATTAATATTACGCTAATTATTATCCGGGGCTCGAAGGACCAATTGTAACTGAGGGGTACAATTCCCTGACTGTATTAATCAAGTATTAGTATCATTAAACTACTACCGTCTTGTACATTACTGGCCAATACCGTACAAAGGTATATTAGATTAGAACACTTCCACAATGAAACGGTTTCCACACAAATACTCGTTTAGAATATTTATTACATAAAGAATATTATATTACATTACTTTGGTGCGCTTATAAGGCAAAGAATGTACATAAGTAAATCAATATGGAATGTTAGGAATTAGATCTGGTATTCTGGGGAGGGGGGGTGTACTACCGGTTGTAAGCCAGCAGGGGGGGGCAATGCTCTATGGAAGTCAATGGTCCACGGAGCTTCAGCAAGGCACCTGGAGACGGTGTATTACTCCCTGAGTCAGCGGGGAAAAGCAGCCTGGTCCCAGGGTGCGCGCCGTGCAGGTGAAGGTGGAAGCCGTGGAGTCTCTGGTACGACAGAGACGGGCTCGAGTGATGGTCTCACGGGCAGGTGTAGATCCCACAGTAGCAGTGGGGTAGGCGGTTCTCTGCTCCAGCAGCTTGGTCAAAGCAATGAAGAATAATAATCCTGCCCGGTGGCTCTGCAATCACCGGGGTAAATCCTCTGGTTGGTCCGTGGTTCACAGTTGAACTTGACGTTACTCTATCCTATCTGCACGCGGCTATAAGTGCTCTATGTAGACGCACAATTACCCACTTCACGTGGTCTTTGACTCGTAATGAAGGTTTACTAATAAATAGCGAACGATACGTTAAACAAACGTATTAGGATAACACGAGACTCTATCTTGGGGCGATGCAAGCCCTACTCTGCCCACGTTGCGTAGTGGGGAGAGACGTCACTTGGATAACTGGAACTGAACGAGACTGAACGGGACAAGGGACTAAGAGGAGTTCTACATTTCTTGCGCCCTATTTATGTGCACGGTGAACAAATAGTACCATTCGTATTTCGGTAGCCGTATTCCTACGCGGAACCGGGGCTAGTAAGGGCATGTTCGTCGGCACCTTTCAAGTCGGGTCTAGGGGGTAAGTCATTGGCGCCTAGGGGATCGCTTCCAATAGGAGAACGAATATTATGGTCTATCCTGTACCAGGTAAAGGGATATTCCGTATATATGTACAAAGAATATACAAGGGATATCAAACGATATACAAATATTATACATGGGATCTCAGGCAATAAATATATATATTCGGTTTAATCTGACCCTTTGTAACAAGCCTTACCTTTAGTGTGTTATATAGCCTTATCTTTAGTGTGTTATATAGCCTTACCTTTAGTGTGTTATATAGCCTTACCTTTAGTGTGTTATATATAGTAGCTGGAGGTGCATCATGTAAAATGTCTGCAGAGTTCCAAAATCCAAAGACCACACCAAAGGGAGTTATTCTCTCCGACAGGAATCACTGTTCCTTGAACTGCTTGAAATGCCTTGTTTGTAGTCCAGCCTTTCTTGCTAGAAATGAATGGCACATTTTTGTCCAGCCTTTTCTTCTATTAAATATCTACAACACTATGTAACACAATAGTTTACTCTTGGCATATATGTATATTGTATATTGATGTTTATTATAGTTCACTCTTAAAAAAAACTCCTGATTATTGCGGAGTCTGATCTGCAATGCCTAATTCTACAGTTTGATCTGAATTTCGTGCACCAGGAAGTGCAGCAGCAGCTCATTTTCATTTAAAGAGACAGGAGTCAAAACCGCTCATTTGAGCCTGACTGAGCCTGACTGTTGACTGACACAGCGTGTACAGCTGTAACTGGGAGCTTTTTTACCATAAAACATGCAAATGTTTGTAAATACGAAAATGAAAATATGAAATTGGGAAATGGCCATTATATGGGCTCTTTAAAATGTGGGTCAACTGAAAAAATTAAAAAGTTTGAAAACCACGGCAGTAGATCAATAGCTTATATGAATGGGTATACATTTTGACAGTTGTGAACCTCTGGAGGTAAACAGTTTTGTGAAGCATAGAATGAACAGGGGGGGAATAATTCAGTGTACTGTATGTATGAGCCTTGGCCGAGACGTGCAGCATAATAAATAAGTGAGAAAACACAGAAAAAGGGGATTTACATTGGTTAAAACAGCTCTCCAAACAGAAAGACCTTGTTTACCGCGGTGTCATTTGGAAACTCAAACTTCGAAATAAACTTGACTAAACGTCCAAATTTCATTCAAATGCAATAAAGCGAGTAGCATTTGATCTAAGGGGCGACTTATAAACAGTTTTATCCCTCCGACTTTGAAAATGATAGACTTTGTTGGGTATTTTTAGCCGTCTTAATCACATTGTTTACTGATGCCGTTTTTGAAGCCTTTGGACCCCGCGCTCTTTGGAGTTTGTGATGTGCAAAGCCAGACCCATAACTATTAAGCTGGAGCCTCCTTTCATCTCTCTGTCCTTTTCTTTCTCCCCGTCTGCCCCTGGAGGGGTGTGCTCACGCATGCTGCCCTCATAATCAGCCATTTTGATATTCAAATGAGTCCCGAAAATGCCTTATTCTCTCTCACATGTGTAGTAGAGATGACGACCAGAATACATCTAAAGGGCAGCTGGCATGAAAATGGCCTCTCTCTCTCTCTCTCTCTTGTTTTTTCTTCGCCTTTTTCATTGCGGAGATTAAGTGGATAAACTTAAGGAGAAGGGGGGGGGGCAAAATCTGGAAAAAAAAGGGAGGAATGGAAAGGAGGTGTGGGACTGTTAATATGCAGCCCCGAATTACATGAGTGTCTGAGCAGGAAGGAAAGCTGGCTTTATACGCTCCTCAATAACTTCCTGCTAAACATCCGCAAATCACAAACTCTACAAAAGCATTGCAAAAAGAAAAAAAACTAGGCCAGAGACCCAGTGTCATCTAAACACTGGCTGTGTATTTATCTGACTCCACTTGTAGGAAGCTGACCATCGCCAGATCCCATGTGTGTGTGTGTGTGTATGTGTGTGTGTGTGTGTGTGTGTGTGTGTGTGTGTGTGTGTGTGTGTGTGTGTGTGTGTGTGTGTGTGTGTGTGTGTGTGTGTGTGTGTGTGTGTGTGTGTGTGTGTGTGTGTGTGTGTGTGTATGTGTGTGTGTGTGTGTGTGTGTGTGTGTGTGTGTGTTGTGTGTGTGTGTGTGTGTGTGTGTGTGTGTGTGTGTGTGTGTGTGCGTGCGTGCGTGCACGTGTTTGTGTGTGTGTGTGTGTGTCTGTGTGTGTGTGTGTGTGTGTGTGTGTGTGTGTGTGTGTGTGTGTGTGTGTGTGTGTGTGTGTGTGTGTGTGTGTGTGTGTGTGTGTGTGTGTGTGCACGTCGCATTGGACGTGTATCGCAACAGAGGAGGATGTTATCAACTTGGCAGCGATGAGAGATAAATGGAGCCCCATGGGGCCTGGCTTAAGCCCCTGCACATGTGCACAGCAACGCCGGCCCCACTAAAAATACGACTCCTGGATACTTTTCCGACTTGTGGCGCGGCCCCATAAATCAGCAGCGGCATGTCAGGGCCCGGCACTTGGCAGGGAATCAGACGCGCCTCCAGCGACTAGGCCTGTCCATCACCCTGCCGTTGCCGCCAGAGGCCTGCTTAATTAATGTGGCAATTGAACGCTGCATATCATAATGAACACACTGCCCTCTCTATCTCGGGCCTTCCTGGTCTTGTTATTCTTGGTCGCCGGTAAGGATACGTCCCTGTGTACGGTCGGATATTTATAGTTAATGGATCTATTAAAATGCATGAGAACGAATTAAAAAACAAATAAATGCGAAGTTGCTCAAACGAGCTTGGAATGTTTGGCCTTGGGATTTTCGGAGTTTGATGTGTTTTCACAGCAAAGCTGGCACATTTATCACTTTCACTTTTGTTGGTGTTGCTCCGTAGGTCCCGTTTCATCATTAAGGGAACACACAGGCTGCTTCTGGCCGGCTGATCCTTCATTTTCATATGGAATCCTACCTCGTTACAGTTTAAAATATGCACAGGAAGCGGACTTTTAAAGAGGTCAGCAAACTCTTTCCAACACCCACGTACTGAGTGCCGTGAGGACATTGATTCCACAAAAGGGTTACTCTCTCCAGCCACGTGACGGCGAGGGAAGAGTAGCGGCCCTTTCTACCAATGACCCTTCGAAATATTTGACCGTTAAGACAATCTTTCAGGAACTAGCATCACACAGCGGGTCATAACTCACCTCACCGTACACTTACCTTAAGCTCGTCCCTCGTCTGCTCCTATGATGCTCGTTTGTCTCTGAGCGAGGGGGAAAGTGTATCAAGTTGACAGCCAAAGGTAAAGGTTAAGGTCTCTCCATTTGTAACTCTTTACTGTGCATTAATGCCACCTCCCTCGGTCATAAAGACCCCATAAATCATGCGCACAGGGGGGGGAGGGGGGGTTGTGTCCTCCTGTATTCCTTGGGCTGGAGAAACAGGCTGAGTTACAGCAACAACCTCCAGCAGACTTCTCATCCTTTATACCCCTTTATGCGCTGGAGAGCCTATTCCCTTACCTCTCACTCTACTCTATACTCCAGGCCTGGACTCTAGCTTAGTGCCGGGGCTAGCTAGCAAGCCAACACACACACACAGGAAATGGATAATACTCTCAAGGCAGGACCAATAGGATGTGACATCCTTTATGGGTGACTGAGGCTAATGTGTGACATTTCAACTCTCTCAGGTGGGCCTCTTCCCCTCATTACTGTCACAGTCCGCTCTTTACAAAAGAAGTTGTACAACAACAGAGGTATCAGGGATTATTATGATTTCCCCCCCCCCCCCTGACCCCACGTCCACCGGCATAAACGCGATAACTATAATTTGTTATATTTTATTCCAATATTTTTCAAATTTGCTGTGAACATTCGATCATGACCCCTTGGAAGCACCACATTGACTTTGGCGAACCCATGACCTTTCCTAGTCTAGTGTCACCATTAGACCAAAGTTAAAATGTTCAAATTACCATATCTCCTGACCCATTAGTATAAAATGCTATATCCTTATAGAGGGCGATTCAACAGGACCCTTAGGAAAGGTGAGTGGCAATTCAAAGGCCATGGAAAGGGGCAAAGCTGATTTCCCAACTCTATATATTGATTGTAAACAGGAAGTGATGTGTTACTTGTGAATGCTAACTTGACATATATTTTGTTCTAATGATAGCAAGGAGGCGTGATTTTTTTTCGTAGCCGCCGTTTGCGGAGACGCTCTCTGATTGGCCACTGACGTTTCTGGTCATGTGACATGTGCGCCCAATCGCGTGACGCCTGTGTCTTTGCCCATTTCCGCCTCGAACAGCATGCAAACTACCTAACGCCTAGTTTATCACTGGTTAGGCGACTCTTTAGAAGTTGGTTAAGGTTAGAGTTTGGAATCAGGGCTGGTGTGTTCTATCGCCCTGCTCTAAGACAAACTCTAACCTTAACCAACTTCGAAAGAGTGCCTAAGCTTAACCGGTGAAAGAAACAGGCGTCACACGATTGGCCGCACATGTCACATGACCAGAAACGTCAGTGGGCAATCAGAGAGCGTCTCCGCAAACTGCGGCTACGAAAAAAAATTACGCAGCAGGCCTGTGAGATTTGAAGTCATTTGGCCTCATGGTGGTGCTATTCTCACAATAGTAATTTTGTGATATCCTACTGATTTTATCAATATGATAGCCATGCATGAAACAATATGGCCCCCATTTAGATTTATTAAAATGTAGATGTACTCTGCCTAGGAACCATGTATTTGATTATCACTAAACTTTTTGTGTGGCATCTGGGACCACCATTTTTAAAAGTTGTATAAAGATGATTGGTAGGCCAACCGTGGCCAGATGGGGGCATGGTCACCCTTTTACTCTTGGCCACAGACAGCGAAAGCCTAGTCTAATCTATTCATTCTAATAAAGTTTTTATATGGATACATTTCATATAAATTATTTGAATATCCCAGAGTCAGATGTTTAATTGTGGGGTTTGAACTTGTGACCTTCCGGTTATGCGCGCACGCGCGCGGGGGGGGGGGGGGGGGTCTCTCCAGGCCACCGCTACATCAGCAAACCTGATTTTGAGGAGCAATACAGTACATGCATGTAGCAGATTTCTTCCGGTCACCTGAGGAGTTCATCCAGCAATACTGGAGCCAAGAACATGTCCTCTCTGCGTGGAGTTTTCTTTTCTACATTATCACTAGGGGTCCACCTCCAGGTCCCGTCACAGCCCATGTATTTTGATAGCCGACCCTGGACAAGGGGAGCTAAGGGGATGGATGGGGGCCTGAGGTTGTGCTGGGCCACGCGAACCCTGAATTATACAATCCAGATCTGTTGGTGGCGGGTTGACTGTGCTGATCAGTGATGCCACAGATTACTTGTAAAAGTAATATGATTACTGATTACTGATTACTCCTTTAAAAAGTAATCTTAGTTACTTTACTGATTACTTGATTATCAGAGTAACTTAGTTACTTTGAAAGTAACTAGGTTACGAAGTCGTCCCCCCTGCTGCTGCCACAACATAAGAATGACAAAAAAAATTAGTAAAATGTACTCAATTTGAGTAAAATGTACTAATAGGGCAGGTATGCCTATCTTGCTATCTATAGATCTATAGATTTCACAAAAGATAAATGGTCAATAACACCACATGTAGGCTGATATGTAGCCTACCTTTGAGGCCTGCCCCATTCAGATATGGTTCTACGTTATTATTATTTATTATTGTGATGAATGAATGAATGAATGAATGAATGAATGAATGAATGAATGAATGAATGAATGAATGAATGAATGAATGAATGAATGAATGAATGAATGAAAACTTTATTTAACAGATTGCAGAATGGGTACAATACAGTACGGCTCAATACACACAATTGTTAAGGGGATGCAGACCAGAGAAAGACGTTTGTCTTGTTTCCATCAGGGTCCCCCATTTTCAATTCATATAGACATTTATGACATACACAACATACATGACATTTATGGCATAGGGACATATAGGTATTTAGTACTGATACATTTGTGACATAAACGGTATTCAAATATACAGTACTGTTACCCCTAGATCATGACAGAGTATATACATATGATGGGGAGGGGACTGTACATTAGGAGGGGGTGGGTGGGTGGGAGGGAAATATATATACGGCGGGGAGGGAATATATATACTGCAGTGTTGTCAGTGTGCTACTGACAACCTACATACTGCAGTATGGTGTTCCATGTTCATGGAATAGTGCAATGCAAAATATGTTTAAGTCAAAGGTGGAACATACTGTTTGGCTGGTGGTGCAGCTCCGAGTCCTGTAGAAGTCGATGGTCGTGCTGTGCAGCTGCTGTATATTCCATATGCGGTAGACAGTATTTTGTTTCCTCCGCAAAGTGAATGTTTTTTTCACCCGGCTTAACAAACGTTAAGTAGACTAGTGAACTTCCAGTGCTGCAAGAAAGCGTTACGAGCGCGAGCTTCTCCCTGCTAGCGCGCAGTTTAGGTCAGGCTGAAAATAACAATAACAGCCGCGCCCACCAGCATGGATCAACACGCGAGGTTACGTGCTCAGACACGCTTTGAAAACGTGACATGTGACGTCACTCCCAAAGAGAAGTAAACAGCTCTAAGCGTATTTTTGACTGTCGAAAACGAAATAAAATATTGCATTCCGCCTGCATTATGAATTTATGATGAGATAGTAACGAAATAGTAATGCACAGCCACTTGGACAAGTAACTGCAATTAGATTACTGGCTTTTAAAGATTAACGCGTTAGATTACCATTTTCGCGGAAAAGTAATCAGATTACAATAACGCGTTACTTAGTAACGCGTTAGTGGCATCACTGGTGCTGATCCTCTTTCCAGATCATTTCAATGGAGCCATGCAGGGTAACAAGATTCATCCAGTCGAGCGCTAGGATTTATTCCACGCATATCTTAATCTGTCGATACCAGAGTCGAATTTTGAATAACCTACGTAAATCACATTCTTCCCAAATCGATGCACCATTTATAGTTAAGGTATTGGTTTTCAGTTATGGTCGATTTATACTCTATGCTGTAATATAAGCCTTCTAATTCTTTGTATGTTTTCTTCTTCAGGGCATGTGTGCTTTCTCAAACGTCAGGGTCGGTATTGTGCTGGGAAGCCCTTCAGTCAGATGACTTTGAACCTCAATCCAATTCCTCCACGCAACTTAAAACCGTAAAAAAGAGGTTATTTTAAAGACTCTTTGTTTCAGCCAGTTGAAAAAAGAAAAATAGAAAATCGGTATGTTTGCTTTCGAAATAGTGGCCCTTTTGTTTAAAAAAAAATGAATTTATATATATATATATTTATATATATATTTATTTTGTTATGGCTTCATGTCTCTATTTCTGCTTGCAGTGGTGACCATGGAGGTGGGTGGAAGCATAGCCTTGTGTTGCCTATGGCTGCATGTGTGTGTGTGTGTGTGTGTGTGTGTGTGTGTGTGTGTGTGTGTGTGTGTGTGTGTGTGTGTGTGTGTGTGTGTGTGTGTGTGTGTGTGTGTGTGTGTGTGTGTGTGTGTGTGTGTGTGTGTGTGTGTGTGTGTGTGTGTGTGTGTGTGTGTGTGTGTGTGTGTGTGTGTGTGTGTGTGTGTGTGTGTGTGTGTGTGTGTGTGTGTGTGTGTGTGTGTGCAGAGGGGGAGGGGGGGAGGGGGGGTATTGCCCCGATAATCTTGTTTGACAGTTGGGAGAAGGGGCGACAGCGAGCTGGTGTCCCACAATGCAACTGTAAAAACAAACAGCATGTGAACGTGTGGAGAGGCCCAGGAGGTGCTTCTCGCTGCACTCTGGGTGTCTGATCTAAAATAACTCTCACACACACACACACACACACACACACACACACACACACACACACACACACACACACACACACACACACACACACACACACACACACACACACACACACACACACACACACACACACACACACACACACACACACACACACACACACACACACACACACACACACACACACACACACACACACACACACACACACACACACACACACACATTCACAGAATCACCCACAAATATGAAACTCCACACACTTTTAAAACTAAGGAACTTTGATCCAGTACACCACACTCACACATACCGGTATGTAGGCTATTATGACAGACACTACTCTCTCTCTCTCTCTCTCTCTC
>NC_140169.1:116535347-116766589 GCF_963971535.1 Notolepis coatsorum | reverse complement strand
CTCTGACCTGGAAACTGACTTCTTTTTTCCAGGAGCCTTACGTGGGGGTATGTGGCTCAGAGAGATGAACACACCTCGGCTCACTGCCCCCCCCCCCCCCCCCCCCCCTCTCCCCCACTCCCCCACTTCCTCCCTGAGCTACACCCTCATTTTCATCATGAGCAGCAGCAACAGCTTTTGATAGCAGCTCTGGAGGATCTGTTCTGTGTGTTCACGAGCCAATTGGGAGAGGGAGTGGGGCCATGACATTTGCATAGACTTGTCAAATGTCACCAATTAGGAAAAAGGCCTCACACGTGGAGGCTCGTTTGGATGGGGACTGGCTCTCAAATTAGGACAACATCGCCATCTTCAGGAAGCCAGCGGTATCTGAGCCCAGAAAAAAAGATCAGCCATAACTCAGAGTCAGAACCCCCCCCAAAACAATACCTTTACCACTCACAGAGTGCTGAGTATTGGAATTTTGACACCAACAGCCTCTATTTGAGTCCAGACACATTGTTTCACAAGGGTGCGCTTATATATAATTGTCCTCCACTGCTACAGGGGCGCTCTGCTCCCGTTCTCCCCCTCATCATGGCCGTGGTCAGAGTTTGGATGATGGTGTTGTTTGTTTAGCCGGCCGTGTTGACGCCCACCCACAGGTGCTAAAGGTACAGTGAGCACAGTGCCAGCTGTATGCCGGCCCCGCGGCCCCTAGCTTCGCTCAGCTTCACCCTACGTGACTGCCTGGTCGGCCTCACAGGAAAGGAGGAAGTGGTCGTGTTACCCAGCAGCAAAGTTGAGGTTTATAAAGGGTGAAAGCTCCAAGAAGAAGAAGGGGAAAAAATAAAACGAAAAAAATAAAACGCATGGGGAGTATTTCTCAACTCAGAAACGAGCTTGCATGAGGTGTGATTGTTCCTAATAGGACCATGGAAGTTGTATTCCAGCGTGTTGTCTTCAGACAACCATGTAATGACGTTAAGCACCGGTGAATATGGGATCTGTTTTTGTTCTGTACAGCGAATCAGAGGCCATGGCCAGGGAAAGAGCCGTATATCATCAATGACGTGAGTTTGTGAGAATAGTGAGAAGAAGCTCCTTCGACTCTCGACTGACACGAGCCAGTGAATTGAAGTGAACAGAGGCCAGTGTTATGAGAGCTTATTACCTCATTACACAGTTAATAACCCCATTCATCATCATAACCTGCGACAAACCATGAACCACCCACAGAGACCAAAAACAGGAAACACATCCCGACCCTGAGCTTAGCAGACATGACTTGTAATACTAGAATGTTTATTAGAACAAGGCATTGCATCATTCAACACTATGTGAACCTTTTGAATGGTATACAGACACACACACACACACACAGATTTTAATCGTAGTATAAATTACCTTTGCATTCCTCAAAATTACATTAAACAGCACTTTACTAGAAAGGTGAAATCGGTTAGGCATGTCTGACATTTGGATTTCATGAATGGTTCGCCAAGTACGAGGAGGAGGAGTGTGGAGGTGGGGGGGCTGTGGAGGTGGGGGGGGGCTGTGCTGGCAGGTTTGCTGCTCTTGTTATTACCAGCACAACGAAGCTCAGTTCGCACTCAGCTGTGGCGTATTTGGAAGACGTGAAGCGGGGCGGCGAGGGGAAAGAAGGACTTTTAAATCAGTTCCACTCTCCTGTAAATTACAACCCTGCATTTTTAATTTCCTCTCCCCCATACAATGTTATTCATTGGCATCCAAGCCAAACACGAGGCCCCGCTAGCTAGACCCACGCAGCTCCGCGGCACAAACTGTCCTCTTTCATGCGGCCGCCGTACCTGTCACACACACACACACACACACACACACACACACACACACACACACACACACACACACACACACGCACGCACGCACACACACACACGCACGCGCACGCACGCACGCACGTACACACACACACACACACTCCTTGATGTAAAGAGAGGTGGCGGGAGGTTGGAGAAGAAACGGCTAAAACAGAGGAGAAGAAGAAAGCAGATGAGACAGAGAGGGAGAGAGAAAGTGAAGCGGGATGACCTCAGCGGCTGGAGTCTGTCTGTTACTGTGACGGTGTAAATCGACAGTAACGGGGGAGCGTCTGCAGTTTATCTCGGGTTATATATCTCCAATGGACCGGAGGACGGCGTGCGAGGCTGATCTCTGATAACATTCAATCACCATTATGGCAAAATTGTATTTACCCTCCCGGTACCTCGGGACCCGGCGTGCGGTGAACGGGCCCCTGCTGCTGCTCTCTCATTTGGAAGCGCCAGAGCCTCGGCTAAATGAAGGATGTGACTCCAAATTCAATTTCTTCAGGAGCCATGAAACCAAAGGCCCAAACTCCAGCCATGCTGAATGTAAGCATTCATGGAGGGCACACAGTGATGTTTCACGGCAATAATATAGCAATTACACGCCAAGGAGAGAACGTGTGCATAGCCAAACATGCTTACTCCATGCCTCGGGATACTGTCTAAGCTCCTTCAACCACTAGAAAGAGACGGAGCGGGCTGCTGAAATAACATTAGGCGTCTGTTACCATAATACTAAAGCCTCATTTGTTAGCATTACATATCTAAATACCATCTGAGAACCGTGGCTCGTTTTGATTAAGCAGGGGTTTTGTAACAGTGTAACATTTCAAACAATCCTATACTCGCTGCGGAGTAGGGAAGATTACTGTGCGTATCCCAGTTTCAATCTGGTAGTCTGAAATTAAATCTCTACTGTTGCATTCAGTAGGTACAGTGTGTTTGGCAATGTGAAAAGGAAACCTTGTTTAAAGGGGCAGTTCACCCAAAAAATAAGAGCGCTATCCATCCATCCAGATAGTTTCCGTGTTATTCGCCTACAGTTTTGGAGATGTCTGCCGTCACTCCGATACAATGGGCCTGAATGGCACTTGGTTTGTGGCGCTCAAAGCGCCAGAAAAAAAACAAAAAAAACTCAAAAGCAACGTCTCTTTTCAGAAATCATGACCCAGTTACTCAAAATAATCCACAGACCTTGTTGTGAGCAGTTTGATGTAGGAACTATTTTCTACCGAACTACACCCCCCCATAATAATGAATAGGGGTGTACTTGGGTAGAAAATAGTGACGGCAGATATTTCTACGGCAAATATCTCTACGGCAGATATCTCCAGAACTAGGCAAATCACACTGAAACGACCAAGAAGGATAGATAGGTTAGGGGATTGGTAAGGGGGGATATCTTTTAAAAATTTTATTTTGGGTGAACTGCGCCTTTAAGATGTTTTCAATCTGATAGGGTACCAGGTCTTTGGCAGGGTACAACATTATGCAGGAACAAAATCATAGTGCTCTGTCCATACAGTATATATACAGTATCTGCTTTTGTCGGCAGGCTTGGATACTGTGCGGGCCCGTTTTCACAGAGACGTCCTCATACTGGTTTCAAACATGAAAGGGCACGTGACACGCAAGATGTCACTCGGTACGCGGGACTACGGCGATAGCCGAGGCTTTGCTAACTCAGCCGTCCCCGTGCCACACAAGGCGATAGAGGGATAAGGCACCTGGCTCTCGCGGAGGCAGGCCTCGCCTCTCAGGGTAATACAGAACGACAGCGAGAGAGCGAGAGTTTTGAACTTCTTGTTCGATTTACCCCAGAAAGCAACAACATAATCATGTCATTACCCCCGGGCTATTCCGCCACATTGTTGTTTTGCTGGGAGCCGTTGGATTTGATTTCAGCAAACTTAGCTGACCTTCGTTTCCTGCCCAGCCGCAGCAGGGGAGCTACAATGGCCTGTCCTCCGCACACTGGCACTCAGCCTGGCAAAACATTTTAACTTTCACAGACAAAAACAAAACCCTTTCTCTTTTCCTTTCCTCGCTCTCCAACCCCCTGTTTCTCCCGGCTCGAAAATAATTGTTCCTCAAGCGTGAAAAAGGGACGTGTGTCAACTCACTTTTTCTGTCTCGCATATTTTTCTGCTGCCGTTGCAGAATTCTGCCAAAGTTCTCCTGCGCTCTCTCCCCCTCAATCTTTCTGCTCCAGTGTTGATTATTTAGCTTTTTGTCTTTTCTTTCCTCCCTAAATGTGTTATTCATCCTGTTCCGAGTGTCTCCAGGCACACTCCCGGACTGGAGATAAAATAAACAGTTGGCGTTTTTTCGCCCCCCTCCGTGTCGCTAGGCCTCGACTCCATGTACCTGTAACAATAAACGGTCTGAGTTCTGGGGGCTTGTTTATACTCATCTCTAGGCGTTGGAGGACAGAAACACAACAGGAACTGGACTGTGTGTATGGATGTGCTAGGCAGACGCCCACTAGGATACACTAGGTTTGGTGGAGGCTACTAGACCATGATACAGCCATGAGGCCGCTGGCAGGTACTGGGCTGTGCGCTCTCTGTGGCCAAGGTTTACTTTGGAGCGCCACCAACCGTCTGCATGCAATGAGGAGCAAATTGGCAGCCTTGTGTCTAGCAACGAAAGACAAATCCGTACACCGTATATCAACGCGTGTGTGTGTAAGTGTAAGTGTGTAGGTGTTTGAGTCTGTGTGTGTGTGCGTGTGCATATGCGTGTGTGTCTGTGCATGTACAGTATGTATGTATGCATGTGTGTGTGTATGTGTGTGTGTGTGTGTGTGTGTGTGTGTGTGTGTGTGTGTGTCTGTGTGTGTGTGTGTGCGTGTGTGTGTGTGTGTGTGTGTGTGTGTGTGTGTGTGTGTGTGTGTGTGTGTGTGTGTGTGTGTGTACAGAGACAGATAAAGAGACTTAGAGGCAATAAACAGGAAATTGTTCCTGGTAATTAGTGTTCCGGTACAGTACAGTCATATCAATCTCTCAATCTCATTCAGTCAATTTACATCTTCCTTCCTACTGAACTGTTCAAAACGCAGTCATATTGTATAGAACAGAAGGACAATCTACTGTCCTTATTATTATCTCTGAAAATCAAAGGGTACACACACGCATGCCTGAGAGTGTCTCACATGGTCTGTGTTTTAGGTTTCACTAACGTCTTTAACAAGCCCCACCATGGGGAGTGACATCGCAGGGTCCTATTGTAAGGCCCCTCAGCTGGGCAGGAGAAGTGCAGCTATCAGTTGACAAAGCCGTGCCTAAGCTAACATTGAGAACTGGCAGTATGCACCATAAAGCATAACTCGTTAAACCTAGTTAGGATTATGGCCTGGCCCACACGCAACCATCACAGTTTAGTCAGGTATGCACCCAAGGATTCATAAATAATCTAAGCCTGGCCTCTGAAGACAGACGGGTGACGCCGGTCAGACGCATTTTAATTCATCTGTCAGGGAAATTAAAAGCCTTAATTATCCCGAAGCCCTTCTGGGGGGAAACGAACTTTTAACAACTCCTACAATCTCAGCATGTAGGTCTCGTTTGGAACCAATCCGCCAGTCAGCGTTGGGGTCCTGATAGGTTTTCCAGAAGGATGTGGGACTCATACAAAGTGTGGCAGCCGCTTTAAAATAAAGTGACAATTTTTAATGGGGTTTCAAACCTCAGCGAGGCCCTCCATCCTGCCAAGTCCCACGGCGATGGCGCCCGTCCAAGCGCTCGCTTTATCAAACGGGACGTAGAGGAGTGAGCTCGCGCTCTCAGATCGCTGCCATTACGGGGGCTCTGGGTGCAGTCGACCATTTTCTCTAGTTGCGTTTGCTGTCGCCGGTAGCTTTTTATATACGTGCCACATGTGTGGGTATACACCACTGCAGTCGGCTTTAAACCACGGTACCTCTCAAGGTGAACGGCCGCCTGAAACAATAATGTGGATTGGAATCCCTCACCGTGCACAGTAAATCCTAATAGGGTCAGGTCATTTTATACGCTAATAAAAAAAACAAGCTCTGATTTAGATGGGCAAAGCTGCCTTCATCATTACCCAGAACAAAATTGGTTCCCCTTTGAAGATTTTCTCATAATATGAGACATGATTGAAATGGATACACAGTAATACTGCCTCCATTTCTACTGTCTCCGTTTTGGTCAGTCCAGTAGTTGGGTAGACAGCCAAAAGAGCTGTTCATAGAAAGAGCAAGAGCGAGAGAGAGAGAGCGAGAGAGAGAGCGAGAGAGAGAGAGAGAGAGAGAGAGAACTCAGAGAGACTAACAGGAAATGCAATTACTGTCTGTCTGGACCCTGCATTCCTCAACAGCAAGGCCAATTTCACAGCAATTTCAGTGAGTCAACAGCTCGTAAGTAATCGTAACGAGCACCTTAATGTTTTCACACGATGCAGAGCACCCCTTTGTGGTTTTATCCCTCGGCCATTTGATCCCCCTAATGCTCTACAAGCTGTTTATACTGTACACTGTACACTGAAGCTGCGGACTGCTACAGGGCCCTGGAGAAGGACCTACTACTGTTTGTAGAATACTGTCGTTTTAAACACTGTGTCAACAGGGATCGGGTTGCCGACTCAGTTTTCTCTCAGGTTCAAAGGTTGACACAATGCAAGTGGACACAGGGTTGAAAGTGTGCTGTTGGCGCCTCAAGTAGCGTATTATAGGAAACAGGCCAGCATCTCGCTGCGCTTCAGTTGTCTTTAAGTCACTAACATCTACGGGGGAGAGTTACTGCGTTGTGCACTGTGCACCGCCAATTGTCATTGACAAGCCGCTGTGACTATGTGCGGGTGAGTTACTCTGTTATGACTAACATACATTACATGGCGTCATCAGAATAACATGAATGAGAGAACTGAGAAATGAGAATACTCCCCAACCAATACACTTTCTGAGTCAGGGAAGCGTGGTCCTTGATGAGTGGCTTGTGGCAGGCAGTGTTCAGGAGATCATAGGATGTATTGGCAAGAATCTGCTGATTCTTGCTAATTCAAATGACGATACAGTGGTCATGATTCAATATATTCCGATATATTGCAATACTATAAACACTGAAAGGAGAGATTTCCGCACATTTACTGTAGAGCTATGAAATATCTTCTTTCAGTTTGGACTCATTGATGCTACCAGCACCTTAGCAAGTATTTAGCTGGGTAGACCGGTGGTCATCCTGCAATACTATAAACACTGCAATATATTGAGATTTCATACTGGAAAAAAAGTTGATTTATGTTCTGTGCAATCTGAAGGAGAGATAAGCATCTGTACTCATCAATAGGAAATACTGTAAACATGCTTGCAGGATTTGTTAAGTAAACAAATAAGTAAGCAAAGTAAACAGTGAATGCATCTTTGTCTGCTAGAAGGTTGACATTGTATTATAATAAGAAAAATATCACAATAGTGGAAATCATCGTGTATTGATATAATATTGTGGAAGAAAGTATCATGATATCATGCTGTATCGATAATGCTTACTTCTTTAGATTAGTATTTCTAGCGGGCGGCTAAGTGGCGCAGTGGGCAAGGCGCTCGCCACTAATGCCGGAGATGCTGGGTTCGAGCCCAGCTCTCGGCATTGCTACCAGCTTGGCTGGTCGTTCATACTAATACAATTGGCAGTATTAGGGGGTGGGAAGCTGGTGGGTGGGGATCGGACGTTGTGGACAGCGACTCCTACAGGTCGGTTGGTGCGCCTGCACAGTAGAATCAGGAAGCGACGGGGGCGGCGTGTCCCTCCCACGCAGACCCCCGCCACTGAGAGATCGCGCTGTGCAGGTGAAAAGATGCGACGGCTGCCTCCTCGAGTACCGGAGGGGACACGTGATGCAAGGCTTCGTCCACATTGCAGCCGGCCTGTGGGAGGCATGGCCTAACAGTGTTCGAGACAGGGGAGGGTAGAATTGGACGATACGAAATTGGGGATGGGAGAAAAAGCAGATAAAAAAAAAAGATAAGTAGGCCTATTGCTACATGTAGACTCATCTACCAGTTTTTGACATTGGATCTCTGTTATTACCAGGAAAATAACGTGTATTAAAGGAAGAAGTATTATTTCGAACACAGTGCACTAAACATTTGTGAAAAGTGCACTTTTCAGCCTTTTCTTCAGTGTTGAAATTTGAACCTGTGGGTAGAAGGTGTAATCAAACACATGATACTTATGGTCCACAACTAGACCTAATATCTGATTTGCTGCATCAGTGATGAATATCGTCATGTGTCTTGAATGAGAGAGAGAGGCTGACAGATAGAGACAGACAGGTGTGTATGTAGAAAGACACACACACACACTCTCTCCCTTTCTCTCACACAATCTCTCACTCTGTCTCTTTTCCTCTATCTCTCTCTGTTTCTTTCCCTCTCTCTCTCTCTTTCTCTCTCTGTCTCTTTCCCTCTCACTCTTGCTCTCAAATACACACACACGCATACACACACACGCATGCGCACACACAGACACAGACACACACACACACACACACACACACACACACACTATGACACGCGCACACACACACACACACACACACAACACACACACACACACACACACACACACACACACACACACACACACACACACACACACACACACACACACACACACACACACACACACACACACAGGCTGTGTGGCTGTGTGAACGAAGTCCAGGCTGTCTGTGCATACCTCTCTCTGTGCCAAAATGATTAAACAAATGCCCCCTTTGTGAGCAGTAGCCTTGATTAAACTGAGTCGTATGTATCCCTTGAAAAAGACATGTAGGGGAGCGCCTTTGGTGGTGCCAAAATTCACTTGCCCTGTTAAAACATCGCTGCTGTCAAGGTTGTTTTTACTCTCTCTCCTGGAAACTAAATTTATCATGCCCCTCCTGAGTATTCAGACCTTTTTTTTTGCACAGTGAATGAGCATGATTATTTATGTGCAAAATAAATATTGAAACTTTATATGCGTTAGTGGTCACAGAATGCTGGCACCAATAAATTTCAACAAGGGATTATTTACCGTGCCACAATACGAGCGAAAATAGGGCTGTGGTGGCTTTTGTAGAGCAGGCCCGTCGTCAGACGTTACAGTATTTCTGCTGTCCTCGTCAACAGTGTAAACTATAAATACTCTGCTACACTGCACAACACTTAAGGTAAATCAAGAGCAAACCGCATCCAAAAGAAAACAAGAAATTAGAGCATCTCTTTTTTTGGCAAAACTGTGCTCACACTGTGTGGTCTGGGAGGTGAAATCACCTTGTCCACATAGGTTATGAAAGCACAGTCTTAATTAGGACCGCGGCTACAGTTGTGCATATATCACTTCCCTGTCATTCACTCTTGTCAGATCAGATCAACTGAGGGAAACCAGAGAGGATGCCATTTTTGGCCCAATGTGAAATCCGTATTTCCTCCATGTCGGCGAGGTCTGCAAGTACAGGATAGAGGCCTTGTGATCAAGGAAATTTTTTAAGGCAATATTGCTCCCTGGTGGTGATTTCCAGAATTGCTGTAGCGTTTTGTCTGTCTGTAGGGGACTTGGGAATCTGCCCCCACATCTGCAGTTGAGCGAACGTCTGCAGTAGATAGCCTTCCAGTGGGTCAGAGTATTACATTGATTTGGTGACTCAAGACTGACTCATAAGAGTGACCTGTGTGACCGTCCTACATATCACTTGAAATTAATTTCATTCAGTTTAGAGTATTTTTAAAATAAAAAATTTACTCAGAGATTTTGTACTCAACCCTGACCCTGAACCTCACCGTCATAGATAACTACCGCCCTGTCTCTATTTTCTCTTTCCTCTCTAAATTACTTGAACATGCTGTATCCAACCAGCTCACTACCTCTTCACTATCTATTACAAAACAACCTCTTAAAACCAAAACAGTCAGGCTTCAAGATTGGTCACTCCATGGAGATGGCCCTCATAGCAGTGTCACAGAGGCTCTTCACTTAGCAAGAATGAAAGGCCTCTCTTCTGTCCTGATTCTCCTAGACCTGTCACCAGCCTTTGACACAGTCAACCATCAGATCTGCCTCACAGTTGTAGGTTCTGCACTGACATGGCTGTCATCCTACCTTGATGGCTGCTCCTACCAAGTATTAGAGGCACCCTGTCGGCCCTCGCCTCCTACAGATGGGTGTCCCCCAGGGCTTGGTCCTTGGACCTCTCCTCTTCTCTCTCTACACCAAAATAACATTATCACATCTCATGCCTTCTCATTTCACTGCTATGCCGATGACACTCAATTGCTCCTATCCTTTCCTCCCTCAGATACCCAAGTCTGTGAACGGATCTCAGCCTGCTTTTCTGATATTTCTGCCTGGATGAAGACCAATGACCTCAAACTGAACCTAAGCCAAACGGAGCTACTTCACTTGCCGAATCCTCCTCACTGACCGACCATTCAATCACAGTGGAGAACGCAGGCGTGGCTCCGTCCCCGACTGCCAAGAACCTAGTCCTTGACGACCAGCGGAACTTCTCTGCTCACATCGCCTCAACAACCAAAACCTGCAGATTCTTCCTGAGCAACGTCAGAAGGATCCGCCCCTTCCTGACAAAAGAAGCCACCCAACTCCTTCTGCAATCAGTCATGTTTCAACTCGACTACTGCAATGCACTGCTAGCTGGTTTACCGGCTTCCGCCACCAAGGCACTTCAACTTATACAAAACACAGTGGCCCGGCTGATCTACAATCTATCAAAGTCACCCCCCTTCCCCACTAGAGAGCTGCACTGGCTTCCCATTGCCACACAAAACCGCTTCAAGGTCCTTGACCTCATATACTGTGCGAGGGGAACGGCTCCCTCCTACCTCCCGTCAGTGGTCTCTAACTAAAAACACACTACTACTAACCTCTGTACTATCTTTTACTATTGTGCATTTTGCCACTTAGTAATCTACTGTGCCTATATTACTACCTACTATGCTAATATGTCTATACTACTACTATGCACTCAAGAGTGTAGCACTGTTACGATGATGACTGGACTGGGAGCTATCTTATCCCAGCGGTCGGCAACGGACCAGAAGGTACATCCGTGCGCCTTCTACTCGCATCGGTTCCTCCCTGCCGAGAGGAACTATGACATCGGCAATCGGGAGCTGCTGGCGGTTGTGGCTGCCTTGGAGGAGTGGCGTCATTGGCTAGAGGGGGCCGAGGAGCCGTTTACCATTTGGACGGACCACAAGAACCTGACGTACATCCGTGCTTCCAAGCGCCTCAATGGCCGGCAGGCAAGATGGGCCAGCTTCCTCAGTCGGTTCGACTTCTCGCTGACGTTTCGCCCTGGTTCCCGCAACACGAAGGCCGACTCCCTGTCCCGGTTACACTCCAAGGGGGCTCCAACCACTGAGGACCCGACTCCCATCCTCCCAGAGGCCAGGGTGGTAGGAGTTGTCACCTTGGGCATCGAGGGGGTGGTAAGGCGTGCCCTACGCTTCCATCGCGCTCCAGGCAATGTACCGGTTCATCGTCTCTTCGTCCCCGACTCGGTCCGGTCCCGGGTCCTCCAGTGGGGCCATACCAGCCGGTTCGCCTGCCACCCGGGCGTTCATCGCACATTCTCCTTCCTGGCTTGTCGATTCTGGTGGCCCACCATGAGGAACGACGTCAAGGAGTTCGTACTGGCCTGCGCAGTCTGCGCCCGCAGCAAGGCCTCCCACCAGGCACCCTCCGGGCTATTACAGCCGCTTCCCATTCCGAGCCGTCCTTGGTCACATGTGGCGCTGGACTTCGTCACGGGTCTTCCCTCCTCCCAGGGGAACACGTGCCTTCTGACCGTGGTGGATCGGTTCAGCAAGGGGGTTCACCTCGTGGCCCTTCCCAAACTTCCCTCCGCGGCCGAGACGGCGGACCTCCTGACACGCCACGTGTTTCGCCTCCATGGTTTTCCCCAGGACGTCGTCTCGGACCGGGGGCCCCAGTTCACTTCCCAGGTATGGCGGGCTTTTTGCAAGGGATTGGGGGCAACGGTCAGTCTTTCCTCTGGTTATCATCCCCAGACTAACGGACAAACGGAGAGGATGAACCAGAGTGTGGAGTCTGCTCTTCGGTGTGTGGCTGCCGAGAGACCAGCTTCTTGGAGCCGTTTCCTTCCCTGGGTCGAGTACTCCATCAACTCCATGGTCAGTTCCGCCACCGGCCTCTCACCCTTTGAGGTATCCCTGGGCTACCAACCCCCTCTTTTCCCTGCACAGGAGACGGAGGTGGCAGTTCCCTCCGTACAGGACCACCTCGACCGGTGCCGTCGGGTCTGGGAGATCGCCAGGACCGCGCTGCTCCGGTCATCAGAGCGCGCCTGTCGTGGGGCTGACCGGCGCCGGGTTCCTGCGCCGACGTACCACCCTGGGCAGAGGGTGTGGCTTTCCGCGAGGGACCTCCCACTTCGGTCCTCGGCCAAGAAACTTAACCCCCGGTTCGTCGGACCTTTCGAGGTTCGGAGGTGCGTCTTAAGCTTCCTGCGTCCATGCACATTCACCCCGTTTTCCATGTGTCCCGGGTTAAGCCTGTCTCCCTCAGTCCCCTGATGCCTCCTGCTCCGGAACCACCTCCTCCCAAGATGGTGGACGGTCACCCCCAGTGGCAGGTCCGCCGGTTGATGGGCGTTCGACGGCGGGGTCGGGGGTTCCAGTACCTGGTGGACTGGGAGGGGTACGGTCCGGAGGAACGGAGCTGGGTCTCCCGCCAGCTCATCGTGGATCCCGGCCTGATCACCGACTTCCATCGTGCCCATCCGGGCGAGCCGGGTCGGCCTGGTCGCCGGGTGGCTCCCGTGGAGGGGGGGGGTACTGTGAGGTTTGGTCCGCTCCCCACCCACACGCTCCGTTACTTTAAGGTATTTTGTTGATTAATTGCATTCCCCGCCACACGCTCCGTTCCTGTAAGGTGCCGTGTTGATTGGTGCTCTCCCCACCACACGCTTCTGGAGCAATGATCAATTTCATCCCGCAGCTGTCACAGCTTGTCATCAGCGCACTGTGGCTTTATATACCCTGATCCCCCTAATATCGATGTTGGATCGTTTTGAATATACTCCTGCATTTGCCTGTCTTTCCCGTCGCTGTTCCCTGTCTGTTGCTCCCCAGGACTTTCGTGGAGTAATCCCTGTGGAGAACCTGATTCCCCGTACGAAGCTGCGCCTCGTTTATCTGCCCGCTTTACGCGTTGCGCTCTGGTGAGTTTTTGGAAACAGTTCTTTTTGGATCACCAGTTTTTTGTGTGTTTGTGAAACACCGAAGAGATCCCGTTTTTGTTTATACTGTTCTCACCTATTTTTGTGTTGGATTTACACCTTGGATTACCGTATTGTTTTTTCTCTGGACTCTGCTAACTGTGTGTGTTACACCGAAGATCAAGTCACTTGGATATTTATTTGGATCAGTCACCTCTCTGTTTCTGTTGTGCGCTGGGCTAACTCAGATTTCTCTCTCTCTCCGTTTCCACCTGGAGTGAAAGCTGGGAGGATCTGCAGAGCGGCTTCAGACGTCACAAGCTAATTCCTCACCACCACCTACTGGGAGAATCTGCAGAGCCGCAACAATCTTCACATGCCAGATTCCCCGTTTGTTCTGTTGCTCAACTTAATTCAACCTTGTGACTCTAAGAATAAATACGCCCTTGCTTTGGCTAACTCTGAAACAACTCTCTCTGTGCCGTTGCGCTTGAGGTCGGTTACAAACCCTAACAGCTCTCCTCATTGTAGCAGGCACAGTGTACAGAGCCACCCCTACATCACTCCCTGCAATTAAGTCTATCCATCACAAAATGGTGTCTGAGGAAGGCACGCAGCATTGTCAAGGACACCTCTCATCCCAATCATGGACTGTTTGCCCCCCCCCTTCTTTCCCTCTGCTGTCATGTCCCTGAACAGCCCCCCCCCCCCCCCATACCATATATAAACTCTGAACTCTGACTCCATTGCCTACACCCTAGGCTCTATTACCCATACTGTACGACTCTGAACTTGTTGTTGCCTACTCAATTTATACCTACCTAGTACCTACTAGTCAGTGCTTTCACTGATCATAGTAATCCTAATAATCGTAACCACCTACCTCATAATATAGTCTACCCATATACTCTGTATGATAGCATGTACAGTGCTGTATATACCACATATACACATTACATATTTATATTTACTGCATATATACATTATATATTTATATTTATATGTATATATTATATAATATATATATATGTAGACACCTGAATATTTTCAACAATAATTCAATGTGTCTAACCTAATTCCTTGTACTCTACTGTGTTCAGGATAACGTTGTGTAAACTCCTCTTTCTAACGTTGACAGTTAACAGGGGAGCGTGCACTGGACTGCCGCCAGGGGGAGCTGGTGTGACGTTGGGCAGGGCAGATGACAGAAGAGGAAGAGGGGGCTCAAGGGAGAACTCCGACAGTGGAACACCCTCTTCGTCGTTGGGACACAGAAGCGAGCGGACGCGTAGAGCGGAGCTCTAGACACTAAGGACACGCAAGATATGACCCCCGTCTAGGGGCGCGTTAGTAATGTCGTATGCGATAGCTTAGCTTCCAGTTAAGGCTAAAGAGACGTTGTGAACAGAGAAGCAGACGTGTTACTACCGAAGAGCGTGGTAGATATTGTACACGTTGCGTTTTAGTTAAAGTATAGGCGCCAGGACAGGGGGTCGCTTGATCCACAGCTTAGCTTCAGTTAGGCCTAGGGCCACAGTTTAGCCCACGTGTCGCAGCAGCGGACTCCCCAAACGGACGTCGCCGGACTACAACCACCTCCAGCCGTCGCCTGCCTAACGTCGACCCAGCCCGCCCCTGCCTGTTGCAGGTGACAAACACGGGACCGTCCGACGGCCATCTCGCAACGCGGACATTCGTTGCGGGAGCAGGCCCGCCTGGGTTAAGTACACACGAGCCAGTTACAGTGCACACTCTGAGTGCTGGAGCCTGGGGTAAACATTCTCTTCGTGCGGCGCAAGCCCTTAAAGAGGCGAAGAGGATCAGTACTTTGAACTGGCCCGTGTACCATTGTTTAGGGGCGCCGCGACGTTTGTTATTTTGGGGAACTGCCGGCTTAGATAGGACTTTTGTTTTCAATGTGGGCCCACTGTAGTTTGGTTAACTGTGTATTGAAATGTGTTGTGTGATAGCCCAGCATTTCAACCCTTAAAGGGACGGGTTCCATTACTGTGTATTGACCAGTGTGGGAAAAGCTGTACCTATATTGTGTTGCGTAAGCGGGAAGAGCTTTGGTCATTGCGCCTCGTGTAAGCGGGAAGAGCTTTGGTCATCGTGCCTTGTGTATGCGGGAAGAGCTTTGGTCATTGTGCCTTGTGTTAACCAGAGAATAAGACTTTCAGTAAAGAGAACGAAATGGGATCACTGTGTGCGTGTGTGTTAATGTGTTGTGTTGTTTAACCCCTTCTTACCCACGGCCTATACATCATTGGGACAGGTCTCTGCTCATCAGCAAGGAAAGGTACTGCTTTGGGGAGAAAGTATATCATCTATCACTACTGCCACCGGGTGTGGGAGGGTGCGGGAGGTATTAAGAGAAGTGTGGGTGTGTGGGGAATTACTGCGAGTTGCCCTGGAGGGCAAGAAGGACCAGCGCACTACCCCTAGGTTAGTAAATCCTAGGCCCGTCCACTCCCGCTGCTAAAGCTCCACTATAATACCCCTGCACTACCTGGTGCCAGTGTACATCTACTCTCATAAAGTAGGGATAATCCACCCTGCTACATATATATATATATATATATATATATATATATATATATATATATATATATATATATATATATATATATATATATATATATATATATATACCTACTTATACACCTGCATATAACACATATAACTTGTATGTATAGCATGTACAATAATGCTGTATGCTTATATATATATATATTTATTCTTACTGAATATCTATCCACCTGTCTGTACATTACTTACTTACTTAGGCCCATCGCTCCCAATGGAGCATAGGCCATCTACGAAGCCCAACCAACTCCTGCTACTGTGTATTGAAAGCTGCACTAGGCGAGCTAACCCTACCAGCAACGCAAGACAGTTTGTACATACCTGCACAAATAACTTTTACACATCTGTAGATACTATATCTATATCTGTACATGTCCCTTACCTACTTGTACGCTGCTGGTCAGTATGACTACGACCATACAGTTTTTATACCTGTATCACTGTACATATTGCTATTACAACTCTGATTAGCACTACACCCAGTAGTACTAATTAATATATTTTATACCCAGTTTAATCACCTGTACATTGTATATTACTATTGCACTTTATTGTTACATTTGCACTCTGGCTGGATGACAAACCTTTTCGTTCGTACTGCACTTGTGCTGTATTATAATGGCAATACATTTTAATCTAATCTAATTTAATCTAATCCCAGGTAAGGCATCAGTTACGTAATCCTCCATGTGCCAGCGGCTCCTCTTTGGATGATGGACTGCACGCTGCTGGGAGTCCATCAAGGCCCCTGAAGGCTGCCATGTTACTGTCAGAGTACTGCCGCTCGGGCTCCAAGGACCCTATTAGGCCTTTAGACCTGACAAGCATTTAGAGTGTGTGGTTTCCTATAGTGTGAGACAATAACAGAACCAGGGGCGTAGCTGGGGGGGGGGAGCTTAGGATGATTCCAAGGGCCCAGCACTGGGGGGGGGGGGGGCCCAATTATTATTTTTATTTTTTATTTTTTTTACTAGACATCACTCAGGTGTATTATTGATGCTCTCATTGATACTATGTTTGTTTCTGAAGTGTGTGTGTGTGTGTGTGTGTGTGTGTGTGTGTGTGTGTGTGTGTGTGTGTGTGTGTGTGTGTGTGTGTGTGTGTGTGTGTGTGTGTGTGTGTGTGTGTGTGTGTGTGTGTGTGTGTGTGTGTGTGTGTGTGTGTGTGTGTGTGTGTGAGAGATATATAGAGAGAGAGGGGGGGCTTTGGTAGACTATTGCATTGGTCCATTCATTGAAGATGAACGCAATGCGACATCTTTTACTAGGCTCACCCACCAACAGTGCAGGTGCTGAACTGCTGATCCGAATGTATAGGTAAAAACCATATTATGCGTTTTCATCAATACAAAAAAGAATTCTCTCGCACGTTTACGCGCGCTCGCATTCACTGGGGGCCTACAAATACATTCTTTCATGGGGCCCAGAATCTACAGCTACGCCCCTGAACAGAACACAAATGGTAATACAGTAGTGAATGATTTTGTACACACTGACAAGAAATTATAATACATTAGTAGTGATAACAGTTGTAGTAAGTAGTATTATAATACAAAGAATAATAACATCTAGCAGGCAGCACGGTGATGGTTAACACTGTCGCCTCACTGTCGCCTCGATTCCCGCTCGGGGACCAGGTTGCTAGGTACCCAGGTGGGGTATCCAACATGTTCTCCCCGTGCTCGCAAATGTTTCCCCTCCAGAAAAAGAGATAAACCCAATGGAAAAACACTTGGATTGGTCCTCAGGGCACGGCCCATGCCCATGTCTGCTCCCGGCTGCCCTTGGGGGGAAGGATGACGGGATGGGTCAAGCGCAGAGAGGCATTTCATCGGCGACCCAATGCATGTGTGTGTGTGTTCCTGTGTGTCGCCCATCTTGCATCATGTGTATGTTCATGTGCATGACAAATAAAAACTTTTTCTTCTTCTTCTTCTTCTTCTTCTTCTTCTTCTGGGCAGGCTAACACAGCACACATACACAAACAGCAACAACATAGCAGCACTTACTTTGCTTATGCACACTGTCTCAGAATCCACATTCCATTCACACCAATGTCCAGAGGAAAACTGACAGAGTTCTTTTGAACTCCCTAAAGCAGAGGTGGTGGTGGTGGTTGCCCTTTTGATCTGGCCAAAGAGGGGGTAATTAGTCCTTTTATGAGTCTCTGTAATAGGGAATCCTGAACACCAGAGGTGTCATTGCCATCATACAGAGTTATATGGGTAGACTACAGTAAGAGGTAGGTAGTTATGGTTATTATGATTACTATGATTACAGTGTAGGGCAGTTGTAAATAGTGAAAGCTGTATGAATTATAGGCAACAGAGATCAAAGTCATACAGTATGGGTAAAACAGAGCCTAGGGGGGTAGGCAATGGAGTCAGAATTCAGAGTTTATATGGTATGGGGGGGGGGGGTCATCGTGGTACAGAGTTCAGGGAGATGACAGCTGAGGGAAAGAAGCTGTTCCTGAGTCTGCTTGACTTGGAGCAGTAGCTTCTCTCAGAGAAGAGGAGGGCAAACAGTCCATGATTGGGATGAGAGGTGTCCTTGACAATGCCTTCCTCAGACACTGTTTATGATGGATAGACTCAATTCATCAGACTGTGATGCAGTTGGTGAGTATGCTTTCTATGGTGCACTGGTAAACGTTCACCAGAATCTGAGAATTCCTCAGGAAGAAGAGACGCTGGTGAGCCTTCTTGATCAGTGATGTTGAGGGAGACAATAGGTCCTCTGAGATATGGACTCCCAGGAATTTGAAGCTGGAGACATGCTTGACCTCCGTTCCGTTGACATGGACGGGGCGTGCGTGCCGGCTCTATAGTCTTCCTGAAGTCCACGATGAGCTCCTTGGTTTTCTTGGTGTTGAGGGCCAGGTCGTGGTCAGTGCACCATGCCACCAGGTGTTGGACCTCCTCCCTATAGGAAGAATAGCCCCAGCACTGCTGTGGCTAATGGGGATCCAAATAAACTTAAACTTAAACTTAAATAGGCTGACTCACCATTGTGACATCATTGTCACCACTGTTTCATCTGCAAACTTGATAATGGTGTTGGTGCCATGTATAGGAGTGCAGTCGTGGCCGAACAGTAGGCCTGCTGCGTGTTACTGGATCTAAAAGCGGTGTCACGTGCCTTTAGTAATGTACCTGTAATGACGTCTCCGGTGAAACCGGTGTTGCTCAGAGTCTGCCCCCTCAGGCCCTATTTTGATTGTTCTAACTGAGGGCTTCACACGTTTGATGAGTGGGGTGTACTTTGGTATGAGGGGGAATTTTTTTTCTGATTGTCCCAGGTGGGGGAGGGGATCAGCTGTGTATGTGTGCAGCCATTCAGGGACGCGGGAAGGGGGGGGTGCGGGGGGTGCTGCAGCACCCCCTCTCAATTATTGCAAAAAAAAAAAAAAAAAATAAAAATTGGCAGTATTTATATATTTGTATATACTGTAACTGTATAACTGTAACACTGTATATTATAAGTTTATCCTGCTCAAAGCACATCACCATTTTAATATTGTGTGTATTGAGCCGTACTGTATTGTAGCCATTCTCCAATCTGTTAAATAAAGTTTTCATTCATTCATTACACTACTGTATGTACACAATCATACGTGTAAAACCGAGTAGATTTTCGAGTGATGACAGACTGTCACAGACTGATTGAATGACAGGTGAAACAACTAATTGTATTCATCTCCCGTCTCCCGCCCTTCCCACGCGCCACGAACCACTGAGCTACTGTGATACAGTGCTTGCGCAGTCAGTCGATTTGAGCTAGTAGTCAGACTTTGCTAGCACAGAATGTCTCACTCGCAGAAAAGAAAAATATCAGATTTATTTTCGAAACGTCCCGCCGGTCCCAGTGACAGTCCCACTAAATCTGATAAACGTCAGAGAGAGACAGAGACGACAGGTTCAGCCTCAGCATCAGGTATTGAAGAGTTAACTGAGTCTGTTCCCCTATACCCCCCCTCGGGCGCCAGGGGCTTCCACTGAGGGGTGATGCAAATAGGGATGGGGCGTTATGGCAGCTCATGATGGAAAGAGTGCACACCGAGTCTGATCCCGAGTTGAAGAATTGGCTCCAAAAGAGAGACAACTGGATGTCCAACAACATCCAAAACGAAATCTTACAGCTGCTTGCCCATGATATTCAGCGACAAATTAGAGGCAAAGCATCCAAAAGCCCAATCTTTGGCTTGAGCGCTGACGGAACCACTGATGTCACTCACTGGAAAAGAACAATTCTCGTGTAATATACAGTTAGCCGATGACAACTTGGAAGCTCAGAACTTCTTTTGGGGTTTTTACAATGCCCGGCCCAGACACAACAGCTGAGACGCTGTTTTTGTGTATAAAATACTTTTACGCCTCGACCTGCCCATGGAGAGGCTGATAGGATACTGTTTTGACGGGGCCAGCAACATGTCTGGGGGGTACAGGCTAGACCAGGGGTTCCCAAATTTTTCAGGCCGCGACCCAAAAAAAACGGTGTCAGAGAGCCGCGACCCCCACTATTATAGGAGGTAAAAAAAAAATATTTTAAATGGAAATGTATGGTTGAAACATGCAAACGTTCAAACGCACACACACTAATAAGCATTGGAGGCTTTTAACCAGGGCCGGACTGGGGAAATCATTCAGGCCAGGAAATATAGCCCCAGTCAGGCCACTTTTTAAGCAGGGGGTCTGGGGGTCCCCCACCAGGAATTTTTTTGTTACAAAGACTTAATTTCCTGCATTCTGGTGCAGGCATTTTTTTTATTTGTACCCTTTAAATGCCAGTGTTTGTGATGGCATCACAACTTATTGTTAAAAAACAGGCTAGCATATGTATGATTAGCAACAACACAGATTTTTATGGATTTTCAGTTTTTTGTAATTGATAAATACAATATTTTATTCAACTTCAGCCCTGATCATAACACCACATATTCATTTTATAATTCTAACCCTTTAAATGCCAGTGTGTGTGATGGCATATATTTGCAATATATCAAATGCAAAGTACATTTTTCTGGGGGGGATTATTACAGGCTAGCATGTGTCAATGATTAGCAGTTTTTCGTAAGGATCCCGCCTCCACCAATCACATGCGGCTCCCTTTGTGTGTGTGTGAGAGCAAGAGAGAGAGAGAGAGAGATAGTTCTCCAACTTGTGTGAGTTGCAGTGATCTCCTGGTTGTTCCCCACCTAGGTTATCTAACTATTGCGCTGGTGCAAATAGAAACACTGGCCTGGCCTGCTTCTAAGTTCAGTGGCCTGACCGCAAAAAAAAAAAATAAAAATCATCTGGCGACCCCCCAGCACCCCCTGCCGTTTTATAGTTCCCGCGTGCCTGCAGCCATTATGTTGGAGTAAACATGGTCCAATGTTTTGTCTCCTCTCGTGGGGCAAGAAACATGTTGGTCGAATTTGGGGAGCACAGTCTTTAGGTTGGAGTGATTCAAATCTCCTGCAACAATAAAGGCTGCCTCTGGGTGTGAGTTCTGTTGTTTGCTAATGCAGCATTAGCATGCAGTTCCTTGCTAGCTTGGATTAGCATCCGGTGGTACTGATATTATTTTTATTCAATGTTTTAACAGATACAAACAAAGCAGACAGGACAGACAAAATCAAGACATCACGACGACAACAAATACAAATAAAAAAATATATACCCTCCCCCCTCCCCCAAAAAAATACAAAAAAAAAATACAAAGACAAGACAACCAGTCACTCCTTTGTGTCTCTTACTAGTGTTAGACATAGACATACAAATCAGAGATTGTGAATATATATCTATAATAGACAGTCTTGTTACATGGCTTTGTGTAAAGGACAGCTTCACAGTTGCCATTCAGTCCACATAGTCCAGTTATAGTCTTTGTACAAAATACCATCAGGCCATCAAGAGTCCCTTTAGGTGATGCCTTTAGAGCAATGAGCCGAGGGAAGAAACACCACACAACAAACACATAGCAAAAACAAACAAAAAACAGTGCTCTATAAGTTCACATTGTTTTAGATATCTACAGTATGTATTGTATCTAGTCGTTTGTTAGTTTTAAGATAGATAGTCAAGAAAAGGTGGCCAAATGTCTTTAAATTTGCTGGGTTGCCCTGCGTTCTCATAGCGTATTCTCTCCATGTGTAGCATATTAATGAGTTCTGTCAACCAGGTTTGGAAAAGTGGTATTATTTCTTTATTCCACAGCATTAAAATGCATTTCTTTGCAATTACCATGCCATATTGTATAGTCTGTATCTCAGAGTAATTGAGTGTTGTCATATTATGTGACCAGCCAAAAATAGCCACTATTGGGTCTGGGGGAAAGTCATGGGTGTAGATGTTTGAGGTGACTCCAGTCCAGAACCTATGGAGCTTCGGGCAAAACCAGAAGAGGTGACCTAGTGAGCCCTCAGCAGATTTACATCTGGTACAGAGTGGTGAGACTGAGGGGTAGCCTATATTGAGTGCAATCTTGTACAAGAATAATGAAGTCTATGCATCACCTTAAATTGAATTAACTGATGGAATTGTCTGGAATTAATAGAACAAGATACTGCGGAGGCCCTCATCCCAGGTGTCTATTGGAATGTCCACCTGAACATCTCTCCCAGGACTCCCTCAAGCATTGTGTAGATGGAATATAGTGTTCTGTAAATGAGTCTACAAACTTGGATATCAGGCCTTTGGTATTGGGCTCTGTAGTCATGAGGGAATATATCACAGCAATTGGTGTATACGTTTCAAAATTTGGAATATTTAAACGAACATAGTTCCTAATGTGTAAATATCGAAAGAAATTAGTGGGGGGGAATCAGGTGGTACTGTATGTAGGCTGCAGTCACATTGGTAACTGATAGAATGGTCTGCACTTAATCATGAGATATTCTACGTTAGCAGAGCAGTGACTCACAATAGTGGTATTGTTTGTGCACCAAGTTATGTTTATATAAATGCACAAACCTCCACCTCTGGTTTTTCCGGATAATCTAAATCTTTCCATATAAATACAGAGTACATAAGAGAGCCCTTTGTAAGCATGGCAACCATTTAGGATGTGCGACATGGTTTCAGTGATCTGCACATGGCCAGGGTGTATACAGTGAGAGCTATGACTGTCAGGAGGCCAGATGGAAAGATTCAGCTTAGTTGGTAAAACCGGCAGTCTAGCTTTTATAGTGAAGATGGTAATACTCTCATCGACAGTTACACTCTTAACCTCACATGTAAGACGTTAAAGCATGTGAGACGTAGTGATCAGCAGCAGGGAGACAGGCAAGCTTCCCTTGTAATTTCAGCTCAGTCCAGTGCTGACGTTGACGTTGCTGCTGCACCGACATGAGATGACCACGGGCTGGTAGGTGGGAGTTCATGCTCTGTTCCACAGATGTTGATGGTTGCACTCTCACAGATACGTTAGGGTCAGAGATGATCTCTTCAGAGACATTCACAGTCCCCCCCCCCCACAAACACACACACATGCACGCACGCACGCACGCACACACACACACACAGGAGATGAATTATCACGATGAAAATAAAAAATGTTATACTGTTTTCATTGTGCCTGTTTCTATTCAATTATGATAATAAAACCATTATCGTTATGCTGAAGAGATCCTGTGGCCCTTCTGACCCTTGGGGATGTAAAATCATTTTCCGTGAGAATCGGCTAAATTAATAGGACTTTCTTTCACACTTCATCAGCAGCTCTTTGTGAGACAATGGGAAGATAATTGTGATGCAGAGTGACGTGAGTTGCATTGGAATTTGTTTTTTCATAAAGCCATAATCAGAGACTTTTCAAATGATATTTGTAAATAAAAATTATCTTTATTATTGGAATGGACCACTGGACTGTAACGTTGTGGGTTTCTATCCTCTCTCAGGAGTGGAAACCCTACTGCCATTCTGGAGTACTTCACCCTGTTCTATGCAATTAGCTCTGATTGACTGTCACATGTGGGTTGTCACTAATTACTGCCTGTGGTTTACTGGGATTTTGCCTTTATAGTAATCCCTTGTTTCTCTGTCTATTGTCAGATCTTCAACAGAACTACTGCGAGCAGTCGGCCACGGACAAGAAGTGGGACCACTTGTCATTGTTGTTATTATTTAGTGTTCTTCTTTATCCGTCTTGTGTATGGTTCTCTTTCCCTTAAATACCTCTCAGTTGTAGCCTGGCTAGTTATTCTTTATCGTTACAGTATCTTGCTCTAGTGATTTCTGATAATAAAAGAAACACATATTTTGAGAAGAGCAACCCCATCTCCGCCTCCTTATTACCTTCTACTATTGGACTCAACTTCCTATCTTGAATCGTAACAGAAGATCCGACCACAATGAGTTCCACAGAAGGATTCCGGGAGGAACTGGAGGCCCAAAGAGAACAACTGAGAGTCATCACCAATCGCCAGCTGGAAGTAGGCATCGAACTGGGTCGTCTGGGAGACCTATCCACTAAGTCTCAAGAAGCAGTAGCCGCGGCTACATCCACAGACAATTCAGCGTTAGCTGCGGCTAACCACGCTCGCACTACAGCCGCCGTTGCGGTAACAGCGATTGGAGCCGCGTCTGGAGCCCTGTCTGCCGGCGGGGAGGATGGGCAGGTACGCCCATTTGGCCGTGAAGAGGTTCGAGAACAACGTCTGCCGCCGCCAGATCGTTACGGAGGAGCTCCGGAAGGTTGTCGGGAGTTTGTCACCCAGTGCTCTCTTGTGTTACAATTACAGCCTCGTACTTTCCCTACTGACATATCTAAAGTTGCATATATATAATCACTCTCCTTACAGGTCGTGCTCTCTCTTGGGCCACAGCGGAGTGGGAAAGTGGGTCTGCGATCTGCCACAGCGCGGCTGCCTTCACCCGAGAGTTGCGACGCGTGTTCGATACCTCTCGGGTGATATCCATCTATGAAGCTGGCATCTCCTGCCGGCAAGGTAGTCGCTCTGTGGCAGATTACGCAATCGACTTCCGCATTGTGGCTCGGGAGGCGGCCTGGCAGGAAATACCCTATTGTGTGTTGTTTGTGAAAGTTCTTTCAGGGCGGATGCAGGATGAGCTAGCTTCACGAGAGCTACCCCAACAACTGGATGACGTCATCAACTTGGCTATACGAATGGACAATCGACATCGGAAGAGGGGACGCGAGAAGGAGGCTTTGTCACAGGTACTCTTCCAACCTTCTTCCGGTGTCGAATCAGCTATGCAATACACAAGAGAGAGCCTGGGTGACGAACCAATGCAACTGGGGGCTCTGCGCCTGTCGGACGCAGAGAGACAGAGGCGGATCGAACAGAAGCGTTGTTTCCGTTGCGCTCGTACTGGACATCGCTTCAGTAGCTGTGCTGGATTGCCGGGAAACGGGGGGGCTCGCTAAAGTTGGGGGGAGTTATTATAGCAGGTGGGCATTTTACCTCTGTTACTGATGAGTCACGCACTTTTTTTTTATCCACTTTTTCTCCTCATTTTCTCCCATCCCAATTCCACTGTGCCAATTCTTCCCTCCCCTGTCTTGAACGTTGCTCGCATATGCCCCCCACTGGCCGGTTGTAGGGAGATTAGAAGCCTTGCATCACGTGTCCCCTCCGATACACGAGGAGGCAGCCTGTCACATCTTTTCACCTGCCAGCGCGGACTCTCATTGGCGAGGTGTAACGTGTGGGAGGCTCACACTACCCCCGCCATTTCCTGTCTCTGCTGTGCAGGCGTCCCCAACCGACCTGTAGGAGTCGCTGTCCAAAACGTCCAGATTACCACCCATCGACTTCCACCCGCTAACTCTCGCCAATTGAGTTAGTATGACGGCTGGCCCAAGCCGGAGGCAACGCCGACAGCCGGAGTCGAACCCGGTGTCTCTTGCGTTGGTGACGAGCGCAATGTCCGCTGCGCCACCCAGCCGCCCAGTCACGCACTTTTTTGAATGTCACTGTTGGGTGGGGGAATTCTCTCAAGAAGACCAGGGCATTAATTGATTCGGGAGCGGCGGGTAATTAAATTCACGTGGGATTAGCACACGAGTGGGGGGTCCCTCTAAAAACACTGGAGGTACCTATCCCGGTACAGTCATAGGACGGTCGACCACTGGGTAGTGGGCTCATTACCCAGCGCACAGCGCAGTTGCGTCTCCAGGTGGCCGGGAGTGAGTGGGAATGGTTACAATTTTATGTTGTCATGTCTCCCCATTCTGCCATTGTCTTAGGTCATCCGTGGCTAGCAGAGCATAACCCTTGTATTAATTGGGCTACGGATGAACTTTCTATGGGGAGCGGCGTTAAGTCGGTTTCCGGCGAGGGTTCACCCGCCCCTTTTTCTTCTTCTCTTTTGTCTCCCTTGTCTCTCTCCAGGATGGTGTTAAGCGTTGCAGACTCTGTCCCATCTCCTAATCCCGATTTAGCAGGTGTTCCTGAGATTTATTGGGACCTGACGAAGGTCTTTAGTAAGCACTACCGCCTCATAGATCTTACGACTTCCCCATTAATCTTCTTCCTGGTACCTCTCCACCTTGTGGGCGTATGTTTTTTCTCTCTCGCCCTGAGACAGTGCCCATGAATACCTATATTCAGGAGGCACTGGCCGCGGGGCATATTCGTCCGTCCACATCCCCTGCAGGCCCTGGGTTCTTTTTTTAGCAAAAAAGGATGGTAGCCAGCGGCCGTGCATTGATTATAGGGGGTTGAACGACGTTTCCATCAAGAACCGTTACCCCTTGCCTCTCATGGACACCGCCTTTGAGTGTCTACAGGGGGCGCAGGTCTTCTCTAAACTTGATTTACGTAATGCCTACAACCTGGTCAGGATTAGAGAGGGAGACGAGTGGAAAACTGCATTTAATACACCCAACAGGCATTATGAGTACTTAGTTATGCCCTTCGGTTTAGCTAATGCTTTGGCAGTTTTTCAAGCCCTAGTCAACGACGTGCTACGGGATTTAATCGGGGTGTCAGTCTTCGTTTACTTAGATGACATCCTAATTTTTTCCCGTGATATGGTGCAACACCAACAGCACGTTCGTCAGGTTCTCCAGCGTCTCCTCCACCATCAGCTGTTTGTGAAAGCAGAGAAGTGTGTGTTTCACACCGACACCGTTTCTTTCCTGGGGTTTGTATTAACTAAGGGCGATCTACGCATGGATCCGGCCAAGGTGAGTGCTGTACTGGACTGACCACGCCCTTCGTTGCTCAAGGAGGTTTGTAGGCATTTTATTCGCAACTTTAGCGCCTTAGCCACTCCTCTGACAGCTCTCACTAAGGCCTCTCTCCCTGGCTTTGAATGGTCACCTCGGGCAGAGTCAGCCTTTTGCGACCTCAAACGTCGGTTTATCTCCGCCCCTGTACTGATCCGCCACAATTCGGAGGCTCCGTTTATTGTGGAGGTGGATGCGTCCGATATCGCGTGGAGGGGGGGGGGGGGGGGGGGGGGTGATCTCTCAGAGATGCTTAAAGGACGGGAAAGTGCATCCTTGCGCTTTTTTTCCGCGCCGGCTGTCTTTGGCCGAGCGCAACTACGATGTGGGTAATCGGGAGTTGTTGGCAATCAAATTGGCACTGGAGGAATGGAGACATTGGGTGGAGGGGGCGGCACACCCTTTCATTGTTTGGACTGATGATAAGAACTTGGCTTACATCCAGGGGGCTAAACGCATTAACGCTCGCCAGGCCAGGTGGGCGTTATTCTTCACTCGATTTAGATTTTCCATCTCCTACCAGCCCGGTTCCAAGAACGTCAAGCCTGACACTCTGTCACGCCAGTTTGACCCTCCGGACCGGAAGGAGAAGCCCCATCCTATTATTCCACAGGCCCTTATTTTGGCTCCCGTGTCATGGGGCATAGATAGGGTGGTAAGATCGGCTCTGGCATGGGAGCCCGATCCCGGTGGGGCCACCCTGGGGCCGCCAGAACCTTGGAGTTTATCCGTAGGAGGTTCTGGTGGCCTACAGAGGAGGGGGATACACGTTCCTTTGTGGCGGCGTGTCCGGTGTGCGCGCGTAGTAAGACCTCTCGCCGTGCACCGGCGGGTCTCCTTCGCCCGCTTCCTATTCCCAAACGTCCCTGGTCGCACATATCCCTGGTTTTTATTTCTGGCCTTCCCCCGTCAGATAGATTCACTACCATTTTGGTGGTAGTGGATCGCTTTTCAAAGGCGGCCCACTTCATTCCTCTTCCCAAACTTCCCTTGGCTCGAGAGACGGCTGACCTGGTGGTGCAGCACGTCTTTCAGGTCCACAGGCTTCCACTGGGTATTGTGTCCGACCGGGGCCCTCAGTTTGCCTCCAGGTTCTGGAAGGCATTTGCCTCCAGCCTCTGCGCCTCCGTCAGCCTGTCATCTGGGTTCCACCCGCAGTCCAACGGGCAGACGGAGCGCGTCAACCAGGATCTGGAGGGTGTTCTGAGGTGCTACGTTGCCGGTAGTAGGAGTAGGAGTAGGAGGCTGGCGTGGGCAGAGTATGCGCATAATACCCTCCTCTCCCCCTCTACAGGTATGTCTCCCTTTCAGTGTCAGTATGGGTTTCAACCTCCCCTTTTTCCCGAACAGGAGCGGGAGGCTGAGGTGTCCACGCCCACGTGGCTCGCTGTCGCGGGACGTGGAACCGGGTTCAGACGGCGCTACAGAAGGCCTCTGTTAGGGCTCAGCGGCAGGCTAACCGCAAGCGTTGTCCGGCTCTGGTTTTCCGTCCTGGGCAGCGGGTTTGGCTTTCCACCCGTGATCTCCCTCTCCGGGTGGAATCCAGGAAGCTGGCCCCTCGCTTCATAGGACTCTTTAAAGTGGTTCGTCGGGTGAACCCTGTGGCTTACAGGTTGCTGCTTCCAGCTTCCATGCGGGTTCATCCGACGTTCCATGTGTCCCTGTTAAAACCATTCCTCTCATCGCCCTTGTCCCCGCCAGTTCCCGCGGTTCCTCCGCCCTGCATCCTTGACGGTCAAACTGTCTACACGGTGCGGAGGATCCTGGGTTGTAGGCGGAGGGGTAGGGGGTTTCAGTTCTTGGTGGAATGGGAGGGTTACGGGGTAGAAGAGCGTTCCTGGGTGCCTCAAAGGGATATCTTAGATCACAGCCTTATTGATGATTTTCGTCTGCTGCATCCCGAGGCCCCCAGGTGAAAGTCAGGTGCTGTTCGTCGGGGTGAGGTACTGTAACGTTCTGGGTTTCTATCCTCTCTCAGGAGTGGAAACCCTACTGCCATTCTGGAGTACTTCACCCCGTTCTATGCAATTAGCTCTTGTTATGTGGGGGTATGTTTGTGCCCTGATCAGGCGCTCCTAATGTGAGTTGTCATGTCTAGATGTAGTCCTCTGTCATGGTGTGTAGTCCCTATTGTTTTCCCCCCAGGTGTACCCAATTACCATTACCCCAGGTGTGTGTTGTCTCGTCATCCCTTCCGTATGGTGCTGATCCTGTCTGTATAGTCCTGTGTTTGTCTGTCTATTATTTGATGTTCATTTCAGTTACGAAAACCATGGTAACTATTAATTAAAATATTCTTTATTAGGGGGGGGCAGGTGGCGCACGGAGATTACGTTCGTCACCAACACCGGGAGACACTAGGATTCGCCTGTTCGAATCCAGCTCCCGGCGTTGCTATCAGCTTGGCTGTCCTCTCACGCTGATACAATTGGCTGTATCAGGGGGTGGGAAGCTGAAGGGTGGGTCCTGGGCGTTGTGGACAGCGACCCCTACAGTTCGGTCGGGGCGCCTGCTCAGCGAGGGTTGGATCTGAGGAGAGATAGTGTGGCCTCCCACACGCTACACTCTCCCCGGTGAGAACCTGCGCGGCCAGGTTGGCCTGCCCCAGGCTGCACATGCGTCGGAGGAAAGCATGTGACAGTCTCCGGTCTCCCGGACCAACAGTAGGGGAAAGTACGCAACAACCTTCCATCGCCTGGGGACACACCACATGCGGTCGGGGTATTAGAAGGACCCTGTCAGGCTCCTCCTAGGCCGGCGTGTGTATAGTGGTTACTTATATAGGGGTACTGTAGTGAGGGTTGAGAACGTTTGGGGATGGGTTTGGTTTTTTTTTGACACATGACAGTGGTTGATTTGCGAATACCTCTAGGTGTGGAGGCGTTAGGCGGTCATGCCAGCGCTTGTTTATATTTCGTACATACAGTACCAGGGTTGGTAGTGGAGCGGTGGCCGAAGTAGGTAGGGAACAGGACTATACAGACGCATAGGGTGAAGCCGTTTTTCTTTTTTTTGTTGTGGTTATTTAGGGGTTGATTGTTTTCGTTTGTTTTGATATATGGTGGTTGTAGGTATCTCTCGTTTTCTCCTTCCCTGTTTCTTCCCTGTTCAGAAATGCCAGTGACAGTGGCAGACTTTGTGCGTAGGCCGTCAGTGGGGTTGTTAGGCGTGTGCACGAAGGATGAGCTGGCAGGGAATAGCGGACCATTATGGGGTTAAGCTGGCCCCGGGTAGAAAAGCACAGCAGCGGGGGATATTGGTAGAGGCTCTGACCACCCAAGAGGTGGTGCATGACGATACCGAGGAGGAGGAGTTAGACCAAGTCTCTGATGGCTCTCTGGGGCTGCGTAAGTTGGAGTTGGAGCTTAAGTTTGAACAGCTGAAGCAGGCAGAGGCGGCGCGTGTGCATGCGCGCGAGTTGGAGCGTGTTGACCGTGACCAAGCTGAGGCGGAGCGCACTCATGCGCGCACGCTCGAACTCACGCGCGCACGCTCGAACTCAGGAGGCTTGGGGCAGAGGTGCGCCCACACGTTGAGGATAGGTTCGATGTGGCCAAATATCTCCGTCTCGTGCCGCAGTTTCTGGAGAAAGATGTGGATAAATATTTTTCCATGTTTGAAACTGTGGCCACGACACTGAGATGGCCAGCCGAACACTGGACGTTGCTGCTCCAGATTGTCCTTACGGGAAAAGCCCAACATGTGTATGCGTCCCTGTGCCCGAATACCCAAGACTACGGGCCGGTCAAAGCTGCGATTCTCAGGGCGTATGAGCTGGTGCCTGAGGCGTACAGGCAGCGGTTCAGGGCTCTGAGAAAGGGCAGCTCGCAGACTTATGTGGAGTTTGCGTACGAGAAGGAGCTGTTGTTTGACCGGTGGTGCGCGTCGGAGAAGGTGGACACCCTGGTTAAGATGCGAGAGCTCGTGCTCCTTGAGGAGTTCAAGTCGTATTGTTTGCCCGATAATGTTGCTATGTACATGAACGAGCATAGGGTGACTGAGTGTTCGGTGGCTGCGAGCCTGGCGGACGAGTTTGTGCTAACGCACAAGACACTCTTTACGCCATTGTACCCTGTACGCAATGTGGAGAGTAAGCCGAGGTGGGGCTTCGGCGACAGGACTGTGGGCATGGGGGGTATCAGTGGGGGCGAGGCGGTTGAGCGGGGCGCGAGGTCTGAGACACGCGAGTGCTTTAACTGTGGGAAAACGAGGTCATATAAAAGAAATTTTTTTGCCCTTACTCGTCCCAGTAAGCAGATTTCGTTGGTGATGGCACCCACACGCACATAGGTTGAGTATGACAAAAGGGGTGAGGATATTAAAGCTTACTTACCGTTTATCAGCGGGGGGTTTGTATCCTTATCTAGCGATGGGGTGAGGGTTCCTGTGACCATATTAAGGGACACGGCTGCATCCCTGTCATTTATTCGGGGGGATGTGTTGCCTTTCGACAGTGGTACAGAGGTGGACGCGGGGATAACAGTTAGGTCTTTTGGGATGCATGTGATGAAGGTCCCGCTTCACATTGTCCACGTGACATCTGAGTTGGTGTCGGGCCCGGTCGTCATTGGGGTAGAAAGTTGCTTCCCGGTTGCGGGGGTGTCACTAATCCTTGGGAACGATTTGGCAGGGGGTAAGGTCTTCGTGAAGGCAGACGTGACCTGTGTGCCAGCACAGTCTGGGGCGGTAGACATCCTGGCAGAGGCGTATCCGAGGGTGTTCTCTTCATGTGCGGTGAAGCGAGCCATGGTTGTTTAAGCTCGGGCCGAGGAGGAGGGCGAGGTGGACTTGTTCGATACAGTAGTAGCGGCTGACGGCGACGAGCCTGAGAGGGAGGGGGCGCTCCAGGGGCAGCCTGGCTCGTTGGTATTGTCGCAGCTTGCCCCTACAGTTGACCAACTTGAGTCGGATGTCGCTGTTTCTTCTGTTTCAGCCGGTTCGTTGCTGAACACTACTTCCTCGGCTGAAGTTGCCAGTAGCGCGGCTGAGTTCTCTTTCGCTCGTGAGGAACTTATCGCAGAACAGGGTAGGGATTCAAGCCTGTCGGGGTTTTTTGCGTCCGCTGTGGGGGAAGGAGAGAGTAAGGGTCTTAAAAGCTGGTATGTCCTGGGAGACGGGGTGTTGCTGCGTAAATGGTCCCCTGATCCGGATGCGTCATTGGGGAATGATTGGAATGTGGTGACGCAGGTTGTGGTTCCGTTCAAGTACCGTCATGAAATCCTTTGTTTGGCTCACGATCATAGGCTCGCAGGACATTTGGGGATCAACAAGACATTCGATAGGGTGCTGCGTAATTTTTTTTGGCCAGGGTTAAAACGAGATGTGGCGCAGCACTGCAGGGAAACCCAATGACATCATTCCACGGGCGCCGCTCTATCCTATCCCGGCAGTGGGGGAACCTTTTGAGAGGGTTATTATTGACTGTGTGGGACCGCTCCCTAGAACGAAGGCAGGTAATAGTTTTCTTTTGACCATTATGTGTGCCAACACACGTTTCCCTGAAGCGATTCCGTTGAAACGGATAACGGCCAAGACGGTGTCACAGGCTTTGGTGAGGTTCTTCTCTGTGTTCGGTTTACCTCGCGTGGTCCAATCCGATCAAGGGGACGAATTTCTTGTCTCGTATCTTCTCGCAGGTTTTGAAACAGCTGGATATATCACATAGCTTCTCTAGTCCATACCATCCGGAGTCGCAGGGGGCGTTAGAAAGATTCCACTCCACGTTGAAGACTATGCTTCGGGCATTCTGTCGTGATACAGAGGATGATTGGGATGAGGGGGTTCATTTGATGTTGTTTGCCGCAAGGGAGGTGGTACAGGAATCTTTGGGTTTCAGCCCTGCAGAGTTGGTGTTTGCACACTCTGTGAGGGGGCCGCTCAGGTTGTTGAGGGAGAAGTGGTTGGGGGAGAGTGAGCCAAAAAACCTATTGGACTATGTCTGTGGCTTTAGGGAAAAACTGAAGAGGGCATGTGATCTGGCGAGAATAAATCTGATCGACACACAAAAACGGATGAAGGGGTGGTATGATAGGAAGGCTCGGGATAGGACGTTTGTGCTAGGGGAGAGGGTCTTGGTGTTACTTCCGGTAACAGGGTCCAGTCTGCAGGCTCGGTTTAGTGGACCGTATCGGGTTAGGGAAAAGGTAGGGGAGCTGAATTACCTTATTGAGACACCGGATCGGGGGCGGAAGACCCGCCTGTGTCATATTAATATGATTAAGCCGTTTCATACAAGGGGGCCTGTGGCCAGTACTGTGGTGGCCGCTACGCCGGTGTCGGCTTGTGTGTTGGCCCCATCTAGTGTCGATATGGGTAATGACAGTCTCTTTCTTTCAGACGGCGTTGGTGGGCTGGAGGATGACGTGATTATCCCATCTAAAGCGGTTGTGGAGGGTTGTGGAGATAGTTTCCCGTTGCCCAGGATGGAGGACTGTGTTGACAGGGTGGGGGGCGCGTCTTTTGTAACTAAGTTGGATTTGCTAAAAGGGTACTGGCAGGTGCCACTTACGAACCGGGCTAAACTGATTTCTGCATTCGTGACACCTGACAGTTTCCTGCAATACACGGTGATGCCGTTTGGGATGCGCAACGCGCCTGCGACCTTCCAGAGGTTGGTCAACCAGGTGCTGTCAGGCGTGGCTGGTTGTGCGGCCTACCTCGACGACCTCGTCATTTACTCTGACGATTGGGAGGGGCACATAGCTAGTTTGCGGGAGGTGTTTGGACGGCTTGTTGGGGCGAACTTGACACTGAACCTGGCCAAGTGCGAGTTTGGCAGGGCGACCGTCACCTATCTTGGCAAGGTAGTGGGGCGGGGAGAGGTCCGCCCTGTCCATTCTAAGGTGGAGGCTATACTTGGTTTCCCAGAGCCAGCTACACGTCGGGATCTCCGGTGCTTTCTGGAGATGACGGGGTATTATAGGGGGTTTTGCAGGAACTTTTCGGCGGTAGCCTCTCCCCTTACAGATCTGTTGAGCCCGAAGATCCCGTTTCAGTGGACGCCTAGGTGTTCCTTCGCGTTTCAACAGTTGAAGTCCATTCTGGTCAGTGCTCCTGTCCTTGCGGCGCCTGTGTTCACGAGGCCTTTTAAATTGGCGGTGGATGCTAGCGAGTTGGGCGCTGGCGCAGTGCTCTTGCAGGATGATGACGGAGGTATTGAGCACCCGGTGTCGTACTTCTCCAGGAAGTTTAATATACACCAGAGGCGTTACTCGACCATCGAGAAGGAGGCATTGGCTTTGATTCTGGCCCTCTCCCATTTTTAGGTGTATGTTGGCTCCTCCCAATCCCCTGTTAAAATTTACACGGACCACAACCCATTGGTCTTTATAGGCAGGATGCAGAATTCGAACCAGCGGCTGATGCGCTGGAGCCTCTTCCTGCAAGCCTTTGATGTGGAGGTGGTGCATGTCAAGGGCAAGGACAATGTGTTGGCCGACGCGTTGTCACGGCTGTAGTCAGTGGTGGGGTGTGGGTTTTGTGCTGTGTTTCTGGGGGGGGGGGGGGGGGGGTTGTGTGAGAGGTGTTGCTGTTGTTGTTTTGTTTTTGCCTTTTGTTGATTTTGCTCTGTGTTCCAGGAGTCGGGAGTGATGAGGAGTAAGGCTGAGGCTGTCCATTCTCCTTACCTGGTTGATCGGGGACTTTATTGATGGATTGCAGGGGGCAATGCGGGGCAGCTCAAGATGCACAGTTGTTGGGGGGATGCGGACCGGAGGGCGACTTTTCATCTTGTTTACAGCAGGGTTCCCCACTTATCAACCGCGATTTTTTTTTTTTTTTTTTTTCCTTTAGTTATTTAGGTACAGTTTTTCTTGTTTATGTCCATTTCCCCATTTCACTTTGGGGTTATGGCCATAAATTTGAGGGGGGGGGGTGTTATGTGGGGGTATGTTTGTGCCCTGATCAGGCGCTCCTAATGTGAGTTGTCATGTCTAGATGTAGACCTCTGTCATGGTGTGTAGTCCCTATTGTTTTCCCCCCAGGTGTACCCAATTACCATTACCCCAGGTGTGTGTTGTCTCGTCATTCCCTTGTGTATAAGTAGTCTGTCATCCCTTCCGTCTGGTGCTGATCCTGTCTGTGTAGTCCTGTGTTTGTCTGTCTATTATTTGATGTTCATTTCAGTTACGAAAACCATGGTAACTATTAATTAAAATATTCTTTATTTAGATACTTTGGCTGCCGTCTCCTTATTGTGTAACATTGACAAGTTAATGAGCCTTCTTGTAGTCAATGGTTACGTAATAGCTCTGATTGATTGAGTTGTTGTCACTAATTACTGCGTGTGGTTTGCTGGGACTTTGCCTTTATAGTAATCCCTTGTTTCCCTGTCTGTTGTCGGATCTTCAACAGAACTACTGCGAGCAGTCGGCCACGGACAAGAAGTGGGACCTCTTGTCATTGTTGTTATTATTTAGTGTTCTTCTTTATCCGTCTTGTGTACGGTTCTCTTTCTTTTAAATACCTCTGTTGTAGCCTGGCTACTTATTCTTTATCGTTACAGTATCTTGCTCTAGTGATTTCTGATCATTCCTTATTACCTTCTACTATTGGACTCAATTTCCTACCTTGAATCGTAACACTGGACCCTATCATACATTTTACATTTACATTTAGTCATTTAGCTGACGCTTTTATCCAAAGCGACTTACAAGTTCTGTACGACAAGTCATCAGGAATGGTACAACTCTATCAGCTGAGTAACAATGTTCATCAAAGTGTTGCATGCTACAGTGTAGGTTAGTTTATTAGGACAAGTGCATGACAGTAAGGTTAGTTAGGGTTAGATTTCTTTTATTACATTTCTTTTTATTTCAGATAATGGTTGAAGAAGTGCGTCTTTAGTCGACGGCGAAAGATTGGACAGGTTTCGGCTGTCCTAACTGGGGTGGGTAGGCCTAGTTCATTCCACCATTGTGGGGCAAGGACTGAGAATAGGCGACTTCTCTTTGATGACCCTCCCGGAGCGTGGATAGGAGTAAGTCTGAGGCGGCCAGAAGATGCAGAGAGTAGGGGTCTTGAGAGTGTGTAGTTAGAGACCATTGACCGGAGGTAGACGGGAGTGGTTCCCTTTGCCGCACGGTATGCCAGGTCGAGGGCCTTGAAGCGGATTTGTGCAGCAATGGGGAGCCAGTGCAGGTCCCTAAGAAGTGGGGTGACATGGGCCGACTTCGGTAGGTTTGAGATCAGGCGAGCCGCTGCGTTCTGAATGAGTTGAAGAGGCTTGGTGGCAGTGGCCGGGAGGCCAGCAAGCAGTGGGTTGCAGTAGTCGAGGCGGGAGATGACTGTTGATTGGACGAGGAGTTGGGTAGCTTCTTTTGTCAGGAAGGGGCGGAACCTTCTGACGTTGCTCAGGAGGAATCTGCAGGTTCTGGTTGTCGCTGCAATTTGAGCAGAGAAGTTCAACTGGTCGTCGAGGACAACACCAAGGTTCTTGGCGGTCGGGGACGCGGACACAGCTGCATTCTCGACTGTGATGGAAAGGTCGGTCAGGGGGGAGGATTTGGCTGGCAGGTGGAGCAATTCTGTTTTGCTTAGGTTCAGTTTGAGGTGGTTGGTCGTCATCCAGGCGGAGATGTCGGACAGACAGGATGAGATCCGCTCAGAGACGTGGATATCTGAGGGAGGGAAGGAGAGGAAGAGTTGAGTATCATCGGCATAACAATGATACGAGAAGCCATGAGACGTGATAATGTTACCCAGTGATTTAGTGTAGAGGGAGAAGAGAAGGGGTCCTAGGACCGAGCCCTGGGGGACACCCTCTACACTAAATCACTGGGTAACATTATCACGTCCCCTATTTTTATTTTTTTTAACAGAAATACGCAATTTTAGAGTAATTAGAGACGAATACTGAAGAACTAGATTAGAGGTTCTCAAAGTGAGGTCCAGGTCCATGAGAGGGATCTGGGCAGTCCCCATAGAAAAGTCAAAGTTAACAGGACCAAATCATCAGTTTCTTATTTATTTATTTATTTAGCCTTTATTTAGCCAGATAAAACATTGATCTGGTCCAAGAGGCCCCGACAGGAGTACAAATATACATACATATATACATATATATATATACTTATACATACATACATACACACATATACACCAATAACTAAATAAAAACACAGTTAAGAATCATACACAGATCCAGCTAGGCAAAGAGATAATGTCTAGTATTTTCTGTACTCTATTTAAGTTTTTGTTTTACTGTAATTTTAACCTGTACTGGATACAGTATTTTATGTTTGTCTGATATTTGCTGAGCTTACAGTGTTATGCACACTGTAGTAGCATGAAAACTGGGACATGTTTTGTTGTGATTCTCCATGTTGAAATGTTGACTGATTTGGTTATATGGAGAGAAAACTTTTATGTTTATCAGTCTGCGTCATTGATGTGGGTAGCTATATGGAGATAAATAAATTATATTTTCATCAGTCTACAGCATTGGTCTTGTGTAGTGTTTGGTGAATTTATTGTATATTTGCACATTCTCTGTGTACTTCACTTACAGTACACTGAGAAGTAGAATTGCTAAATGTGTTTTAGGTTAAGCACAGCAGTGTGTAACTGGTTCAAACGGAATTAAGTCATATGAAATGTGTGTTTCATATGGTAACAAAATGTAGTTTTTATAAATGAGTGTATAGTTTTGACAAGAGTGTTTAATTTAGCAAAGGATCTGAGGTGTTCTGATAATTGTGTGTGTGGTTGTGCTAATTGTGTGTAGTGTTTTGAAACACCAGGCCCTGTTTTCAAAATCGTGCTTAAGCAATGGAAAAAAAACAGTATTGTGTGTTTCATTATATACATATGTTTCAGTCTTCTCATAAAAAAAATATTCGATTTTGGGGTATTTTCCTGCCTTTGGTCCGCTTTGCATTCACATCTCAAATGAACCGCAGCAGGGTTCACTTGCAAGAGTGAATAATAATAATAATAATAATAATAATGCATTCTATTTATAAGGCGCCTTTCAAGGCACTCAAGGACACCGTACAACAATTTAAAAACAGTTAAATTCATAATCACAGTACATTAAAATAATAAAAATAAAAATATATAAAATCAGACAGAAAATAAAATCAGACATACGCCTGCCTAAAAAGGTGGGTTTTGAGGTGGGTTTTAAAAGAAATGATGGAGTCAATGTTCCTGATGTCGGGGGGGAGGGAGTTCCAGAGGCGGGGGGCAGAGCAGCTGAAGGCTCTTGACCCCATGGTGGACAGACGGGCTGGGGGGACGGTCAGGTTGATGGAGGAGGCAGACCTGAGGGACCGGGTGGGAATGTTGATATGAAGGAGGTCGGACAGGTATGGAGGGGCGAGTTTGTGAATGGCCTTGTATGTATGGAGGAGGATCTTGTAGTCTATGCAGAGTTTAATGGAAAGCCAGTGTAGTTGGCGTAGGACGGGGGTGATGTGACTGATGACAGGGGTTCTGGTGATTATGCGGGCAGCAGCGTTCTGGACCAGTTGGAGCTTATGGAGGAGTTTGTGGGGGAGACCAAAGAGAAGGGAGTTGCAGTAATTTAAGCGGGAAGTGACGAGGGAGTGGACCAGGATTGCGGCGCTGTTGGGAGTGAGTGAAGGGCGGAGGTGGTTGATGTTGCGAAGGTGGAAGTAGGCGGACCGGATGATGTTATTTATGTGGGGGGAAGGGGAAACCAAGGAGTTGTCTATGGTGAGGGTGAAACTGGGGTGCTTGGTGAGTGTGGACTTGGAGCCAATGAGGACTACCTCTGTTTTGCCACTGTTTAATTTCAGGAAATTTGAGGTGAACCAGGATTTGATTTCCTGTAGACAGGCACAGAGGGAAGAGGGAGGGAGGGTGGAAGTGGGTTTGGAGGAAACATAGAGCTGGGTGTCGTCCGCGTAGCAGTGGAAATTGATGCTGTATTTGCGGAGAATCCGACCGAGTGGGAGGAGGTAGATAATGAAGAGGATAGGGCCAAGGACAGAGCCCTGGGGAACACCGGAGGAGAGGGGGGATGGATGGGATGTGAATGATTTTAGCTGAATGAACTGAGTACGGCCAGAGAGATATGAGTGGAACCAGTCTAGGGATGTGTGGGAGATTCCAATGCAGGCTAGTCGGTTAAGGAGGGTGGAGTGAGATATGGTGTCAAATGCGGCGCTTAGATCGAGGAGGATGAGGATGGATAATAGTCCAGAGTCAGCTGCCATCAGTAGGTCATTTGTGATTTTGAGGAGGGCTGTTTCTGTGCTGTGACGGGGGCGAAAACCAGATTGGAACTTTTCATAGAGGTTATTGTTGGAGAGGTGAGCATGAATCTGAGAAGCCACTACTTTTTCCAGGATTTTTGAGAGAAATGGTAGGTTGGAGATGGGGCGGAGGTTATTGAAAATGTTGGGGTCTAAACCAGGTTTCTTTATAATCGGTGTTACAGCAGCGGATTTGAGAGATGATGGGACAGAACCAGAGGTGAGGGAGGAATGGATGATTGCAGTTATAAGGGTGTAAGATTCTGATCAAACTGGCCAGTATCACGTCTTCGTCTGTTTGGCCCTCCATCCAATTCCTCTGCGTTGTGTACTTTTAATGGTCCTGACGTCTCCGATACTGGTAGATAAGATCCTTATCTCCCCCCCGTTAGTGCAATCCATAAACCATAATAATTCTCCACTTGCGTAAGAATTCGACACTCCGACACCGTGAAATACCTTATGAGGAGAAGCGTTGTTTTATTGCTATAAACAGAACCTCATAATCAGATGTTATCAGATGTTATCAAATTGTATCGTCCTTGAAGAGTCTATTCTAATGATCTTTCGGTGTGTTCGTCTATCGTCCTTTTGTGATTCAGTCCAATAGTGTTCAGGCCTGTTCGTTAGCCTAACCTTCCTCGCGTTAGCCGAAGCTAATGATGTGTGGCATTCTCCCCCCCCCCCCCCCCCCTCCGTGATAAGAGGAGAGAGAGAGTCCTCTGTGTGATCTCAGTCCTACTCGCTCTCGGTCAGATTCTAGTCTGAGTCAGATTCTAGTCTGCTCAACACCCGGAAACACTGTTCGACTTATAGATGTTCGTCGTCGCAACGACGGCCCCGCCTTCTGGTTGTCATGCGACGTGTTGTCATGACAACTGCGTTTAACCTTTACACACACTTCAAAATGTTTCTCTACTGTTGTATTACAGAGGTCACCCCTCTCCCTCGCTCTGGGCCTCCAGTACACTTGCTCTTATCTGTGTTCTTCCAAGGAATGCAAAACAAAACACCCTCGCTGGCAGTGTATTCAATCCACTGGTCACCGTTCTATCACCGTCTTCCATGCACATTTTGATCTCTCTGACCCGGCACCGTTTTAGCTGTGGTCATCTCCCCCCAATCTATACATCACATACATTGAATAAACCCTGTTTCTCTCATTCCCCCCTTTGATTCTCAATCAACTTTCAGAATCAACAGACTACTTGGTTTTTCAATTAATTATACCCAAAAAATAGACTCATAACAATTAGGGCCCCGCCGTCTGCTGTTTTTGCCTTGTTGTTTTCCATTACCCGCATCACACCTAAACCAGAAAGGATAAACAACGGTCATGGAGGAGAGAGAGAGAGAGAGACAGAGAAAAACACAGATTGCAACTTTCCAAACGACACACCTAAACCCTTCGGCCCCCCTATTCGGTACCCCACGTCCAAATCAGAGCGCTCCCTTCCCTCTCTTACAGTACACCTCCCATCTCGGGCCGGTCCCGTCTTCTAGGGCAAGGGCCCCTTTCAGTGACGGCTCCTTTCCTGAGCTGGTCCCCCTCCCAGGGCGCGGTCCCCTAGGCAAAAGTGTCCCCCCTGGTCTGCTACTGCTCAGTGTCTCTGGCTGTCCTCTCCACATCTGCTCCTCCACCGCCGCCGTCTCCTCCCTCTCGTCGTGGATCATCTGTGGACCAGGCTGCGGTGCCTGGCCCCTGCGGCTTCCTCCTCCTCCAGTCTGTCCTCCTGGTCATCTCCATCGCTGTCGGTGTCTCCCCCCTTTGAAAGCAGAAACACAACACCGGCAGTCGTCTGTACCTTCGACTTCCCTTGTTTTGCTATTAGTCTACCGTGGCTTTGGGCCTGCAGCTCGTTCTCTATATATTTTTTTCCTCTGCAAGCCCCTATTTGTTCTCTATTAGTCCCCCACCTTCTCCACACCCATATCTAATCCTACAGGGCTGTTCCCTGTTTTGTTGTCTTCCGGCGTGACACCAGCAGCTAAACGATACCCACTCGGCGCTCTACGTTTGTCCCACGGGTGACCCCCAGCGCGCGCCAGTTCTTTCTGGTGACGTGTCCCCTCAAGACTCTGCCTATTTATTAGGTGTGAGAAGGCCCCACTGGACTTCCCTCTTTATTCCATAATTAACCCATTCAAATAACTGCACCATCTTTCTGTGCAATTCTTATTTAATCCTTTGTATAATTAAACTCTATATCTAATATTATTATTATAATAATAAACCACTCTCTGTGCTCATTAGATTGACTATTGAATCACTCCCCCACTCCGCCACTAGATGGTCGTACAGGCCTATATCTAAATATTCCCCTATGGGTAATGAAAACTCCCCAGCACTACCCCCCATCCGCCACTAGGTGGCGACCTACTCCTCCTCGATGGTGTTTTAGTTGATGTGTCACTTCCTGGTTCTTTATCTATTGTTATCTCGTGGCTCACGGCCATCTTGTATCATCCCCCTCGTGGCCCCTTTTGCGGCCATCTTGTCTCGCTCATAATGGCTACTCTCTCACAAACAAACGAACGCTGCCCTTCCTTCCAAGGCCTAGAAAACACTGCTGTTTTCCTCCATATCAGGGGACGCTTCTCCCGGACTAAACTCTTGCTTATCGGACATAATACACAGTTTAAGGTAAACACCCGATCGACTTTCCTCCCGCTACGACAAATTCTGGCCGTCTTGAGACCACAGCGACCAGTTTAAGGTGGGCCGTCTCAGGCGACAGTCTTGTCATAACAATCCCGCCATAACAGATTTCAGTCTGGTTCAGCATTCCCCCCCCCCCCCTTTCTCCTCCTGCATTTACACTCCCAACACCAGAACTGTGCAGCCTGCCTCGTTTGCTTTTCATTCTCTGTAGATAACACCCTCGATATTACAGCTGGCATTCTCTCTGTCGAACTAGAAATGTTTACGTTTACGGATTCACTATCTGTTCGTTTTTATTTGGCTTGAAAGATCAAAACAACCGTGTGCACATTGAACTCACATTTTTGATCGGAGCGCTGTTTCCCCTACAGCGCTGGTTCGCCTCCTGACCGCTCGACTCGCCGCTCTCTCCCAGGGCTGGCCGGCCTTGCTTCGATCATGATTCTCCCACACATTGATGACTGTTGTCCACTGTCGCCCCATTATTGAAAAAGTCTTTTTCCGTTGTTCTTATCTCTTGCAAATCCGGCTGTCATCAACAACCAACTGTTCCCGTTGTTTTAATCTCTTGCAAATCCGGGTCCCAACGGCATCAACTGTAAGATTCTGATCAAACTGGCCAGTATCACGTCTTCGTCTGTTTGGCCCTCCATCCAATTCCTCTGCGTTGTGTACTTTTAATGGTCCTGACGTCTCCGATACTGGTAGATAAGATCCTTATCTCCCCCCCGTTAGTGCAATCCATAAACCATAATAATTCTCCACTTGCGTAAGAATTCGACACTCCGACACCGTGAAATACCTTATGAGGAGAAGCGTTGTTTTATTGCTATAAACAGAACCTCATAATCAGATGTTATCAGATGTTATCAAATTGTATCGTCCTTGAAGAGTCTATTCTAATGATCTTTCGGTGTGTTCGTCTATCGTCCTTTTGTGATTCAGTCCAATAGTGTTCAGGCCTGTTCGTTAGCCTAACCCTCCTCGCGTTAGCCGAAGCTAATGATGTGTGGCATTCTCCCCCCCCCCCCCCCCCTCCGTGATAAGAGGAGAGAGAGAGTCCTCTGTGTGATCTCAGTCCTACTCGCTCTCGGTCAGATTCTAGTCTGAGTCAGATTCTAGTCTGCTCAACACCCGGAAACACTGTTCGACTTATAGATGTTCGTCGTCGCAACGACGGCCCCGCCTTCTGGTTGTCATGCGACGTGTTGTCATGACAACTGCGTTTAACCTTTACACACTTCAAAACGTTTCTCTACTGTTGCATTACAGAGGTCACCCCTCTCCCTCGCTCTGGGCCTCCAGTACACTTGCTCTTATCTGTGTTCTTCCAAGGAATGCAAAACAAAACACCCTCGCTGGCAGTGTATTCAATCCACTGGTCACCGTTCTATCACCGTCTTCCATGCACATTTTGATCTCTCTGACCCGGCACCGTTTTAGCTGTGGTCATCTCCCCCCAATCTATACATCACATACATTGAATAAACCCTGTTTCTCTCAGGGGCAGGAGAGAGGGGAGGGAGGCTATGACCAGGGAGGAGGGCATGGGGTCAAGTTGGCAGGTGGATGGCTTGGATTTCCGGATGAGTTTTGATATATCGGCAGCAGAGGGGAGATGGAAGCAGGAGAGAGGTGCAGAGAGGGAGGGGTGAGGAGCTAGGGGAGATGGACAACTGGACATGAGAGAGGTCAGTTGCTGGTAGATATTGGCTATTTTTAAATTGAAAAATGACATCAGTGAGTTACAATGTTCAGTGGAGTAGAAGTGTGAGGGAAGGGAGTCAGGGGGGCAGAGTGAGTTGTTGACCACTGAGAACAGGGCCCTGGTGTTCCCAGCACCAGCAGTGACCCAGCACCAGCAGCTTTCACACCACCCCAAACCAACCAGACTATCCGAGGAAATAGGGTTCGATTAAAGCTTATTATAGTTTATCACAGTATCATGAGCATGTCTTTGTCAGTGGACACTGGACATGGGTATGGATGGCTCCAGGTGCTGCTGCGTGAAAGTGCACATCTTATATCAGTACTATTTAAAAGCACAGTGCAGGACACACTCAAAGGTTATCGCACCTCAGAGATGGCAGTGGACATGTATGACAGGACAAAGGCCCTATGTAATGGCCTTGGGATTGAGGAACATACTACCAGCCAAAGGAGGAAGCAGAAAAAGATGGACGAGTATGTAGTTGAGTCATCTTGTGGCACAAGCTCAGACCTCAGCTCAGGAGATCAGCTGAGACAGAGACTGTTCTATCCAGTCCTCGACAGAATGCTGCAAGAGCTTGAGAGCAGGTTCTCATGAGTTGGAGAACAACTTATGAGAGGCATACAGGCATGTCATCCAGCCTCAGACCAGTTTCTCTCAGTGGAATTGCTGCAACCCCTCGCCACACATTACAATATCCAACTACTGCGAGAGGAGATCACAGTTTAAAAAAATGCAGAGATGCAGTCCCTACTATCCAACGTTTCTTTTCCATCCTGGATGATAATAATAATAATGCATTTTATTTATAAGGCGCCTTTCAGGACACTAAAAAGAAAAGTCCACAAATCGGTGAATGAAAAAATTATAGGATCAAATGAAAACTACTACTTACTAAAAATGTATGTTTAAAAGTACTAAAAACCAACAAAAAAAACAAAACACTAACAAACATGCAGCACAGACAAACGAGGATGCTGAAAAAAAATTATTTAAATAAAAAATGTAAACAATTATTTTTTATTTTTTTTAAAGCTCCGGGGCTAGGAGAAAAACATCCGGGGCTAAAGCCCCAGAAGCCCAGGGCTAACAACGCCATTGCTGCACACCTGTTGCACATTGAGGTAATCCGTGTACAGTACATCAATGATCCTCACACACACTGAGGAGAGCCTTTGTCATGTTCTCTTTGTCCTGTTACATCTTACCACTCTCTTCAATAAACTGGGTTGTATTTACCATCTTTCGCCTGTGTCCCTGTGGAGAGTCCTGTAAAAAGCCACTTTGGTGGCGTGTGGCTGCAGGGTCGACTGCTCCAGAGGGATTAGAGCGAAGAGCCATCATCCTGAAGAACACAGATGGACGAGCCAGACAGATAAGGACAGAACAAGATCAAGAGGTAAATTTTCTCTCTCGGCTGCGATAGGTGTGAGATGTCCATTTGCCCGCATTCATATCACAAGATCCCATGAGCGTGAAATGGGAGTTGTGAAATGGGAAGAATTGACCCCCTCTTATATCCCAACACCTTGTCATGTATGATTCAGAGCCCACATCAAACGAGGCCATTACCACTAACACCCGTTGCTAACCACAAAGGGAGACTTTGATCTATTTACCTGTTTTCCAACTTTATTTTCTTTACTGGGACGGACAGTGCACATTAATCGACATGCTGTAAATGTGCCAGTGTTTTTTTCATTTTCAACTGCTGTCTCTGGGCCAGGTTTTTAAATAGCCATTAAAAACAGGGTGACATACAAGCATGCAAATAATTAAAAGCCAATCAAAGCTTGTATAAAAAACATGAATATAAAACAAGCCAAATAATTAGCATAGTAAGACACATGTGCATTAGCAGACAATATACTTATGCACAACTAGACATAAGCATTATCAGACAAGACACTGTTATAGACAACAAGACATAAGCATTAGTTGACAAGACACTGTTATAGACAACAAGACATAAGCATTAGTTGACAAGACACTGTTATAGACAACAAGACATAAGCATTAGTTGACAAGACATGTATGCACAACAAGACATAAGCATTATCAGACAATACACTGTTATAGACAACTAAACATAAGCATTAGCTGACAAGACACATATGCACAACAAGACATAAGTATTATCAGAGAAGACACAGTTATGCACAACAAGACATACACATTAGCAGACAACACACAGCCAGCAATACCACAATTGGAATCCATGCGGTACAACCATAATAGACAGGGGGTATGGTGTGGGAAATGGCTGGTTTGAGCAGCCACACCTGCCTGGGTCAAGCTAATCAGACCAGATGTGGCTGCGCACCAGGGGCATTTTTAGGGTTCGAAAACATTGGGGGCTTCAGCCCGGGGGGTGGAGGGGGGAACACCCCCCCCCTTTTTTTCTTCTTTTTTTACAGAAATAGGAGTACAAATATACATATATATATATATATATATATATATATATATATATATATATATATATATATATATATATATATATATATATACATACATACATACATACATACATACATACATACATACATACATACATACATACATACATACATACATACATACATACATACATACATACACATATACATACATACATACATACATACACACATATACACCAATAACAAAATAAAAACACAGTTAAGAATCATACACATAAGAAAATAAACAAACAAACATAGGCACAGCCTATGTACAAAAGAAATAAACAGTTAATATAGTCTTTACAGTTTTCTTCGATTGCATAAACACTCAAAACAAATCAAAAGTATTACACAATTATCAAAACCTTACACTCAAGGAGCAAAACATAGGCCCAGATTTGCACCCCTATAAGCACAATGTCAGCCTCACACTTTTTGCAAAACAATACACACAGTGATTTGCAAAACACTAAACACACTTGCATTACATTAGACACAGAATGTCAAATTACCACACATATGAGCCAATTGGTTAAACACAGCCATCAGATGCACAAACACACCATTGCTTAATTGTACATACACCAATCAGGTTTAAGCACTATAAAAATGCAGCAGGTGAGTTCACCTGTCTTCAACCAAAATGGAAGGAGAGTGAAGTACTGTACACAGAGAACGTGAAAATATACAATTCACCAAACACTACACAAGACAACCACTGATGCAGAAAAATTTCCACATCCTCGCCGCCGGCTCCGACTGGGGGGACACACCGTTGCGAGGCGCCTTTCGCCAGGGCTTGAACGACGCTATTAAAGACGAGCTTGCGTCCAAAGAAAGACCCACCTCCCTGAGCGAGCTAATTCATTTGGCCAGGGAACTGGACCTGCGTCTTCGGGAACGTCGTCGAGAGAAAGCTAGCACCGCTCGTCCGCCTATACCCGGTCCGCCTCGTCGCGCCGCCCGCGCTGAAGAAAATAGTTCCTCCGAGCCCATGGATCTCGACCGCTCACGTCTCCCTACCAGCGAACGCCGACACAGGCTCACTACAGGAGCATGCCTGTACTGCGGTCAAACGGGTCACTCCGTTGCCTCTTGCTCGCTTCGCCCAAACGACGGGGCTCGACAGTAGCGCTGGGCGTCTGTTCGAGTCTAGATATCGCTCCCAGCTCCGGCCCAAACATGCTATTCCGCGCCACGCTGTGTCTGAATAACCAATCACTCCCGTTATCTGCCCTGGTTGACTCAGGGGCCGACGAGAACCTCATCGACGCCGGAGTAGTCTCCCGTTACAACATCGCTACTGACGCCTTGCCGATACCCCGTGACGCCCGGGGGTTAAACGGGAAACTTCTCACGCGGATTACTCGCCACACCGTACCCCTTCGCCTTCTGTTATCCGGGAATCACAGCGAGAATATTCGGTTTCACGTTACCAACTCTCCCCACAATCCCATTGTCCTTGGCATGCCTTGGCTCAAGTTACACAATCCCGTTATCAATTGGCCTACCGGCCTGGTGACCAGCTGGAGCGCCCACTGTCACGTCGCTTGTCTGCAGTCGGCTCGGCCGCCACTAGAGGGCGCCGGTTCGCACCCCCCCAAAGAGAACATAGATCTGTCTGCTATTCCGCCGGCCTACCACGATTTGAAAGCAGTTTTCAGCAAACAACAGGCTCTCTCCCTGCCTCCCCATCGCCAATACGACTGCGCCATTGATTTGCTCCCCGGGGCGCCACTCCCCGCTAGTCGCCTGTTCAACCTCTCGCTCCCAGAGAGAGAATCAATGGAGAAGTACGTTCACGAATCCTTGGCCTAGGGCATAATCACCCCCTCCTCCTCTCCTGTCGGCACAGGATTCTTCTTCGTTTCCAAGAAGGATCGTTCCCTTCGCCCCTGTATCGATTACCGGGGTCTCAACAACATCACGGTAAAGAACAAATACCCCCTGCCTTTAATCGACTCTGCTTTTGAGCCCCTGCAAGGTGCCACCATCTTCACAAAACTGGACCTCAGGAACGCCTACCACCTTGTCCGCATGCGGGAGGGAGACGAGTGGAAGGCGGCCTTCAAGACACCACTCGGCCACTTCGAGTACAAGGTAATGCCCTTCGGCCTGACCAACGCCCCTGCTGTCTTCCAGGCCCTCGTCAATGACGTTCTCCGTGACGTACTCCACCGCTCCGTATTCGTCTACTTAGACGACATCCTGATCTTCTCCCGCTCCATGGAGGAGCATGTCCAGCACGTCCGCCAGGTCCTCCAGCATCTTCTAGAGAACAAGCTGTTCGTCAAGGCGGAGAAGTGTGAGTTCCACGTCTCCTCCATCGGCTTCCTCGGCTACATCATAGAGGGCGGCAAGATCCGGGCGGACCCCAAGAAGATCAAAGCGGTGTCCGACTGGCCCCCGTCCCACCAATGTCAAACAGCTCCAACGCTTCCTGGGATTTGCCAACTTTTATCGGCGCTTCATCAGGGACTACAGCCTGGTCGCGGCGCCCCTCACCCAACTCACCTCGCCTTCGGTGCCCTTCGTCTGATCCGACGCAGTGGACTCCGCCTTCGTCGAGCTGCGCCGGCGCTTCACCACCGCTCCCATCCTCGTTCAGCCGGACATGTCCCGCCAGTTCGTGGTGGAGGTGGACGCCTCCTGCACCGGAGTAGGGGCGGTTCTTTCCCAGCGCTCTGCCACCGACCAGAAGCTGCACCCCTGCGCCTTTTTCTCACGCCGCCTAACCCCAGCCGAGGTCAACTACGACATCGGGAACCTGGAGCTCCTGGCGGTCAAGCTAGCCCTGGAGGAATGGAGGCACTGGCTCGAGGGATCGGAGGTCCCCTTCCTGGTTTGGACGGACCACAAGAACCTCGCCTACGTCTCAACGGCCAAGCGCCTGAACTCTCGCCAGGCTCACTGGGCGCTGTTCTTTGCTAGGTTTAACTTCACCCTGACCTACCGGCCTGGTTCCAAGAACACCAAGCCAGACGCCCTCTCCCGGCAGTTCGTCCCTGAGGAGGGGCCCACACACCCCGACACCATCCTTTCCACTTCCTGTCTGGTGGCCACCGCCACCTGGGAGATCCAGTCCATTGTCAGGGAGGCACAGCGTGCCCAGCCGGACCCAGGTAACGGTCCACCTAACCGGCTTTTTGTCCCTGACCTCGTCCGCTCCCAGGTGCTCGAGTGGGTTCACGCTTCTCGGTTCGCGTGCCACCCGGGGATCGACCGGACACTATCCCTGCTGAAGAGGCACTTCTGGTGGGTCACCATGAGAGAGGACACCCGCGCTTTTGTCCTGGCGTGCACCGTGTGTGCTCGTGCGAAGGCCTCCCATCGACCGCCCGCCGGGCTCCTTCGTCCGCTCCCAGTCCCCGGTCGGCCCTGGTCGCACGTCGCCCTGGACTTCGTCACCGGCCTTCCCCTCTCACACGGTAACACTGCCATCCTCACCATTGTATAACATCAGGAACAGTGTATTGCACTACTAAAGCTAACTAGCATGTCCTATATGCTCTGTAAATACTAATGTACAGATACCGAGATGGCACACCATGTACCTGTTTATTGCACTGTTTTATTGGATTCTATTAATATGTTGTACCACTGTATTTTTATTGGATTCTATTATATGTTGTACCACTGTATTGCACATCGTCGCGGGCAAGACCAGCCGCATTTCATTGTATACCTGTATGCCGTGACAATTAAAACTCTTGAATCTTGAAAATCTTGAATTGTTGACCGTTTCTCAAAGGCTGTGCACTTCGTTGCTCTTCCCAAACTCCCCTCTGCTGCAGAGACTGCTGACCTGATGGTACTCCACGTCTTCCGGCTCCATGGGATCCCGGCTGACATCTTCTCCAACAGGGGCCCTCAGTTCATATCCCAGGTCTGGAGGGCTTTCTGTCGGGCTCTGGGGGCCACGGTCAGCCTCTCCTCCGGGTTCCACCCACAGACCAACGGCCAGTCGGAGCGGGCCAACCAGGACCTGGGATCCGCACTCCGCTGCGTGACAGCCCGGGACCCATCCGGCTGGAGCGCCTTCCTGCCATGGGTTGAATACGCCCACAATTCCCTGTCTTCGGCGGCCACAGCTCAGTCCCCCTTTGAGTCATCTTTGGGCTACCAACCCCCGCTGTTCCCTGCCCAGGAAGAGGAGATCGCCGTGCCGTCGGTGCAAGACCATCTCCGTCGCTGCAGAACGATCTGGGAGGAGACGAGGGCTGCGCTGCTCTGGACTGCGGACCAGAACCGGCGCTTCGCCGACCGCCACCGGACCCCGGCTCCCGCCTATGTACCAGGTCAGATGGTATGGCTCTCGTCTCGGGACCTGCCACTCAAATCCATCTCACGGAAGCTAACCCCCCGTTTCGTGGGGCCCTACAAGATCCTGTCCCTCATTAATCCCTCTGTTGTCAAGCTCCAGCTCCCCCCCCATATGCGCATTCACCCTTCCTTCCATGTCTCCCAGCTCAAACCGGTGGTCTCCAGTCCCCTGTCTCCCCCTGCTCCAGAGCCCCCTCCTCCGCTGGTGATAGACGACCACCCGGCCTACGTGGTCCGGGAGTTGCTGGGCGTGCGGCGACGCGGCCGCGGCTTCCAGTACCTGGTCGACTGGGAGGGCTACGGCCCGGAGGAGCGGAGCTGGATCTCCCGGTCGATGATCCTGGACCCAGATCTCGTCCAGGACTTTCATCGGGCTCACCCTGACAAGCCTGGGCTGCCGGGAGGCGCCTGTCGAGGGGGGGGTCCTGTCATAATCACAGCACGGGCCTACTTCACTCCCCCTCCTTTTCCTCTCACGTCCTCCACACGCTCCTCTTCATCCCCCTCTCCATCCACTGCGCACTCCTCCTCATCCTCTCTTTCTCAAGTCACCCCTTCCTTCACCCTCATACGCCCAGCTGTATTCCATCCCCCTAATTCACACGCGGTCAAGCACCCCACTCTCCACAGCTGCACTCAATCCTTCCCTGATGGGGGGACTATTTCTACACCTCGACGCTGACCAGAAGCTGTCGTGGTATTAATTACCACTGCCCAGGTACGACGTCTCTGCCGAAAGCTCTGCTGCTAGATACCCACCGTGTATTTGCTTGCTCTAACCCGTTTCTCTCCTGTGCCCCAAAGGACCGCCGTCCCTGCCTGGACGTCACCTGTTCCTGAAGAGGAACACTTGTTCTCCCGCTGCAACCCAGCAGCTCCCAAGACAAGCACCAGGACTGCTTGCTCGCTCACTGCCGCCGCGGGAGCCACAAGACAGAACATAACCCTGTTCTATTTCCCCCCAATTCCTGTGTTGCTCAATTGACATTAAACACCCTTGAAACCGCTCCTATCTCTTGTGTATTCAGCAATTGGGCTGTGCTCCAGACCCCAGTTCTCACACTCATGAGTTGGAGAACAACTTATGAGAGGCATACAGGCATGTCATCCAGCCTCAGACCAGTTTCTCTCAGTGGAATTGCTGCAACCCCTCGCCACACATTACAATATCCAACTACTGCCAGAGGAGATCACAGTTTTAAAAAAATAATAATAATAAAAAATAATAATACAAATTAAAAAGTGATCTCCTCACGGTTGCAAAGTGTTTCCTGGCCAGGACAGGCAGAGATGCAGTCCCTACTATCCAAAGTTTCTTTTCCATCCTGGATGATAATAATAATAATGCATTTTATTTATAAGGCGCCTTTCAGGACACTAAAAAGAAAAGTCCACAAATCGGTGAATGAAAGAATTATAGGATCAAATGAAAACTACTACTTACTAAAAATGGATGTTTAAAAGTACTAAAAACCAACAAAAAATACCAAACACTAACAAACATTCAGCACAGACAATGAGGATGCTGAAAAAAAGACAAATTTAAATTTAAAATGTAAACAATTTTTTTAGATTTTTTTTTTAAAGCTCCGGGGCTAGGAGAAAAACATCCAGGGCTAAAGCCCCAGAAGCCCAGGGTTAACAACGCCACTGCTGCGCACCTGTTGCACATCCGTGTACAGTACATCAATGATCCTCACACACACTGAGGAGAGCCTTTGTCATGTTCTCTTTGTCCTGTTACATCTTACCACTCTCTTCAATAAACTGGGTTGTATTTACCATCTTTCGTCTGTGTCCCTGTGGAGAGTCCTGTAAAAAGCCACTTTGGTCACGTGTGGCTGCAGGGTCGACTGCTCCAGAGGGATTAGAGCGAAGAGCCATCATCCTGAAGAACACAGATGGACGAGCCAGACAGATAAGGACAGACATCATCCTGAAGAACACAGATGGACGAGCCAGACAGATAAGGACAGACATCATCCGGAAGAACACAGATGGACAAGCCAGACAGATAAGGACAGACATCAACCTGAAGAACACAGATGGACGAGCCAGACAGATAAGGACAGACATCAACCTGAAGAACACAGATGGACGAGCCAGACAGATAAGGACAGACATCATCCTGAAGAACACAGATGGACGAGCCAGACAGATAAGGACAGACATCAACCTGAAGAACACAGATGGACGAGCCAGACAGATAAGGACAGACAGAGCAGACATGCAGAGGCTGGGTATGATGACACACCTGGTTACTTTTGAACCAGGTTTTAAGATTGTGTACAAAGGAACGGTAGGTGGTACAGTACTATGCCTTATGTACTGGAAGTGGGTTCCAAATTTAAATAAATAACTGTATTTATCAATTAACAAGTCCGAGTCCTCGTCTGCACCTTCCGAATCCGAATGCAGTCAATGCTCGAGTCCAAGTCCAGGTCCGAGTCATCAGTGCTCAAGTCCAAGTCGAGTCACGAGTCCTGGACTCGAGTACTACAACACTGGCTTTAGTTTAGGTCATGAAGAATGACCTATGAGTGTGAGGCTATCTTCCAGTTCATGGTTTTCATAGTAAATAACTGGAGCAATCCCAGTGGCGGCCGGCCGATAGTGGGCGCTAGAGCGCCGCCCTCCCTGGTTAAAAGAAGAAGAAGATTTTTTATTTTTATTTTTTTTTGGCCCTAGAAATAAAATAAACATGTTTAAAATGAATAATATTTACTCATTTTAAGTATGTTTGTGTTTCCAATGCACAATATAACGTTAATATATCAAATATAAATAATTGTTTTCATTAACAGGAAGTGACTGTCTGATAGAGAATCATACCGCGTCTATACTTTCCGTAGCCGCATTTCTCTCGGGCTAGACGCAATAGTGCTTACATTGGGCGTGCACTGGTTTCATCGCTGTATCCGTCGCAGCCAATCAGTGCGTAACGCGCTGTGCGTTGAAATATGATATATTATGATGGAAGCCGGGCGCGTTTTCAAGCAGTCTATATCATCTAAGCAAGCAGCGTCTATACTTTCCGTAGCCGCATTTCTCGGAGATGCTCTCTGATTGGCCGACGCCAATTTCTACACTGTAGCCACTCTTCGAAGTTGGTTAAGGTTAGAGTTTGTCTTAGAGCGTGACGGCAAGTTCTTTCGACGGTTAAGCTTAGGCACTCTTTCAAAGTTGGTTAAGGTTAGAGTTTGTCTTAGAGCAGGGCGATAGAACGCCAGGTAGTTTGCAGGCTGTTCGACGCGGAAATGGGCAAAGACAGTGAGACACAGCTCATCACAGTATTGTTGTGTTGTGCTAACAATAAGCTATCTGGACAGTGGATATACATCAACAGTCTGGGACTGTCAGACCCGGCGCCATGGGCGGGCATTAGGGGGCCGGGCCCGCCCACTGAGTCAGCTGTGCCCACCCTGGTTTTGTCAATCAAAGTCGACTATCCAAATCCTTAGTCGGGGACAGCCCTAGTGGGCACTGATGTCAACAACAACACTACTGAAGCTAGCACGGCACTCTGTGAGAATTAGTTTTCTACCCTCAAGAACGTCTTTACAGAACATCGATCGCCTTAGTATGCTTCATCGACGCAAGGCCAATTTAATTCAGTTGGCATTTGAGAAGGACTTAACAAAAAAGTTCAGGAATGAGTGGAGAGGGGCAGTGTTTTAAGAAGATTTCACTCTGTCCCCAAACGCTGCGTGCCGCTCTACTAATGATGGTGAGTAGCCTGTGGAGGAATTTTGTTTGCTTTTTTATGCACCTTATTTTTGTCAGTTCAGTTTGTCAGTGAATTCAGAAGTGTTGAATAAATGGAGACTTTTCAAAGATATAGAATAGAATAGAATAGAAATGTATTATCCTGAGGGAAATGTTACACTGCAAATCACTCAACATTAAACATTTAGACAGAACAAGTCACGAATAAGAATAACAAAACAAATGGCCTAAGAATAGAATAAAATGAAATAGAATAAAAATAGAATAAAAGATACAGTAAATAAATACAGTAAAAATATACTGAAGTCTACAGTAGGTGTAATATTGCACAGTGCTGTTTAAAAAGTAAGAGTCCAGGAAGATGGTAACTGTCACTCTGTGCTCAGTGATGCAGTGAGGCACAGTGATGCATTGTATAGTCTGATGGCTGTCAGAATGAAGGACTTCCTGTGCCGTTCAGTGCTGCATTTAGGTAGTGTGAGCCTATAACATGCTCCTCCTGTCAGCCAAGTCTGTATATAGTGGGTGGGAGGGGTTTTCCCTGATGGCCTTGAGCTTAGCAAGGTGCCTCCTCTCCGCCACCCTCGCTAGAGTCCAGCTCCACCCCAACCACGCTACTGGCCTTCCTGACCATCTTATCCAGCCTGTTTGTGTCCCCTGCTCTCAGTCCGCTGCCCCAGCAGGTCTGTTATATATATCCGTTCAGTCTGTTTTTGTATAAGTGAATGTTCTTAAGATAGAGAGAAATTAGATTTTTCAATTGCCTCTCTGCTGTTTAGTTCAGCACCGTGGGCAGCGCCAAGCAAGCCACAGTACCGTTGTCCCAGCTGAAACGTATAAAAGGGAACTTGTGTTGAAAAACCATTGTGCCCCCCCGAGAACATTTTATGCCCCCCCACTAATTTGTTTCTGCAGCCTGGTCTGGGGACTGTGGGACAGTGGACATATACACTTTATCAAGCCCTCCTGGACCACGTGTCAACTAAACAGTGAGTTAATGCGGTCTCTCTCTCTCTCTCTCTCTCTCTCTCTCTCTCTCTCTCTCTCTCTCTCTCTCTCTCTCTCTGCTCTCTCTCTCTCTCTCTCTCTCTCTCTCTCTCTCTCTCTCTCTCGCTCTCTCTCTCTCTCTCACTCTCTCAACACAGCGTGTTATTGTTGTTGTTAATTTCACAGCGGGTGACGTATAATGGATGAATGAATGAATGGTAACTTGTTTAAAATGACAAGATATATATGTGTTCATTATTGCATTATTGATCATACGTGTACTAGTGTAGTATGAATGAACTCGAGTCTCGACTTAACGTTGGTAACGTTATGTCGAGTCAGCTCAGCTGTCCACTTGGTCAGCTGTCCGCTTGCCCCCCCCCCCCCTTCACCCCCCCGCGCCCACCCAAATGTAGTTCACACCGGCCGCCACTGAGCAATCCTATCAAAAGTGTTGGACCATAATAGCTCTCAGGCTCCAACAATAAGGTGAATTCAACAAATGAAAGGGAAGGTTTGTTGTCAGGTGTCAGGCCAGACCTCGCCAGTCACTTAACCCTTTCACTACCACACTACATAAGGTTAATCATTCTTTCCATTCAAGCCATGTGCTCCTCAATGGTGGCCATTCATAAAGCTTGAAATACTGACCGCTATGAAAACCAGAGACAAAAATGTTTGGGGTACTTTGGGGGTATTTTGGGGTATACTTTGGGGTATTTTGGGGTACTTTGGGGGTATTTTGGTGTTCTTTTGGGTATTTTGGGGGTATACTTTGGGGTATTTTGGGGTACTTTGGGGGTAATTTGGGGTACTTTGGGGGTCATTTGGGGTATTTTGGGGTATACTTTGGGGTATACTTTGGGGTATTTTGGGGTATTTTGTGAGTTTGTGGTGATTAGTAGGACCCCTCCTAGATGACATCTCAGCAAGCTATGCTGTTCACTTGAAAAGGGTTAATATATTTTTTGACAAACACTGTAGTACTGAAGTTTGTTTGAGCTCAGTGGTGGGCTACCGACATAGCTGGTGTTACCCAGATGGGTGAGGGCTTTGCTCCCTCAGAGGCATCTCTCTGACTGCCATTCTACTAGTTATATTTGGATTTCCATATTCCATATTTATATTTGTCATGTAGCCTACTTAATCTTATTATTTTACTCTATTGGATTTTTCCACTGAGCCTTGAAAACATTTGCTTTAAGGGGATTCAAGTTATTTAAAGAGCCATGGAAATGGCCAGGGCCGGCCCGAGGTATAAGCGGACTTAAGGTCTGCTTAGGGCCCCCATGGCCACCAGATTTTGTATTAGACAAGAATCTATACAATTATACAGCTTTACAAAGACAACAAAATACAAACAAAACAAGGTACCAAAAAAATACAAAACACTGTAGGTGTGCAAATTAGTGATGTTAAGATTCACCGATTCGCATCGGTGCACCGGCATAAAGTTCAAGATGCGAGTGCATCGGTGGGAAAAATGCGCATCGGCTACAATTCAGGTTGAACTCGCTATGCATCTTGTTGTAGCGTCTTTGCATCGGTCAAAACCGATTAATTCATATAATTTCCTCTCATCCCCTTCTGTCAGCACTCAGCAGCAGACACTATCTTTGCTTCGCTACTACGGAAGGCGAGAGCCGCGTCACAGTTATCAACAAACAGAGAAGTCGAGACATGAATTGAACTGACCAACTGGCTAACGTTAGCCGCTGTTAGCCGTTCAGCTAACGCTAAACTATCTAACTAACTAACGCGACTCCGCAACACCAGTTCCATTAGTGAGGAAATGGGGGGGGGGGGTATATTGATGACGCTCGACAACAGGTTCAAAGATAACTTCACATTTATTGGCAATATCGCTTCCTCCAGGTTCCAACTGTGTTGACAAAATGCCATCATGGTGTCAGGGACGCGGGAAGGGGGGGTGCGGCAGGGGCTGTAGCACCCCCTGCTGGATGGGAGTGTAACTGCAACTGCAAGGTTGTTTTGGCATTTATTCCATTGTAACCGTAATTTGGTTTTCCTCTAAACTGGGTGTTGATTAATAACAGCAAAGCAAAGATGTACAACGAAGATTTCACACTTCACATCCAAGTCATTGAACATAGCTACCGGTAAGGGTTGTAAAGGTCATAATCTTACACTCTACAGTACGTTCTAAACATAGAACACACGTTGGAACATTAATTACAAAATTGCTTCTTATGTTACCTCCCCATCAGTAGGATTTGATTGATGCATTATGGATACAACCCGCTTTACATATTACTCCCCCACTCCTCTCTCCATTCCATAGGCTTATGGAAATGTAATTAATCCAAATAAATATTGTGCTGCCCGTTATTTATGTATTCATTTCTTTCCATGTAGCCTTTGAACAAAAATAATCAACCTTTCAATCAGTGAAAGAGTTTGAGGGTGAAGAGACTGTGGTCCTAAGTGGTCCCAAAGAAGCCTGCTTCACAATGCTCTTCCACAACAACCTTTCCATGTATTGGTTGATGTCCATGCTATTTTGTATGTTGTTCATTATAGTAATAATAATAATAATAATAATAATAATAATAATAATAATAATAATAATAATAATAATAATAATAATAATAATAATAATAATAATAATAATAATAATAATAATAATAATAATAATAATAATAATAATAATAATAATAATAATAATAATAATAATAATAATAATAATAATAATAATAATAATAATAATAATAATAATAATAATAATAATAATAATAATAATAATAATAATAATAATAATAATAATAATAATAATAATAATAATAATAATAATAATAATAATAATAATAATAATAATAATAATAATAATAATAATAATAATAATAATAATAATAATAATAATAATAATAATAATAATAATAATAATAATATGATTGCAGTCTAGTCATTGTATAATTCTCATTGTATAATGTTATAGTCATTGTATATTTCTCACTTGCCCATCCACTCAATACAGTACACACTGTACGTGACACAGTGACTGGACTATGCCATAGCAGGCTCCCTGCACACAGCAACAGTCAATGAAGGTATAACAGAGGTACAGCTTTATTTGGAATTCATTTTCAATAAAAAAGGAATGGATTTAGGTTTGGAAATCCCCTATTGGACAGTCCACTTACTGTACCGTAACTGGGGGCGTCACACTGACCTACTAGTACTGAGCGAGAGACAATAGGAAGAGCCAAAATGGCGTAAACGTACACAGTTCCTGACACCAGAATAGTGGAACGCATACAGACAATTATAAATGCCAAATGCCAAAAGGTACAAACAAATGCGTGCAAAGCACCATCCACAAAAGTGGATTCTACGTATCTATATTATAGTACTCACTGGTCAAACTCACTATGAGCCCCACGATATAGCTCCGTGGTGGGAGTCGAGCTGGTCAGACTAGAGGTGGTGGCAGAGAGGAGGATGAGAAGGAAGCTGGCTGCTATCCTGGAGAATCCCTCCCACCCCCTCTATGATGAGCTAGTCAAGATGAGAAGCACGTTCAGTCACAGACTCATACCCCCCTGTGTTGACTAAAAACACACTTCTTCAATCAATATCTGAAAGGAAGAAGAAAACATAAATAGAAAACGACTAACCCTCGTACTGTCTTTTACTAGTATATGCACTCTGCTACTATTACTAAGGAATCTACCTTGCCTATATTATTACGTACTATGCTAATATATCTATACTACTATGCACTCAAGACTGTAGGACTCATGGTCGACACTGTTCGATGAACAATGTTACTTATCGTTAGCTGCCAGAGGTGTACCCTTCTTGCTGACTTGTACAGAACTTGTAAGTCACTTTGGATATGTGGGTCACGTGAATATTAAAGGCAACTTGTGTTCAGCTTTTCTCTGATTGGCCACGACCCCACGCCGCTAGCCCGCCCCCTTTTGCCACGAGCACGGCAGGAACCTTCAAGTTCCCTGGTGCAAAATAAATCTGGTAGTTGGTTTATGACGTTAATTAATAATAAACACTATTAGGACTCTTAATAATAAACACTGTTAGGACTATCTGACTCTTAATAATAAACACTGTTAGGACTATCTGACTATTACTAATAAACACTGTTAGGACTATAAACACTGTTAGGACTATCTGACTCTTAATAATAAACACTGTTAGGACTATCTCGATTCACGCGTCACTACTGTAACTAGAAACTCTGGGTGTCACTGTACATCAGTGTGGAGGCTGACGCCTGACTGATTAACTAGAAACTGTACGCTGTAACGTTATATGTTATTTCGCGTTTTTAACGTCATAAACCAACTACCAGATTCACTCGTCACTGTACATCAGTGGAGGCTGCTGAAGCGCCAGCGGGGCGATGCAGTGGTTTGTCCCCGGCTTCCGTGCGCCGCCGCCGGCTTGACTCGGTCCAGCCCTTTCAATGACAGAGCTCTCATATTTTGCGAATGCATAAACTATATCTTAAATTATGGCAATGTGTCTAATATGGCTGTCGCTTATCAATGACTTCGCGACAGCCATATTAGACACATAGCCATAATTTAAGATATAGTTTATGCATTCGCAAATATGAGAGTTCTGTCATTGAAGTGGGTGGTGGCAGCGTAACAGCGTTCACCCTGATGTAAAGTAGCGATTTTTATTGTTTTGTCATGACAAACCAATTACATAATCCCAACATATGTGTAAAGAAACAACATATTCCAGTTAACGGTATATTTTTTTAATGATTCATTACGGTATAAATTAGGTTAACTGGAGCTGCGTATTGCTGGCTCTCATATTTGCGAATACAACAGCGTTCACCCTGATGTAAACAATTCTACAACGGAAGACGGCCGCTGCCGCGGGCGGCGCAACCCTCTGCCGCGCGGCAGCGCGGTCACGTGGCCGTGTGGCCAATCAGAGAAACGCTGAACGAAAGGCTGAACACAAGTTGGTTGCCTTTAATATTCACTCTACCGGGACCAAGGTGAGCCCAGCAGCCCAGAGTCAGCCTAATGGTACGGGCGGCCTACCAACATAACAACCCAGAAGCCTTTCTTATGTACTGTAGTTATGGAGTGTGTTGACATCACCTCTTTTCCCTTGGAAAACTGGACATAATCTACACCTATGTATGCTTTGGGAATCTATTTTCAAACCAGTGTGCAACCAGTTTTTTTATTTTTACTTTTCTTGCAATAAAAAAGTCCATCACAAAAAGCATAAAACTGTAGAGAATACGAAAAGTAAGTAATAACAGAAGTAATCATCGGGGACCAAAATCACATAAAGCAACGACACTCTTCCTGCAAGGAGCTCTGCAATAAAAAAAATTCCCTCGCCAAGCGAGACCAGGGCATCCAGGTGGATGAGCTCCTGTAATTAATTCCATGCCAGAGGTGCAAAGTGGGAGAAGGCTGTCTTTCCTAGTTCAGTGACTCCTCTGGGAATGGTCTAGACTCTAGAGGCAAAGAAAAGAAAGCTACAGAGGTATAGGGGAAGCGTCCCTAGGATGGCCTTATACAGTATATAAATATGTGTACATGTACATGCCTAACCCTTACTTTGTGAGGAACTACATGTCCTACCACCTGCACAGTATTAAAGTGAAGCACCGCTTCAAAAGAAGCATCTCCCCTCAGTTTCAACAATCGACTGCAATGGTATAAAGGTTGAAAATGTCACAGACATAAATCAGCAAATGCTTCTGATGATGTGTAGCATACCTACTATATCCTGTGGAAATGACAATTTATGAAAATATTGTTGACAATCACACCCAAATACTGAGTTTACGTAGGACTACCCCTGTTGTGTGGCACAAGCAAAACCTAAGTGCACATGGTGGAGCATTGTGCTAAGAGCAGAAATTGGTCAATGGCACAAATGTGTGCATTGGAGCGCATCTGTCTTACGCCCAAGTTCCACTTCCATCAACTGTCTATTGCTTGATTATAGGGGAGGAGAGTCCATACACCTACACTGAGTGTGTCTGGTGTGTGAGTGACAGGAGCAGAGAGTGAAAGAGCCAGAAAAGCTATCTATAGAAATAATCATATATGTAGTATGATTAAGGCACAGCAATACTATTGTGATTCACCATACATTTCTATAATATTTAACTTTTGAAATAATATCAAACAAACCAAATACTACAGTATTTCTGTGGTTCACACAGTTTGTATGAAGAAAAGAAAACAGGAATACTATAAGTCACTACAGTATACTGTATCTGGTAAATCTCTATAGTGTGTATAGAATGACACTACTATAGGTTTTACTATAATAATAATAATAATAATAATAATAATAATAATAATAATAATAATAATAATAATAATAATAATAATAATAATAATAATAATAATAATAATAATAATAATAATAATAATAATAATAATAATAATAATAATAATAATAATAATAATAATAATAATAATAATAATAATAATAATAATAATAATAATAATAATAATAATGATGATGATGATGATGATGATGATGATGATGATGATGATGATGATGATGATGATGATGATGATGATGATGATGATGATGATGATGATGATGATGATGATGATGATGATAATGATGATAATAATAATAATAATAATAATAATAATAATAATAATAATAATAATAATAATAATAATAATAATAATAATAATAATAATAATAATAATAATAATAATATTATATTTGAACCACCCATATTGATTATGAAGACAGAAATGATAAAGAACTTACCCGTTGTCCAGTTGGTTAGGCTATAGGCTATACTTCGACTGCAACATTTCGACTAAAGACTTTAATTTGCCACATTTTTGTTTCTATCCAGTCTTGTGTAAGGCATGAGATAGGTGATTGTCATAATTTTCTCAAATGTATCTTCTGCTGTGTTGTAAATGATAATCCAAACAATTTCATATTAACACAATTGGCAGAGACAACACATTAACTAACAATAGCAGAAGTTGTGTAAGTAGTCAGTAATAACATAGTCAATAGCCAAGTAACCTATCATTGAACTGATTTAAATCTAACTTTGGCCGAAAAGCATGAAGCTAATAATAATAATAATAATAATTAATTTAATTTATATAGCGCTTCTCAATAACCCGAAGTCGCTGACAGTAGTCGGGAGCAGGGGTACAAACAAAGAGGCGAAAGCAGAGAAACAAAACAAAACAACAAAGAAACAAAAACAAAGGAACATGAGACCATGGGGGGAACGGGGGAGACAGCCTGATGGCACAAAAAAAAGACTAGAGACATATCGATCAGGTTGGAGGGGAGGGGGGGGTTTAGGGGTGGGGGGGGTTGAAGGCAAGGGAGAACAGGTGGGTTTTGAGGCGAGCTTTGAAGGTGGAGAGTGTAGGGGAGTCTCTGATGGACTGGGGGAGGGAGTTCCAGAGTCGGGGTGCAGTGCGAGAGAAGGCCCGATCTCCGAAGTTTTTGAGCTTGGATGTCGGGACAGTGAGGGAGGCAGTGGAGGAGGACCGGAGGGAACGGGTTGGGCGGTAGGGGAGAAGGAGATCAGTCAGGTAGGGGGGGGCCAGGCTGTGGAGGGCTTTGAAGGTGAGGAGTAGTGTTTTAAAGTTAATGCGGTGTTTGATGGGGAGCCAGTGGAGGGAGTGGAGGACAGGAGTGATGTGTTCGCGGGACCGGGTGTTAGTGAGGAGGCGGGCGGCTGAATTTTGGACCATTTGCAGTTTATGGAGGGAGCGGGAGGTGATACCAGTGAGGAGGGAGTTGCAGTAGTCCAGGCGGGAGGAGATGAAGGCGTGAATGAGGGATTCAGCAGCGGGGGGGGAGAGGCAGTGACGGATTTTTGCGATGTTGCGGAGGTGAAAGTAGGATGTTTTGACGATGGAGCGGACGTGGGGGTCAAATGAGAGGGTGGGGTCAAGGAGGACACCAAGGTTGCGGACTAGGGGGGAGGGGGTGATGGTGGAGTCGTTGATGGTGAGTGTGATGGGTCCGGATCTGGTGAGGGTGGTTTTGGTGCCAATGATGAGGAGTTCAGTCTTGTCACTGTTGAGTTTGAGGAAGTTGTGGGTCATCCAAGTTTGGAGTTCGGTGATGCATGATTCAATGTGACTGAGGGGTGGGCTGTGGGGGGATTGTGTACTGATGTATATTTGGGTGTCGTCAGCGTAACAGTGGAAGTTGAGGTGGTATTTGCGGATGATGTGACCAAGGGGGAGAATGTAGCAGATGAAGAGCAGGGGGCCAAGGACTGAGCCTTGGGGGACCCCCTGTGTGACTGGGGAGGGGGGGGAGGTGTGGCCGGAGAGGGAGATGAATTGGTGTCTGTCAGTGGGGTAGGAGGAGAACCAGTCAAGTGCTGTGCCCTCAACACCCAGTTGGTGCAGCCTTTGGAGGAGGATGGAGTGACACACTGTGTCAAAGGCTGCACTGAGATCGAGTAGGATCAGGATGTTGAGGGCACCGGAGTCAGCGGAGATGAGGAGGTCGTTGATGACCTTTACCAGTGCAGTTTCGGTGCTGTGAGCGGGACGGAAGCCAGACTGAAGGGGTTCATATAGGGTGTTGGACTGGAGATGGGAGTGGAGTTGGGAGGCAGCAATACGTTCCAGTGTTTTTGAGAAAAAAGGAAGATTGGATATGGGGCGGTAGTTGGAGAGGGTGGATGGGTCGAGAGTGGGTTTTTTGAGGACAGGGGTGACAGCGGCGAGTTTGTAATGCAGCCTAATCATTTAATAATTATTATAATGGCTGCCCCGTAACATTACACTATAGACAGATAATGCATATATACTGTATATATAATCGGAGGTAGAACAGAAGTCAATGATAAAGGTGTCCCTGGTTATTCCATACCTTCATTACGAACCGTCTGTAGTGTGGTAGTGAAAGGGTTAACCGTATGCAGTGTGGTTGTGAAAGGGTTAACCCTTTGTCGTGTGGCAGTGAAAGGGTTAAACTTATGTATTGTCACCGTGAAAGTGTTAACCCTTTGGTAGTGTGGTAGTGAAAGGGTTAACATGCTTTCTTTTAACTCATTGGGTAGAAATCCATGTGATACTCCATAGAACTGTGATGTCACACTGGTTCTATAACTCTGATTGGAGCAGGTGCACTATCACCTACCAGGAATAATCAATGCACTTGTGTCTTACTGACAGGTAGATATATCAAGTACGGCAGCCTTACTTGAAAGGCGACCAAGAATTAAATGGAATACAAATGATCAAATTGATTTTCATTCAGAGACCTAAACTGAGCATATACCTTAAATATCTGGACCTAAAGATGTCTCTATGGAGTTAAAGAAACTGGCCATATATAAGGAGGGTAAAAAAGGGTAACAGATTAACAGTCAACGCGGTTTCATTGCTGGGTTAAGTACTTCTATTCTATTCACATAATATGCTTACTTCATATATCTACTCCATTCACATATATGCTTACCACTTGTATCTATTGCTATGTCCGCCCACTACAATCACATGAGCTGTCTAACGCCTGTCCCGTCTCCCTGTCCCCCTATGACTTGCTGTCCTGGAGTGCTGACCGGAGTGTCGGACGTCCCGTGATGAAGGCCGGGAGGTTGCGACCCCCTCTGCGTGCCCCCCTGTTTCCGGAGGTCTCGTAGTGGTGACCGGAGTGCCGGACGTCCCGCGATGATGTCGGGGAGTTCGACCCTCTCTGCGCCGCCCCCTATCTCCCTGTCTCCGGCTGTCCCTGAGCAATGACCGGAGTGTTGAATGTGACTAAGACGGGGAGGACGTGACTCTCTTTGCGCCGCCCCTGTGCCTCAAATAGATCCGCTATCAGCTCTATCTTTAATCTCTCAAAATGTTCAGTTGCTATCGCTATTAGCTCTATCTTTAATCTTTCAAAATGTTCAGTTGCTATTGCATGAACTCATCTGTGTTTCACTACACACATGAGTGCATGCTTACCAACTGTCCGTCTGCAACACTACTATCACCAACATCTAAGAATGGAGATCCCCCCTTGAATGGCCCTTCTAAGGTTTCTCTCCTCCACACTGCCTGTGGAGCTTTTTTCCCTATTGTTAGGTTTTAGTGAGTTTTTCCTTACCTTCGCGTGGGGTATCTGGGAGTGCTTGCATTCTTTCATTTATTTGCATTCATCTAAAAATGTTTGGACCTTATGGTGTTCTTGTTCTGTTCTTGACTTATTGTTATGTTTTCTTCTTGACTTGTTTAAAGAAGACCTGTACGGCCCATGGGGACATTAACGTGTGTTGTCGGGCCTTATAAATAAATTTGATTTGATTTGATTTGATTTGATAAATGGAGGAGATAATAATAATAATAATAATAATGGATTGGATTTATATAGCGCTCTTCTCTGACTCAGAGCGCTTCACAGAGTCCATTATTCGTTCATACACAGTCATACCGGTGGTGGTAAGCTACAATTGCAGCCAGAGCTGCCCTGAGGCAGACTCACGGAAGCGTGGCGAATAATCAACGCCTACGGCCCCTCCGACCACCACCAACATTATCCTGTGAAAAGACTGGCGTATAACACATGTACAATTAAATGTATTCACATTTCCATTTATTTGGTCCCTTAACACTCCACCAGTGTAATCTGAGCATGTGCTGCACTCACATTTTCCATTGGGTGACTTACTGATGATTTAGCCTCCATTATATAAGCCTTGGCCATGGAGGGTCTACCAACATAATCTCATGCTGAACAACCGTGACTGTGGTAGAGGCATTTCTATCCACTGAGCTATATTCAAGTGTGGAGGGGTTCATTGTCATTGTGGGTTAATTAAGCAATTCATTAACATATGGATCCATTGAAATCACTAATGCACAAATGTTGTATAGCCTTAGTGTACTTGTGCAATAATGTGATAGGCCTACTGCCAAGTGTGTGTGATTAACATAACTCCACATCACAGTCCTGTGATGAGAATATCTCAGGACAGCTCCTGCAGGATACAATTAAACATTATGGAGCACTTGCTAATGATCAAACTTGAGAGTCCATGCACTAAACCTGTTCAGATGAGGACCGGTGCTACTCAGATAAGGACCATATAGTAATAAAAAAGGAAGGTACTGGAGCAAATATTAAAAAATATTTAATATGGTGCAAAGAAATTTACTAACGTTTCAACACAAATGTGTTTTCTTCTGAGTGATACATGGCATTAGAAACATGGACCGCATTTTGAACCCTTCCCACAATTATGTTAATGCAAATCATGTTTCGAATCATGCAAATCATGGTTCTGAGGCATTGAGAAAATCAAGACTCCCCCCAGAGGCGGGGATATGCTTAGCAACTTAAAAGAGAGTTTCTAGATCCATGAATTGAACTCTGTGGAGCCCTTATAGGTCTTAAGGAGGGAAATAATCTCACGTGTTTTTTACAAAGTACATTTTCTGTTTTTTTTTATGCAGTTGACAATTTACTGATCTATTTTTCTCCCCCACCCACAGATTCTGTTCCCCCCCTCCCGCAGAGGTGCTAAGTGTCATCTTCTGGAGGAAACCCACCCTGGGTGGATTAATTTAATTTCCATCTTTCAATTCATATCTGCACAAGGAAAGATTAAATTACCTACCTGGGTTCCATCCTAGAGGCGAATCTTTCCTGTGACAAAATGGCATCCAATGTAATAAAAAAAAGTCAACCAACGAACTTGATTCTTGTACCGGATCTCCTCTCTGGTAAACAAGAATACCCTGAAGACTCTGGCAGGAGCACTCATTCAAGGGTACTACGACTATGCTTGCACCTCATGGTACCAAAGCACCTCAAAGGCACTAAAAACAAAATTACAAACATCTCAAAACAAACTGGTCAGACTACTGCTTGACCTTACTCCTAGAACCCACCTCACCCCTGCCCACTTTGACAACCTAGGATGGCTTAGAGTAGACGACAGAGTACAGCAACTTGCAATGGGCCTGGTCTACAAGATACACTACACGACCAAGGTACCCGTGTACTACATGTCAAAATACTTCCCAAAGGTCAGTGAATACCACGATCACAACACCAGAGGGAGCTCCACAAATCATGTTAAACCCAGATTAGGCTCAAACAAGGGACTAAACACTTTCGCAATTATGCCACATCAATGTGGAACGCCCTACCCAAAGCTGTAAAGGAATGTGAATCACTACCCACTTTCAAAAACACTCTCAAAGAACACCTACGGGAGACTGCAATTCGAAACTGGCCCCTAACCCAACCCCCTCCAATGTACAGTAAATGACCATGTATGGCTTTGTCAATATTCCAATGTACAGTGTGTGTCATCGTCGTAGTCGCCCCCCCCCCCCCCCCCCCCCCACCCCCACCCAACCCCCCCCCCCACCTACCCAACCTCCTCCAATGTACAGTTTCTACGTCAAATGTATATACTGTAGCGCTGAGAGAAAGGAGTCGGAGGCGGTGTCTCGAAGTTGAACCTAATTCCTTTATTATTCATCAGCGTAACAACAAGTCGACGTAGTCGAGTCGATAGTAAGAATGAATGCCGGTGGCAGGAAGTGCCACACTATAAATCGTTCGGGGGGAACTACTATTCCCAACAACAGTTCTGTGTGAATTATGTACAGTCACTACACAAGCCCCCCCAGAATTCACCCATAGTAAAAATCCCCCCGGCGTGGGGGAACAATTGCCCGGCCTCTGCGTGTGCGGAAAACCGGGGGCGGGGAGGGCGGAGCGGCGTAAGTGCTCGCGCCGTCCACGACACCCGGGGGCACGAAACGCCCTCGGCGAGCGCGGAAAACCGGGGGCGGAGAGGGGAAAGCGTCGCAAGCGCCCGTACCCTCTCCGACACCCGGGGGCACTGGCATCGGTGAGGCTGCCGGTGGCTCTGTGGGAGGCGGCTCCCGGGGCAACGGCGGACGACCCCTGCGGGGGGGAAGGGCCAACTCCAAAGGTTGGGAAACGTCTATGGTGAGCGGGCTTGATCCTGTCTATTGACACGGTCTCCGTCCTACCGCCCATGTCGACCATGAGGTCCTTATTACCGTGTCGCAGGACCCTAAACGGGCCATCGTAAGGGGGGCGTAGGGGCCCACGGTGCGCGTTGTGGCGAACAAAAACGTAGTCCGCCGTGTGCAGGCTGCGCGGCACCCGGGAAACGGGGGTACCATGCTGTGACGTGGGAATCGTTGCACAGAAAAGTTGCACAGCTCCGATGACGACCCTGGATAGGCAGTCTGCGACCACGTTGGCTTTCCCGGCGATATGCCGTATGTCTGTCGTGTATTCAGAAATATACGAGAGTTGGCGCTGTTGTCGCGCGGACCATGGTTCAGCCACCTTGGACATGGAGAACGTGAGGGGTTTGTGGTCGACGAAGGCCGTAAACTCCCGGCCCTCCAGCATGAAACGAAAATGGCGCACCGCCAACCAGAGGCCTAGGAGCTCTCTGTCAAATGCGCTGTACTTGCGCTCCCTGGGGGTCAGTTGACGGCTGAAAAACACCAGCGGTTGCCAGGCGCCGTCAACGTACTGTTCATGCACCGCGCCCACCGCGTAGTCTGACGCGTCGGTGGTAATGGCGACCGGGGCCCCCGGTGACGGGTGAGCCAACATGGCTGCATCCGCCAGGGCCGTCTTGGTGGCCGCGAAGGCTGTCGTCCTCTCGGCCGTCCAGTCGACAGGCTAGTTGGGGGACTTGTCCTTCAGAGCCTCGTAAAGCGGCTGCATGGTGTGGGCCGCCCGGGGGATGAACCGGTGATAAAACGTCACCATCCCGAGAAATTCTCTGAGTGCTCGGGCCGTCGGGGGTCGTGGGAAAGAGGAAACGGCTTCCACTTTCGACGGGAGGGGGGCGGCCCTCCTGTCGATGAGATGTCCGAGGAACTGTATGGAGGTCAACCCGAACTGGCACTTAGCCGGGTTGATGATTAGGCCGTGTTGACCAAGCCTCGTAAAGAGGCATCGGAGGTGCGCCAGGTGCTCTTCGGGCGAGGAGCTGGCAACGAGGATGTCTTCCAGGTAGACAGAAATAAACGGCATGTCTCTGAGCGTCTAGTCCATTAGCCTCTGGAAAGACTGTGCAGCGTTCTTAAGTCCGAACGGCATCCGTAGGAACTCGAATAGACCGAAGGGTGTTACCACCGCCGTCTTCGGGACGTCCAAGGGGTGTACCGGCACTTGGTGGTAACCGCGTACCAGGTCTACTTTTGAAAAGAACAGCTTACCCGCCAGGTGCCCTGAGAAGTCCTGGATGTGGGGGACCGGGTAGCGGTCTGGCGTGGTAGCATCGTTGAGGCGTCTGTAGTCACCGCACGGTCTCCATCCCCCGTCCGCTTTGGGCACGATGTGCAGCGGCGAGGCCCAGGGGCTGTCCGAGCGTCGGATAATCCCCAACCTCTCCATGTTGGCGAACTCTGACCTAGCGACTGCTAGTCTGTCAGGGTTGAGCCGGCGGGCCCTAGCGTACACGGGAGCTCCTTGAGTCTCTATGTGATGCTCGACCCCGTGTTTGGTGGTCGCGGCCGAGAACGTAGGCTGTGTCAAGCCGGGAAACTCCCGCAGTAGGCGTTGGTACACGTCACCTTCTGCGAGCGAGCTGGCCAGCCCGCTGTATACTACTTCATTGCGCACACATGTCAAGGAAGCATATGTCTGGGCGTCTACCAGGCGGCCGTGCCTCACGTCCACGAGGAGCCCATGTGCACAGAGGAAATCCGCCCCGAGTAGTGGGAACGAGATGTCGGCCGTGACAAACTCCCACGTGAACCGCTGTCCCCCAAAACACAACTCTGCGGTCCTCGTGCCGTAGGTGCGGATCGGGTTACCATTGGCGGTCGTCAGTCGCGGACCCCCCTCCCCGCCGGCGGTGTCCTCCACCGTCGCCGGTAGGACGCTCCTCTGTGCTCCGGTGTCGCAGAGGAATTTTCGACCGGAGAGGGTGTCCTTAATGAAGAGTAGCCTGTTCGACGTACCTGCGCTCACGGCCACTACTGGGCGTAGGTGTTGGCGTTTCCCGCCCTGACAAAAGTACAAAGTGGGCGGCACTTTGTTGCTCTCGCACCGAAGCGTGCATGGAAATAACACAGGCCTGTGTCATTATTGCCGTCGGCCGCGGCGCCTCTCTCCATCTTCGCCCCTCCCCCTCTGGGCATGTGCGCCCGTGTCGGGGCTGCGTGGCCAGGTAGAACCGGTCCACCTCTTCTGCCAGAGCACGGGGATCCACAATGGTTGTATTGGCAAGTGCCGTCTGTACCCGTGGCGGCATGTGTCTGAGGAACAGCTCTTTAAATAAAAAATTCGGCTGTTCGGCGCCCAGTAGGTTCAGCATCATCTCCATGTGCTCTGACGGCTTGCTGTCTCCCAAGCCTTGTATATCCAGCAAGCGTCGGGCCCGCTCAGACTGTGATAACTCAAAAATCCTGAGTAGGTGCGTCTTAAACGCCTCATATTTATTCTGGGCCGGTGGAGCGGTAATGAAGCCTACCGTCCTCGCCGCCGTAGTGTTGTTCAGGCTCGAGACGACGTGGAAGTATTTTGCGGCGTCATCCACGATTCCCCGTAGGGCGAATTGCGCCTCAGTTTGGGCGAACCAAGCAGCTGCCGACTGCTCCCAAAACTCAGGCAGTCTGAGAAAAACAGCGTTGTTTGCCATGTTCGTCGTATTCTCTGTCTCGGAAACTTCTTCGAGAGAAATGTCGGGGTCACCAGTGTAGCGCTGAGAGAAAGGAGTCGGAGGCGGTGTCTCGAAGTTGAACCTAATTCCTTTATTATTCATCAGCGTAACAACAAGTCGACGTAGTCGAGTCGATAGTAAGAATGAATGCCGGTGGCAGGAAGTGCCACACTATAAATCGTTCGGGGGGAACTACTATTCCCAACAACAGTTCTGTGTGAATTATGTACAGTCACTACACAACTCTCTTTTCTGGACTCTTTTTGTATCACAAACAGTACTGTATTTGCAAATCGGGTATGTCATAAATGTATAGATGTAGCAGTAGGCCTACTGTCTATCTGTATGTTGTGTGTGTCATAGCCTATGTTATTATGAATTGAAAATGGGGGACCCTGATGTAAACAAGACGAAAGTCTTTCTCTGGTCTGCAATCAATCAATCAATCAATCAATCACAGGAACGTCTGTTCCTTAATCTTTTGAATATGCCACGTTTCATCATTTCCTACATACATGTGTGCACTTTCATGTGAGCCTTGTTGATTGCATGTAAATCCTAGTGAACTCATTGAAAACATCTCTATGCATCGTTGCGGTTCTTCTGATCAGTGGTGCAGTCGTGGTCACACCCGGTTACACGCCGTGTTACCAGATCACTGAGGCAGAAGTACGCGCGATCGCGCACGGATGTGTACTCGCGTGTACGCGCACACAAAAATGCGCTGTATCCATTCGTTGTGACTAAGTACCCGGCCACCGTTTTACATAACAAAAAGCGCAGGTACAGTAGACTAAGGGCCTTTTCTCACTCACCCTATTCGTTTCTATTTCGTTCCGTTCTGCCCGTACCGAGATCTGATTCGAACTCCCCCCCCCCCTCTCCCCCCTCTAGTTTGTGTACACACTTCAGTCTGGGTGCGCTCTGGGTTTTGTTTACGGTTTGCGTTTTGAGCTTGTAAGCTTGCCGTAGTCGATGATGTCACGCTCGAAAATGTAAACACAGGAAGTCTTAACACGGAGACTGGAGAATGGTTGTTGATATAAAGAAACAAATAACTAATAAATATGAAGTTATATTTGAGCCTTGTCAATATAACCCACCCCCCTTTTCTCACGAATGGAACTCTGTTGTAGAGTCCGCTTTTTGATCGTTTTGCAGGGTTACCACAATAACGCTAAGCTAACGGCTAACGCTAACGTTACTACACATGCAACATACTAGTAACATTGCTCGCATCGATTATATTGAATGTCATTGATCTACTGGTCGACCGAAAATGTAAACGGGAATGTCTTAACACGACTGCGGACTCTGGATGTTGATATAAAATGAACAAATTGCCAATAACTATGAAGTTATATTTTATCACGAATGGATGGTGTTGTAGAGTCCGCTTTTGAGCGTTTTGAGCGATCTACTGGTCGACCACGGCCGACTTGTTGGGCACCACTGCTGGTCTAATAGAAATAAATGCATTCGAACAATGTATAGACAATAGACATAGCAATGGCAAACAAAATGTATGACGTTATGTCAGCACCAGGCGCCACGCCCGTGAAAAGGTACAAGCTCGCAAAGCCACACCCCCCGTTCTCCCGGGACCGACCCCGAGACCACCTCTGCCAGCTGGTCCCGTTCAGCGGGGGGTGAAACGATTCAGCGCCGACTCGCACCCCAAAAGTGGTGAGTGAGAACACTGCCCCCCGTGCTCCGGGACGGTGATTCGATACAAAAGGCTGAGTGTTAAAGCCCCCTAGGTGTCTGGGTGTTGGCTATCTGAATGCATCTCCCCCTTCATTCTGTGTGACACAGGCAGTGGAGGTGAATACTAATGTGGCTCGGAATTCGTGATGGGGGTCTACCTGCTTATGATATTGAATCAAGCGTCTGTGCTGCGCGCCAGCTTTCCACGCGCACATTCACACAAATAGAGAGCAAGAAGAGCTTGTATGATAGAAAGATTGCACTTGCGTATAGGCGCTTGTGTGTGTGTGTGTGTGTGTGTGTGCGTGTGTGTGCGTGTGTGTGTGTATAAATCAGTTATGTGCGCATGCACGTACCCGCGCGTGCGCGTGCACGTGGCGTGGCGTGTTACCAGTTCCCATATTAAGACTGCACCACTGGATCTAGTGGAGAAGCTCAGCGGACACATACTACTTTCTAACCCCGCCCCCATCACCACCACCACCACCACCAACCAACATCGACACGCATGATGTTGCCCGCTTGCACTTCTTGCGCTGCGCTCCGAGGATTATGCGAGCGACACCATCGAATAACCAACTTGAAGTCAGATGGTTTTGCACAAGCTCGCCCCAACGGTGGATTGGATTTCGATTTGTCTTCATGAAAGCTGATTATTTATCTGTAATTAACTATTTACTTTAAGATGGATATCTATTCCTCGAAATTATCACCTGCTGTTGATATCGGAGCTGGCTTTTTCCTGTTAGTTATTGGTAAGTTAATTAACGTTAGAGTGTAATTGTTGGGCTGCAGTAGCCTATACTTATATAGTTAGTCGATTAAATATTTTTTTGTTCATTTCATTTCACTGCAGTAATCGAACCATTAAATTACACAGAAATCACCGAATGGACTTTTTTGTCACAGGCGCCCCCAACTTCAACGGAAAATGAAATAGCCAATTATGGCATTGGCTTTCAATTTCACCACTATGAGTAGGCTATAGCTCCAATAGTTTAGTCACATTAGTAGGCTATCTTGGTTCTTTAGCAATACTTGGGGGGTGATTGTCTTAAATCACTTGAACCGCCAGTTATTATTTGGGTCCACTGTACAATTTCACATCACGGGTCTATATATAATAGTGGTCTATATAATAGTTTAGTAATCGCCTAATTAGTAGATCGAAATCGAAATAACGTTAAAAGATTCTACATTTTCTGGTCATTCTCGTCATTCTACACATTTGTATTTTGTTCTGCCCCTCTTTTGAAATTTTGCTTTTGATCTCTGGTGCTCTTGTGTGTGTAAGTACAAACATGTCAAATGCAGACAGGGTCAACAATGAGTGTATTTACTATACAAAGACGTGTCTAGGATTACATTGGGTTTCCACTCCCTCAAAAACATTTTGATTTGATGTATAATGACGTAGTCTAATATTTACACCACAGTCAGTTCCCACCACACTGCCAAACATGTCATGATAACACATTAGTAACCCTAACCTGGCAATTACTCATGCAATAACTTATTTCTAAATTATAGCTCCTTTATATATGTGTGTGTGTGTGTGTGTGTGTGTGTGTGTGTGTGTGTGTGTGTGTGTGTGTGTGTGTGTGTGTGTGTGTGCCTGCCTGCATGCATGCATGGAGTGTGTGAAAGAGGGAGAAACAGAGTGACCTTCACCCCTCTGCATGGCACAACCCATAGAGCATTTACTAAAGAAACATGGTAACAGCCATTGCTATATTCATAACATACACCACTGCAATCCTTTGATCTGCTCTACACCCAGTGTTCTCTTGTGTATCTATCTGAATCTGTAGAGATGTGTGCAAGTCAAGAAAATAGTTGGTGAGGCACTATTACAACATTGTCAGTGTTTCATTCCACAGACCCTTTTCAACATTAACTATGGTCTACCATATAGACTGGAACAGGAAGTTAATACATGCAACCTGCAGGTCTTGGAAAAAGTCTGCAGAACGCAATGTTGACCCAATACAGAGACAATCCATTGCAACGCAAGTCTCTCATCAGATAAATATATAATCATATACTCTGACTTGTGCATCATTACTTGAAGTGTGTGGGGGGGCTCTACTGTCATAGCTGTCACGTTTCCTTAATAAGCAATTTCACTTCTCATCCCACACACAGCTGGGACCATAAAAGACACCTGATGATGGAGTAGAATTCTAGTTTCATTCCTAGTGGTTCATATGGTACGGTAGATTATATTCATATTGATTGAAGTAAAAGTAGCAAACTATGATATGGTGGCAAATTAGTTCACAATTATTAAAATTATTTGTTTGGGTGTGTGTGTGTGTGTGTGTCAGCTTCATCAGCTACAAAGGCAATACACATCAGGATTGGTTTTGTGATCATCCAGATGCAATAATCACCTTGCTGAGTGACGCTACACTGAACAATCCCACATTCACGGTCCATGAACAGCAATAGCAAGTCTTGGAAAGAGGACCCAATCGACTCTTGGAACCCTACAAAACGAAAGCAGTGCTGATGCTGACAGGAATGCAGTGCATAACATTTATGAAGCAGTCAAGACCATTTATGACCATCTAGGAACAGCTACCTCATCCCACTGAAGTCTACCGACGAGCACAACCCCCATCAGTGAACAGAGCCACATTATCCAGAGGTGGGCTGAACACTTTAGCAAATTATAGTGAGTGACCCTCTGTACAAACAACAGAGACATATCTATCTGTGATAACAGCTGTGGAATTTTCCTCTTGGCTGTCACAGTGGAACTCCCTATTGGCTTTTACTATGATTTTCACAGAGACGTGCCAAGAGCAGCACCACCAAGACCTTTCCTGCCCTTTGTGGATCTCTCCAAAGCCTCCAACTCGGTCAACAAGGCACTTCTGTGGGACATCTTCTTGAAATTTGGCTGCCCTAGAAAGTTTGTCCAAATCCTGTGCCATTTTCATGAAGGAAACCTGTATCACCTTAGGGGGTTCAGGAATGCTTGCTCTTCAGAGTGGATATGTGTTGTTGGGCAAGGATACCTTCTTGCACCAGTGATTTTCAACATCTTCAGGCTACATGGAACGGAAAGCAACTAGAGGCTGGATGGAACAGAAGCCAGAGGAGTGAGAGTCAACTACAGGCTGGATGGAACAGAAGCCAGAGGAGTGAGAGTCAACTACAGGCTGGATGTAACGGAAGGCAGAGGAGTGAGAGTCAACTACAGGCTGGATGTAACGGAAGGCAGAGGAGTGAGAGTCAACTACAGGCTGGATGTAACGGAAGGCAGAGGAGTGAGAGTCAACTACAGGCTGGATGGAACAGAAGCCAGAGGAGTGAGAGTCAACTACAGGCTGGATGTAACGGAAGCCAGAGGAGTGAGAGTCAACTACAGGCTGGATGGAACGGAAGGCAGAGGAGTGAGAGTCAACTACAGGCTGGATGTAACGGAAGGCAGAGGAGTGAGAGTCAACTACAGGCTGGATGGAACGGAAGGCAGAGGAGTGAGAGTCAACTACAGGCTGGATGGAACGGAAGGCAGAGGAGTGAGAGTCAACTACAGGCTGGATGTAACGGAAGGCAGAGGAGTGAGAGTCAACTACAGGCTGGATGTAACGGAAGGCAGAGGAGTGAGAGTCAACTACAGGCTGGATGGAACGGAAGCCAGAGGAGTGAGAGTCAACTACAGGCTGGATGGAACGGAAGGCAGAGGAGTGAGAGTCAACTACAGGCTGGATGTAACGGAAGGCAGAGGAGTGAGAGTCAACTACAGGCTGGATGGAACGGAAGGCAGAGGAGTGAGAGTCAACTACAGGCTGGATGTAACGGAAGGCAGAGGAGTGAGAGTCAACTACAGGCTGGATGTAACGGAAGGCAGAGGAGTGAGAGTCAACTACAGGCTGGATGTAACGGAAGGCAGAGGAGTGAGAGTCAACTACAGGCTGGATGTAACGGAAGGCAGAGGAGTGAGAGTCAACTACAGGCTGGATGTAACGGAAGGCAGAGGAGTGAGAGTCAACTACAGGCTGGATGTAACGGAAGGCAGAGGAGTGAGAGTCAACTACAGGCTGGATGGAACGGAAGGCAGAGGAGTGAGAGTCAACTACAGGCTGGATGGAAATCTCTAACGCCTTTCATAAAAATAACACCAGAGCACCTTTTCAAGCTGCAATATGCTGATGATTGCGCATGCGTATCTCAAACAGCAGAGTGTCCAGGCAACCCTTTATAGCCACTATGAGATCCTCTATGTAAACACCTCAAAGATGTTTAAGTCACCGGTCAGTGGGAGAGGACTCTTCCAGCCAGCACTAAAGTTTTCACAATCCAAAACAATAAAATAGCAGTGCTGATAAATGAATGTGCTTTTATTCGATGCCGGCTCCCCCTTCTCAACACCCAGAACCTTTTACACCTTGTGGTTCTGTATCATTAGGGGATCCGCTTGGCATCACTCATGCACTCCCTCGCGTACGTGCACTGAATAAATTCCACAAATGTACCTTTAATACCAGTATTAGTCTGACCACACCCCTCATCAGCTTACCTTCATAAGCAGGTGTGTGGTCACCTGCTCTCCTCCTTCTCGCTTTCACCACAAGGAAGTGCCTCGGTAGTACCCCACTTGACGTGTTGATTAGTTGAAAAGAGTTGTGACAAGTCTACATTGTGCTTAATTTTTTCTTCTCTCATATCTGTTGTAAAGAAAAAGTTTGGGTCATAATGTATTCTGCGGAGAGTAGACCCGCTAGACCTACTCTTCACCAGCGGTTCTCCATTCCCGCCTCCGTCGTGCATTCTGGTGCTGGGCTGTTGCCACTTTCGTGGTTGCCGACCCAACCCAGGAGACAGCCGATGGATAGTTTGCCTCTCCGAAGAGCCGAGGAGTCGGTGCCGTCGCTCCGGCGATGGCATGATCTCGACTCTGGTTCCAGGGAATCGTCCGTTGGTGAACGGGGGGTTGTCCTGGAGCCGGAGGATTTGCGACGCAAACTTTTCGCGTCTGCCCGTTCACGTCGCAAGATGGTAGCATGCAGGCGCGAACGGCCTGGGTTTGGGGAACTGCTGGAGACCAGCGAGGATGCGTCCGGCTCTGGATTTCCGATGGAAACTGAGGACTTCATGGAAGAGGCGGACGGATTCTTGTATGATGGTCCCGTGGAGGAGAGTATCCCTCTTATCCAAGAAACACCGGAGGGGGGAGAAATGGCTCCATGGGACTCCCTGTTCGAGGATGTCGAGGAACCACCTTGGCCTCATCAGCAGGATGCCCTACTATCGGCCACATCAGACTGTGGCTCCTTGACCAGTTGCAGCCTGCTGCATGTGAGGGATGCGGGTTCGGTGGAGGAAGGTCCGCAGGGGGAACTGCGGGCTTTGTTTCCCGAGCTCATGGCGGTAGCCGCCGCCGCAAACGGCGTGCCGCTGCCGCTGCCATTGCCTGCACCTGTCCCTGATGATCTCATAGGTCATTGCTGGCAGCGTCGCCCAGTGAGAGGGGTGGACGTTGTCTACCCATTTTTCCCCTCAATGGGGGCCTATGTTCGTCAGGGTCAGGCGGTTGCCAACATCATGGGACTAACCCCCGCCTACGTACCAGTTACGCGGGTGTCGGGGTTAGTCAAAGGTATGGGGGAGGGCGTGTATGTAGGAACAGTTATATATAATATATAAAAAAAAATTTGTGGGGCGCCCTCGTGGCGCATACCATAGTGCCTCGCGCACCTACGCGGCCGACCCGGGTTCGATCCCAGCTTCCGTTGTTATTTGTCGCATGTCCTCCCCACCTCTCTTCTGTCGGTCCTGCGTGGCCAATAAAGCTGTAAAAATGCAAAAAAATTATAAAAAAAATATATATATATGTACCGGTATAAATATAACTACCGTAATTCCTCTAATAGTAACCGGGTCTCAAATACAAGCCGGGTCTCTATTAATGGCCGGGTGCGCTCTTGAGCTAAGCAATTATAAGCCGGCCTCCTAATACAAGCCGGGTTACTAATATACTGAGCTGCATACTGAGCTAGTTACTTGATTTCACTTTGAAAACGTTGAAATGACCAGTGACCACCTGTAATTGCACTGTTTACTATTTCATACAGTACTTGGTTTCAATAAATGAACCCAGTACATTTTACTGGGTTCAAACTGACACAAAATGTTGATTTATTCATTATGATCCGTTTGAAAATTTGAAATATAGGCCTCCCTCTTATACAGGCCTCCTCCTAATACAAGCCTGGTACCCGCTACAGTTGAAACAAATACAAGCCGGGGTTACTATTAGAGGAATTACGGTATGCTCTTTTCTATGAAAATTGTATCAGTCATAACATGGGAGTCAATGTGGTTCTCCTGGTATTCCCACCCGAGCCTCACCTTGATAAAAGATGGTGTTGACGTGAATAAGGTTGAATTCAAGGTCTATGGTTGTTGATATATCTCTGTTGTTACAGTCTCTCTACACTCTTCTCCATTAAGCCATTAGTCAGCTGTTGGTAATTGGCTAATGGGGGTGAAAGTGAGGCTGACATCTAACACTGTTGAGATGAGCCCACGCTGAACACGAAAACAAATACCGTATGATACTGTATGGGTGTTTGCACTCATATCAGCTTAAGCGATGGCCAAAATGTCATTATCACAACATATATATTTTTTTTTCTAATAACAATCTGATATACAATAATATGTGATATATTTGATTTTTAAAGTACAACACTGTGATGTGACATATTATATATGTTATTTTTGCAACAGACATGTCATGGTGCATCTTTCATTCAGAAGTATTACACACCTCTTACTGCACACAAAGTCTTGAACAACAGGTTCATCAGAGAAAAAGCACTTGGGACAAAGAGGTGCACAATGCAGTTTCAGAGGAGGGGGATTTGTTTGCACAGCTTGCAAAATATGTTTGTTAGCAGGATTACGGGCGCTATCTTTGTAAATTACAGCAATCAAATAGTAACTTTTCAGGTAGCTTTCTAGCTTTAAACGGTGTTGCAGGGATCCAAAGGACAGTTTATTTTCTTTCTTTATTGCACCTTTAAAGCAACAATGTGCAATTGTTCTCTTAATTAATTAAGTTCTGGAGCATGTACACAACAAATTGAGACCACCATCGCTTCAACACACCACTCACTTTCGCTGCTATAGCCTCATGATCTGGTGCGACCAGCCTGATCACCCTTTACAAAAACAAATGCCTTCTGGCAAACAGTTGTGGCAAACCTCCAGTCAGTTTGCAGCAAATTTGCTTCTGCAGTAAGTCTGCATGCAAAAACAGAAATCACACAGATGTACCAGAGCAATAGGAAATGTATTGAAAACACAGATACAGTACCGTTTGTGGCCAGCAGGTGCCATAATTTCTTTCTATGTTTCTCCTGCTCTCACCCCCCCCCCCCCCTTTTGCCCCTCCTCTTCTTGCTCTGTCTCAGCTGTGCTTTCCATCTTGGGGAACTTGGTAGTCCTCATCATGGCATTTAAGAGGTCGTCCAGCATGAAGCCTCCGGAACTGCTGAGTGTGAACCTGGCGGTGACAGACCTGGGAGCAGCTGTCACAATGTACCCTCTGGCTGTAGCCTCTGCCTGGAACCACCACTGGCTTGGGGGAGATGCCACCTGCATTTACTACGGCATGGCAGGCTTCTTCTTCGGCATGGCCAGCATTATGAACTTGACCATCATGGCCATAGTGCGCTTCACCGTCTCCCTCAGTCCTTGCCCCTCCAGTGAGTATACTTACAGTGAGCAGACTTATGTTAGGAAGGCCGGACCACTATACATGGAATTTAGTTGCAGATTATGCTTTGCATGGGTGTTATAAAATCAGATGCAAATTAGTTGCAAGTACTTAAGTTGCATATAAAAGGTTGCTTGTGTAATATCAGCCATAAAGGACCATACCAGTCTTTTTGACATGTGGGTTCCAAGGCATTCATTTTTCATAACCTTTTACCGTTACTGAAATATTTGGTAGTCTTCTGCCAATTCACCACTGCCATTGGCTTCCAGTGTACTGGAAATGTGTGTAAAACACCACATAAACCATGAAAGTCACCACATCTGACTAGAATTCCACAAATCGACTATGAGCCATATGAGTGTGTGTGTGTGTGTGTGTGTGTGTGTGTGTGTGTGTGTGTGTGCGTGTGTGTGTGTGTGTGTGTGTGTATGTGTGTGTGTGTGTGTGTGTGAATCTGCTAAATATCTCGCAAACTATAGAAAAAACTATTTCTAGTCTTGTACAAAATATATAAATCAAGCATCGTCAATGACCCATGTATATTCTACAGTTCACTAATAATTATAGTCATGTGTCAACGGCAAATAATTAGGATGACAACTGCTACAAGGGACTGATAACATCCTATTTCCGCTGGAGGGAGTGGAGTTCATCTTAAACCTGCCAATATATTTATACAAATAAATTGACCATGTAACTGCCATCCATCCTGTAAATCCTCCCACCCCAAACACAATGAACAACATTCCTTAATGTGGTACGATTGTTAGTCTTGTTAGTTAATTAAAGCGAATTGTCATTTTGTGTTGATTTGGCAGCCCCTCTGGACAAAAGCGGTAGTATTTCCTGGAATAGGTTAGCACGTGCGTTTGTTTTAGAAGTAAGTGAAAGAAAGACACAAGATATTTTTAACAAGATTGTTCACTCAGAATTGTATCCAGGGTAAAATACGATTCTAAACAGAGATTACATCGTTGGCAATCTCTTTGTTTGTATTTGTATTATGATCTGTATTCCATACCCTACTATCATTCATAGCCAGCTTTTTGTTAGCTAAGGACTAGCTGGTAGTTGAGAAAGCTATATCAATATTCCCTAGTAATGTTATGTCTTCATAATCATTGCCAACAGCAATATATAGCTTGATAAGGCCAACATAAAATGTTACATTATTAATAGATGTATTACAGCAGGGCTGTCAGGGCCAGCAAAGCCTTCTCTGCTGGCCTAGATTGTCAGACTCAGATCATTAAATTAAAAAAAAAAAATTATATAGCCTATTATTTCATTAATGTTATATGTATTTGGGGAGGGCATCTAGAGTCAATGAGTCGCTCATCCTGTTGAATTTGGTACAGGGTAGAAACCCGGGCCTCCAGCTCTACAATCCTCATACCCATCCTCAGGCAACTAGTACTGTACATTTTGTAGGAGAGCCGAGTCCCGGCATCTTCCCTTATTTCCTGTCTCTTCAGGTTTGGCTAAACTGAAGCTAAGCTAGGTACTTAGCTGGTGATGGTGAGCCTTGTTGTCTTTCGATGGTCGCTTCACAACCGGGGTCTTTATGAAATATCCTCGCCTTTCATAAATATCCTTGCCTTCAGTGCCCGACATAGTCCTTTGTGTTTAGCTGATAAGACGGAGACTTCTTCATCTCGCTAGTCCTCCTACGGAGAGATCTTGCTACTCGTCCTTTCAACGGAGCACTGTGGTCATAAAATTCACAGTTCTGGAGAAGTACCATAGGAACTGTGTGAACCAGGGGGTGGAGAGTTCAAAGTTGACCTCACGGGTCTTGACAGGGACATGAAGGTCAAAAACACTGCTCAGGGATGAATTGTAGTGCTCCACTAGTTCATCCATTGTTGCACAGGCTGGGCAGGTGATGTGTTGGAGGTCTGTGGTCATGTTGGAATCCCTTTACTGCCCATTATATTCAGGATATATCGTGAGGGCACAAGAGGTATGGTTTCTGATCTTTATTGCTCAACATTTTATAAATCTCTGGCAGGGCCGACCTGGAACTAGATCCAGACTTTGATTGGGCAGATGTTTGGTGGAACATATTACTGGCATCCAGAAATCCACACCATCAACAGATTCATTATAACTTTATATAGAGCTGCCGCGGTATTGATATTTTCCTTACCGCACGAATTTGCGAAATATTTCCTACCGCCGCGGTAATTACCGCACAGTGCGCACAAAAAAAAAAAAAGTTTGAATGCATTTTTTTTTTTTTTAGTAGTCTACTCTTATAGCCTGCCTCTAGTCTAATGGCGCTTTTCCACTGCATAGTACCTACTCGACTTGACCCGCTTTAGGCACCTGGTACTTTGTTCCTTTTCCACTGCAGCCAGGTACTACTCCGTTTGTCTCCGTGTGGGAATGCAGGCGGGGCCGCTCGCTTGTGTACACTGAAAGCTCCGTGGGCATAGATGTCCGAGGGCTTGCAGCAAGCCAGAGTTTAACACAGTTTCAATCAATCAATCAATAACAACATTAACCAGACTCTCGTTGCGTCTATTCTGCCAAAGCTAACGTTACCTCTCATTGTGTATTCTACCAAGCAAACCCGGGTTTAACGTTACCTCTCGTGTATATCGGCTGACGGTAGTATTAACAACAACAAACTTAACACATCAGGGATCTTGTTGTGACACTAAACTCTCCGCTCGGTGGTAAATTGGGTTGATGTCGGTTTTGTTTCATCAATAAATAAGGCAGAATACACAGTGAATCCATTCTTTTTTGTTTATTGCTTGGTTCTGTCGCAAACAAATCCTGAACGAAATGCATCCTTAGCGAGGCAGTAAAGATGGCGGCGCCGGCGTTCTGTTTTTGTTCAGACTGAGGCTACAAAGTGTGACGCGTCTCTCTTCTGACCAGTCAGTGGTCTGCAATGTTTCACATGACTTTTCTGGTACCACTTCTACCCAATAGGGTCGCTTGGAACCGAGTAGGGTATATCTGCAGAGCCGCAAGCCGCAAGCCAACTTTATTATTATGATAAAAAACAGCGGTGACGCGGTATTCAGCCTAACTCTGCGGTGACCGTGATGCAACAGCGATACCGCGGTAATGCGGTTATCGCGGCAGCTCTAACTTTATACACAGAACTTATTAGACACCAAGGAAGTGAATACATTTTGAGCCCAAATGGTACATTATGTAACAATAATGAGATGGGTACTTACTTACATGTTCTCCAGTGGTTTGCTGCAAAACCTTCAGATTTGTTTGAGATTAAAGTCCCTCCCTTGCCCAATGTGATAATTCTGAATGAACTTTCTAATTTGGTGTTGTCAATTATGGAAACACAAACTCTTCTTGCTGGGCTGACAGCAGCAAAGAAGCTGGTAGCTATGCGCCGGAAATCCCCTCATTCGCTTGCTCTCAGAACATGGAGAGCTTTGATGTATTTGGACATTGTGTATTTAGAGCCTTCGACAGCTCATGTGCATGGAGCAAAGGAGGCAAAAATTGCAATAAGAATGGTCTGGCAGTGCAGTTGAAATCCATTAAAAACTACACAAGTGTTACTCCCCTCCCCCACAAACATCACAGCCACACAGAGTGGGACAGAGGAGATACACGTTATTAAATGATAATCAAAAGGAAACACGAAGTTGCATAACGCTGAATAATGCTTGATTTTATAACACAAGGGAAGATTAAACAATACAATCACATATAAAAGGATAAATCTTTGTGTCAAGTTAAACAAGTTTAAACCCACACTCTTGCAAATCACAGTTCAGTCTTTTTCGCACATCTTCTTTCTTTCTTATAATATTTCTGAGCCCCCTCGTTCATCACGTCAGACAAAGATAGATCTCTGAAATTACAATGTATTTGACCCCTTTTCGTCAGACATAACACTTATATGGCTAGCAACATAGCCAAACTATTTGACATATCTTGGGGCGAGTGGGGAGAGATAATGGACGATTAGAGGCTACCCGTACTTGAAAACACCATTGCCGAAAACACATATTTGGCCAGGGTGTTTCCCAGACAAACACAAACAGAGTGGCCGCGATTCGCCTACTTTCCGTTAAAGGATAACTCCACTTTTTTTTTTAAATTAGCTTATTTAACATCTTCCCTGGAGTTAGACAAGAAGATGCATACCTTTTTTGTCTCTGTGCGTGCATTTTAGCTTTGGGAATAGACGCTCCGTTAGCATAGCTTAGCTTCATCACTGGAAGTGGGGGAGGACAGTAGCCTTACAGTGCCTTACAGTGTATTGCAAGGTCTGACATTGACCAAACTTGATATGCATGACCTTGGTGGGCTCTAGGTCAACTCCTGAAAAGGGGGTCAATGTCAGACTTTGCAATCAAAAGTTAGGGGGCTAATAACCCTTGCCATAATTTCAGTGCGCCCCTAACTTTTGATTGCAAGGTCTGACATTGACCCCCTTTTCAGGAGTTGACCTAGAGCCCACCAAGGTCATGCATATCAAGTTTGGTCAATGTCAGACCTTGCAATACACTGTAAGGCACTGTAAGGCTACTGTCCTCCCCCACTTCCAGTGATGAAGCTAAGCTATGCTAACGGAGCGTCTATTCCCAAAGCTAAAATGCACGCACAGAGACAAAAAAGGTATGCATCTTCTTGTCTAACTCCAGGGAAGATGTTAAATAAGCTAATTTAAAAAAAAAGTGGAGTTATCCTTTAACTATAAAGGAAGGAATCTCTGCATGCGTATATGCTTCTCTGTCCTTCACTTATTGTTGTGTTCTGTAATGCATGTGAAAGCTGTACTTCCCAAGAGTCTCCACTATGGGGCGTAGTTGATACAATGCCATGTTATGCCTACAGGAAGTGAGAAGAAGAGTTTCAAGTTTCAAGTTTCTTTAATAGTTGTCATACAGAAGTACAGTATACTTTCATACAAAATGCTTCTTACTGTTACGCTCCAGAGACTGTGCTAGACAAGATAGTATCAAATAACATAGTATAGCATGTAATTTAGAAGTAGAAAATGAGGTCACAGTGTTCAGTATAGACATATGTACAATGTTCGATGCAGAATAGACGTAACTGAGTTACCATATAATATACAATACTATGCAGTGTACTATATAGTGCAAAGCAGAAATGGGATGAGGTACAATTTAGGTACAATTTACAGTAAGGTGTACGAGTTGTAGTGCAATCCTTCATCAATAAATATAAAGTGTGGGGAGTGGGTGCTACAGTGTGTTTGTTTAAAGTGAGTGTGTGCTATAAAGTGTGTGGAGTGGGTGCTACAGTGTGTTTGTTTAAAGTGAGTGTGGATGTGTGTGCTATGTGCGTTTGATGGTTGTTGTTGTGTAGTGTTCATTGTTCGTTTAGCAGCCTGATGGCCTGGGGATAGAAGCTTCTTCTGAGTCTTTCTGTGCTTGCCTTGAGACTCCGGTATCGCTTGCCTGACCGCAGCAGTTCAAAGAGGCAGTTGTTCGGGTGACTGGAGTCTTTAATGATTCTCTTAGCCTTGCCCCTGCAACGCTTGTTGTAAATGTTTTGGAGGGTGGGGAGCCCCCCTCCAATTGTGCGTTCGGCTGAACGTGTCACTCTTTGTAGTCTGCTTCGGTCTTGTGCAGTGCTATTCCCAAACCAGGAGGTGATGTTGCCAGTCAGGATGCTCTCTATTGTACATGAGTAGAAGTTCTTAAGGATCTTCTGACTGACTTGGAACTTCCTTAGGCGCCTGAGGAAGTAGAGGCGTTGTCGTGCCTTCTTCACAACACTGTCAATGTGTGTGGTCCATGTCAAGTCCTCGGATATGTAGGCTCCGAGGTACTTAAAGCTGTTGACTCTCTCAACCGGTGCCCCGTCGATGCTGAGGGGGCTGTAGTCCTTGACTGTCCTTGACCCCCGACCTCCTGAAGTCCACAATCATCTCCTTTGTTTTGCTGACGTTCAGGGAGAGGCTGTTTTCCTGGCACCATCCCGCCAGGACCTTGACCTCTTCCAGGTAGGCCCTCTCGTCGTTGGCAGAGATCAGGCCCACCACCACTGTGTTGTCAGCAAATTTGATGATTGTATTGCTACTCCGCTGAGCCACACAGTCGTGTGTGTACAGGGAGTAGAGGAGGGGACTCAGAACACAGCCCTGGGGGGCCCCTATGTTGAGGGTGATGGATGAGGAGGTGCAGTTGCCTGCTCTCACCACCTGGGGTCTGCCCGTCAGGAAGTCCAAGACCCACTGGCAGAGGTCATAGTTCAAGCCCAGGTCCCTGAGCTTGGCTATGAGTATGGAGGGGACTATGGTATTGAATGCCGAGCTGTAGTCGATGAATAGCATTCTCACATAGTTCCCCTGCCTCTTGTCCAGGTGTGATGCTGCTGTGTGCAGCACATGGGCTATGGCGTCCTCCGTGGACCTGTTGGGGCGGTATGCAAATTGCAGGGGTTCCATGTTAATGGGGAGGGAGGAGCAGATGTAGCCCTTTACTAGCTTCTCAAAGCACGTTGCTTGATGATGAGAGAACAGGCTGTACCCTGCTGTACCATGCTGTAACCTACCATGCTAACCTGCTTGACTAAAAGGCTAAAAGAGTAACCTGCTTCCTGAGTCTTATTACTACACCTACCTACATACAAAACACTACAGACGTACAACATAACACTTATCTCGAGGTCCTTTCATCAGCTTCACGCTCGGTGGGTGTATTGCTGAGGACCCACGGGAGTGCAGTTTCTAATTTGGTGGCATTTGGCCTGAGGGTTGCGCTATAACAAAAAACTGCTTGACAACCAATATCCTTTGCATCTAGTAGGCATGGGCCAATGTGTGATTTTGGTGGTATGTGCTATTGCACAGTTGTTTCACCCTTAGTATGCACATGCGCGCACGCACAGTATAATATGCATGTAATAAAATAGTTTAAACTCTGTTACTTGAAAATGTTTCACTGTGCTCCTAAATCTCTTTGTGTGCTCCTAAATCTCTTTGTGTGCTGCTACATTTTTTCATTTAGGAGCACATGTGCTCCTTGGGAAAAAGGTTAGCGTAGAGCCCTGCTGGAATTTATTGGAGAGCTGTATGGTAAAAAAAAATCCAGTAGTGTCTGTTCTGTCTGTGAACTTTACCACTGTTCTAAGTGTAGGCTGCTAATCAGAATAAATGAAAACAAAGAATAATGTATTATTAATAATAATAATAATAATAATAATAATAATAATAATAATAATAATAATAATAATAATAATAATAATAATAATAATAATAATAATAATAATAATAATAATAATAATAATAATAATAATAATAATAATAATAATATATACATCAATTATATAACAATATATACAATAATAATAATTTATGGGACCTATAAAATACAAATTATACACTTGTAGCACTTGCTCTTGTTTCCTTATTTGTATGTATGAGTGATTGCATTCAACAATATTCTACAAATCAATTCTCCTCTAACTCATGGAATGTCCTTCAACTCTCTCTGAAATTGGAGGTTCTCCCTTCCCTTGGTATGTTTAAACGTATGATGTCAGACCATTGTGTGACTACCTGTAACTGTTTTAGCTGATCTTCTTAAATTATTTTAAAAGTTTTAAATTTTTACTCTGGTGTTTAATTTTCTGTGAATATTGTTTGTATTATGTACTGTTTACATTTTGTACAATTGTCGTTTCTGTAAATGAGGGAAACCTCAGAAGCTTACGATTTTAAATAAAGGTTTAAAGGAAAACTCCAACATTTTGGGAAATTAGCTTATTTAACATCTTCCCTGGAGTTAGACAAGAAGATACATACCTTTTTTGTCTCTGTGCGTGCATTTAGCTTAGGGAACAGTCGCTCCGTTAGCATAGCTTAGCTTCATCACTGGAAGTGAGGTGGGGCCGGAGCCTTACAGTGTATAGTTTGATTGATTGATTGAAAAGTTTATTAACAGATTGCAGAATACACTCCAAATACAACTCCAAAACGTTCATGTAAAAGCATATATAATGACTTCCTTTCTGGGGTTGTCAAAATAAAAGTGCGACGTTTATAGCAGCGGAAAATGTTTATTTTGTACATTATCTAACGTTAACACGAACCTAAACTAACTTTAGGTTAGTTGTAACGTTAGTTTAGGTTCGTGTTAACGTTAGATAATGTACAAAATAAACGTTTTCCGCTGCTATAAACGTCGCACTTTTATTTTGACAACCCCAGAAAGGAAGTCATTATATATGCTTTACCATCCGATCTGTGTTAGCTCCGATTAGCTCAGAGCGTCCGGTATAATAATACCAGCCATTGGATTACTGTTTTCTAAATTGGGGAGGCTTTTAATCATCAAGGTAAGAGGATTTCAAGTCATGGTATCCATAAACTTCAATCGGTTCGGATCCTTTGAATTAATGAGAATGTCAACAATCACGACGACACGTTGAAATCACTGGCTGCGCTCAGAGAGGAGTGGTTGGGCAAAAAAATTGTTCCGAGTATATTTGCTTATAAAACGTAATTGTCTAATTCAATTATTTTTTATTTCTCCACGTGGTGAATACACAGGTCACAACATGTTTACATGAACGTTTTGGAGTTGTATTTGGAGTGTATTCTGCAATCTGTTAATAAACTTTTCAATCAATCAATCAAACTATACACTGTAAGGCTCCGGCCCCGCCTCACTTCCAGTGATGAAGCTAAGCTATGCTAACAGAGCGACTGTTCCCTAAGCTAAATACACGCACAGAGACAAAAAAGGTATGTATCTTCTTGTCTAACTCCAGGGAAGATGTTAAATAAGCTAATTTCCCAAAATGTTGGAGTTTTCCTTTAAATGAAAAAGAAAATTGGCTACTTGGTTTTAAAATTCAACATTAAAAAGAAGACAGTTTCTCAGTTTTCAAGATCTTTATTTGACCAAAGTTTGTAAAAAATTACAATTTACAGTAATAAAACAGTGATAAAAAACAATGGACCTCAATTTCGAACACAGTTACAAAAAAGTAATCTCCCTGAACTCCCTGAACTGAATGTGCCATCATGACAGCACCCCTTACCCCCCCCCCCCCCATACAGTATGCCACATACACTCTGACTCCATTGCCTACACCCTATAGGCTCTGTTACTGTTGCCTAATCAATTCATATCTACCTAGTGCTTTCACTGTCTACAACTACCCTATACTGTAATCATATATGTAGTAATCAGAATAATCTCAACTACCCACCTCACTATGGTCTACCAATATACTCTGTATGATAGCATGTACTGTATATACTGCATGTTCCTCATTCGGGGGAGCGCAGCTGAGAACACTTTAGCTTTTTAAGAACACATTTTCACACGTTCATGAATCCGGAGGGGATCTTTCTTAGGTTTGGTCTTACGAAGTTCATAAGAAGATATTTAAGAAGACATATTTAAGAAGAATGGGTCTCATTCCCCAACATTTTCCAAAGAGTTCTCTTATCTTGGAACCGACTGAGACAGAATCAATGACAAGTTCACTCTGAGTCCCGAACGTGCTGGTAATATGTCTTATTGTGGCTCAAACGGTCGCACCTGTGATATGATCTGATATCTGCTTGGAGAATGACACCATGTCTTAAACTCGAACGTGCGTTCCCGTCTAGGTCATTTGCATACAAAACAACGGCTCCAGAGCTCCTTATAAGGCAAAGTAATGATGCAGCCGGTTAGAAAATGGATGCAGAAGTGCCTTGCGAGTCTGCGGCAGTGCCGTCTGGGAGAAATGCAAGTTGCGACCCATCGAAATGAGATTAGATTAATGTATTGTCATCATATATAGTACAGCTCGTGGTACACCTGCGCAGTACTGTAGCCTACGGCGCAATGAATGAACGCAGGCTTATTATTCCATTAATGTCTACGGCGTAATGAATGAACACAGTATAGGCTTATTATTCCATTAATGCCTACGGCGTAATGAATGAACGCAGTATAGGCTTATTATTAATGGATTGGATTTATATAGCGCTCTTCATGACACCCCAGTGACCCCAGAGCGCTTACAGAGTCCATTATTTGTTCATACACAGTCATACCGGTGGTGGTAAGCTACAATTGCAGCCAGAGCTGCCCTGAGGCAGACTCACGGAAGTGTGGCGAATAATCATCGCCTACGGCCCCTCCGACCACCACCAACATTCATTCACATGCATACACATTCATACGAGGCAAGTAGGTTAAGTGTCTTGCCCAAGGACACAACGGCAGTGGGATGGACATGGGCTTGAGCGGGATTCGAACCACCAACCCTTCGATCATTGGACGACCCGCTCTACCCCTGAGCCACGCCGCCCCACAATTCCATTAATGACTTGTTGCATTAGGATTTAGTAGATACTATATGCTCTGCCCTACGTACAGTATGTATACAGACTGTACTTATACTGTACGTAGGGAAGAGCATATATATAGTATCAACTAAATCCTAATGAAACAAGTAACTAGAATATATTAAAGGGGAACTATTTTACTATTTCTTTCACTATTTGGGCACTTTTACACAATTCCTGTGAGTTTATGGAACACCTCTGTAATTTTTTTTTTTTTTTATTCATTGTTTTGTATTTCTAATCAAGTCCTCAAAAACAGCATTTTTCTACCTGGGCTCCAACCACTGTGGGAACTGTGTGGAGTGTGTGTGAGTCTCAGCAGATTATCATGCAGCTGAGTCTCTCTGACATCACAAATCAGCACATTTTCAGATGACTCAGTTCAGTGAGGGTGAATATTGTGAGAGGAGAATTGGAAGAATGCGCCAATATGAGAATTAGAGACATAGATCATATTAATATAAGTCCACATAGCTAGGAAACAATGCTAAACACTGAAAAAGGCCATTTATAAGATAGTTCCCCTTTAAGCCTATACTGTTCATTCATTAGACACGTCGTAGGCCATACTGGCGCACACAAGACTTGTTATGGAATATTAATGCAGTCTATTTCCATGCGATTAGCTTTAGTTCTTATTTATTTATTCATCCACTGTCATTTCAGTGTTGGTGTATAGGCTATATAGTGTATTTCAATATAAGTTTAATTGATTCATGATATATTCGAAGGAATGCATGTTTATATCAAACAAAGGTCTTTCCCATTGTATACCATTAAAACAGATATGTAACAAATAAGAAATACAAATTCCACAGAAGGCATTAAATAATTATTATTTTCAATCATTTCACAATAATTGCATAATTGTGTTTGAATATCTGAGTAATTAAAGTAATTATACATTTGTCCAAAATAGCTGGTTCAGATATGATTAATCCAGCTGCCCTGTGATCAGATTAATCCATATTATTTATTTTTCCGACATCAAATGCGTAATTTCTTATCGTACAAATATTGTCATATTTATTTTAATTATGATTAAGTAATTAATTCCAAGGAGGCCTGTAGCGTTGACATGAAGGAATCACTATGAGAACAGTCTGTCAAGTTAATAAAAATTTCAATTAGTCAATCAATCATAAGTGTGCTCCTCAGCACTCTTAATCTGCTCTCAGCCACGCTCAAATCTGATCTCAGGAACATTTGGGGAATCGCGCTACCAGCCCTAATATGTCTTAAATGGGCAGAAGTCTGCCTAAGAGGAAATTCTTGGTTGTAAATCCGTTCTGGAATGAGACCCGGTCCAATGCCTTTTCCCACTTAGGCCAGCTTCTAGGCCCTTAGATAGATACCACACCGATTCCCAAGCTTTAGATACATTTTTTAGATATTTAAAACTCACATTTCACCTCAAGATGCAGTCAATGATAATGTTTCCTCAATATAAAATCACATTACATTTTATAATTTTCTCTGAATATGTTTATTTTGCTCAAGTAGTTTTGTTTCCCCATTCAAAACTCTTCTTGTCTCTTCATTCAGACTGTTTATCTGCTTATGATATCGTAAAATGTTTCATGTTTCTATTTGCATGGCATGGGTAATACAGCATGTTACAAATAACCACTGTAGTTACATTTTTATTCCTGTTAATTCCCATATATTCCCGTTAATACAAATATTCCCTAGTCGAGATATATATAGCCAACTCTTGTTTCTGTCATCTCTACAGAATGTTGAGTGTGAAAGTAGTGTGGGGAGATTATTCAGCCTGGATATAATAAGGTGTCCGATTAATAAACAAAAATCTTAGTAACTCGAATCCTACCTTGTTTAATTAGATATTCATTGCTTCCACTCATGTAGATACTGTAGCAGCATTTATTTATTGATGCATAGGTACAGCGCTTTTAGATTGACACATGGGCCTTTCTTTCCTTCAATCTGTCTTTCAATCTGGAGAATAACTTTAAACCTCGCCCCAACCCTGATCCTAATCACTGGATCCCTGGTAGAACTCAAGTTACTAAGAAATGCATTCATTAATTGGATGCCTAAGTGAAGTGAAGGGACGTGCATATGTTGACGCTTTAGGAATGATGAACATGTTCTACTTGCAAATGAAGTAGTTCTTTAGACCCATTATAACTTAGTCCTTAAGGCTTAGACCCAGCCTCTCTATAACGTATAGCATGCTAAACTTACCTTCATTGATATTTCACCACAGACATCAATGGCCGGAACCATTTTGGCACATTGTAAATCCAAAAATGTCTGTATCTCTCTGTAGGGGCGAAGATAAGTCGGCGGAAAGTGCAGATTCTGTGCGTATGGACCTGGCTGTATGCCCTGCTCTGGGCCCTGTTCCCCGTACTGGGCTGGGGCAGGTACGGCCCGGAGCCCTTCGGCCTGTCCTGCTCGCTAGCCTGGGGACAGATGAAGGAGGACGGTTTCTCTTTCGTCGTCTCCATCTTCTCCATCAACCTGGTTATGCCGTCCGTGGTGATCACGTGCTGCTACTTCGGCATCGCCCTCAAGCTCCATCTCACCTATAAGACCATGGAGAACAGCAACCACGTCAAGATGCATCGCAGGCTGTTGATAGTGAGTGGCTTTACTCTACTATATGCTCTGCTATACATTTGGGGACTTAAGAGCTTCTATTGCCCCGGTACATCAATCGACTAATTTGGCTAACAGCTTTCACGCAATTTGTCCATAATGAATAGCACAGTTGTTGTTACAAACAAGTCATAAATGTACTGGTAATGCGATGTCATATTTACAATATTTATAAACTTAAATAAAGTTGTCATATTAACAGTAAACTATTAATATTTGGTTTGCAAATCCTGAAGCCTGTGACCCTAAAGTGGTCATTTGTGAAATGATTTAGTCTTTCCTGATAACAAAACAGAGACCAATTCCCCTCCATACATTTGAATGGGATATAATGGGATTAAAGTTGACTCTACCGTCAAAATACTCAAACACAGTATGGGATATGTACAGTAGTTGAAAGAAATATGCCAGCTGCCAAACCTTTAGCCATTATTTGATTGAGTTTAATCTGAATTAAACTGCAATCTGCTGGGAACCACAGCTGCCAGTGAACTGTAAAGTTGTTTTATAGGTTGATGGACTTTAAAAAATTATTATTTATAGCATTTTCAGCATTTTCTGGCCACGCAGGACTGATAGAGGGAGAGAGGGAGAACGGGAGGAGAGGTAGGGAAGACATGCAGCAAATGGTCGCCGGGACTGGGAAACCAACCCGGGACGAACGCTCCGCAGTGTGCGGAGCGCCCCTCATTGCCTTATTTTTAACTGCAACCTTTATAGGTCACTCTGTTCGTTGGTCAGTCCACAAAAATCCCCCCACCCTCTAGTGGCCATACGGTTTTGCCCTAGGGGGCTGAAATTGGGCATGGAGGTCAAGTGTGTGTGTGTTCATGTCAATTGGCTAAAAGGGGGGTGTGGCAACGGAAGTGGCCTATCACAAAAAGGTTACGGCTATTTCAACTTCGTCAGATGAACATGATCATTTTCTTTAAAAGAAAAGAAGGAATCTGTATTTTTTCATGTATTTGTGCTGCAATATAACAGATGCATACAAAGCCATTCCCCTCCCCCACTTGGGACAATCAGACCACCTTTCTTTGTTCCTTTTACCAAAGTACACTCCACTTATCAAACATGTGAAGCCCTCAGTTAGTACAGTTAAAATAATGGCCCCAGGGGGCAGACTCTGAGCTGCAGCACTGGTTTCAACACACATTGAAACTGTGTTGTTACATCAACTCCAGCATCGACAGTGTCACCATCCTTAAACAGATTACTACATTACCCAATTAGAACAGAGAGGTCTGTATACTGCTAAAGGGACACACGTGACACCGCTTTTAGATCTGGTGACACGCCATGGCTAACCTGAATATGGTAATCAAGTAGGCCAAGCACAGCCACAAGCTAAGGGTTGAAGAGCACTTCAACAACTCCAAACCCCGACGCATGTGGCAGGGCATCACGGATTACAAACCCACCAACAACTCTCCCCCAACCACTGACCCCTTGCTTTCTGATGAGCTCAATAACTTTTATGCCCACTTTGACAGGGACAACCAAGAGGCATCTACCAAGGTGTGAGGATAGGGGTTCTTGTGGAGCCCAATAGCGAACACAGGAGTAGAGAGAATGGAGCGGTTTAGGGTGTTTTAATTGTTTCCCCCCAAGCAGACAAGAATCACATGCAGGAATGTACAACAGATGGGGATGAATGTTCTTGGGGAGGTAGCACAGGGGTACTCCTTGTGCAGTACGAGAGAATGGTCCTTGAGCAGGTGCACTCCTCGTGCAGTATGAGAGAATGTTCCTTGGGCAGGTGCACTCCTAGTGCAGTGCGGGAGTGTTACGACCCTGGCTCAGAGGGAAGCAACATAAGGGCACACAGACACCAATGGTCTGTGTTTAAACCAAAATACTATAGGTATTATCCTATTCAGTGCAAACTAAAGATCAAAGTGGTGTAAGATAGGGAGACACTTGTTCCAACAGTGTCTTCCTGGTAGCAATCTCCGTGCATGTGTGGGTGGGGAAGTGCCTTTGAGCCTGCCAGGCAGGTGTCCAATTAGCAGCAATCAGCTGAAACACAGGACACAGGATCAAGTCAAGAGTTTTAACATGGTACATAACATTTCCCCCACCAAAATGGTTGCCCAGGAGGCAACCACTACACATCAAACCACCAAACAGTGAGTCACTACCACAAAGCGGCAATGGGTCGGCCCCTGTCGAACACGACCATCAACCATGTCGAATGCTCCCCACTGTGGAACATTCGACAATGCTGTTTAAAACAAAAAACAACACTGTCCCGACTCTCGGGCAAGCGAGACCTCACAAAAGGTTCCTCCACTGCCGTATATGGCTGGAGTGGGGCAGGCTCATCCTCCACTGAGGCGTAAGGCTTAGGACCCCATCAACAAACCAAGACCGTATCACATATGAGCTCCATTTCAACAGGCCTCTCCACCGATACCGACCTGTCAAAAAGAGACTGTAAACCAAAATCAATATGAGAGCTAAGCTCACTGCGCTCAACAGGACAGCACACAGAAAAACAAAAATCATAGGTCTCTGATACCACCACAGCGCCCATATCCATTCCTCCTGGCACTGGCAGTTCAGGATACTGCAAATCGTGAACATCCAGAGTAGGATGCACCGCCTCAGGTACGGCCCCACCGTCCCTGGAACATGGCAATACATCAGTCACAAAAGCATCTGGAATACCATCCAACATGGCGTCACACAAAATAACATTGTCATGATCAAAATGGTTGCCACTCATCAGACCAGGTCGTGAAGGCGGCTCCTGCTGTACAGGACACAGGTAACTAGGTTGACTAGCATACCTAGCATACCCAGTGCCTGGCAGAGAGTCAGTGTGGACACGTGAATCAATATCAGAATCATCAACTGACATACTGGGATCATTCCTGCCCACAAGTGAAACATCATGAACAATAGAGCTACTGTGGGAAGGCTGGCAGCCTAAGCCAGGCCTTGTAGCCTCTTCAACTAGAACGGTGCCACATGAATCAACAACATTTCTCATAGCATCCTTCCCTCACTCATCCTCCAATTCGTCCGTGGCCTCAGCCACCGTACAGGCTGGGAAGACCTCGAGACACTGCGCTGCCAGATCATCTCCTGCCACATGCATATCCGGCACGCATGTCACCTTCGGTTCCACCACCGGGCCTGACACAAAGGCACAATCAAGAAAATCATTATGCAGAGGTACATCCACAGTGTGCATTCCAAAATTCTCAACAGGGTCACTTTTCAATTCAACAAAGAATGTGTCACTAAGTGTAACGTCACAATTTGAGTTATCAACATCATGGCTGTCACTTCTGTCCTTTGACATTGCCCGTGTTACAGCACACACAGGGAACACTCCTGGATGTCTCTGTGCCAGCCCATCAGGGACCTCAGAAACCACAGGGATGGGAATTACAACTGGAGTAGCCAGCATTTTGCCACCAGCCAAATCATTCCCTAGAATGAAGGACACACCTTTTATGGGAATGTGAGAACATACCCCCACGACAACATTGCCTGATACTAAGGGAGAGTTGAGTGTGACCTCATGCAAAGGTGCATCCACAAAGCCTCTTCCAAAGCCTTGAACAACGGCACCGGAATGCAATGAAGACTTTTCTGAAAACGCCAAAATCCCCTCCAGAATGAGGGACTGAAAAGCTCCTGTATCTCTCCATATTGTTATAGCCTGCTTTGACTCTAGTGCATCAGTCAGGGAAACAAATCCATCCATCATAAATGTTGAGGAGCCCTCGAGCTCTTTGTTCGCACCTTTGATACTCTAACGTCGGCATAGGTGTTCTGCATACGTTTTCCACCAGAGCCACAGTTTTGACATTTCTCTGTTCAAGCACAGGGCACCCAGCAACGATATGACCAGGCTCCTTACAGTAGAAACATATAACCCCCCCCCCCCCCCCCTGGGAATGCACTAGCAGAACCACCAGGCCTCGGAGTAGAAGTAACCTGATCAGCAGACACAGGTTTTGGGAAACGGCCCCCCTGAAAAGGACGCCTACCCCTGGACTCAACACAGTATTCCTCCACAAAGACGGACTTGTGTGTCAACACAAACTCATCAGCCAAGACAGCAGCGTTGCCTATCTTCAATACCTTACGCTCGTTTAGATGAGTGGAAACGGTATCAGGAACACATCTTTTAAATTCCTCTAGGAGAATCAACTGTCTAAGCTGTTCCTTTGACTCTGCCTTCTGAGAGGTGCACCATCTATCAAATAGGTTCTCCTTCTCTTTTCCAAATTAAACATACGTCTGTCCCTCCGACCTGCGATAGCCTCTAAAACGCTGACGATAGGCCTCTGGGACTAACTCATAAGCCCTCAATATGGAAGCTTTAACAAGCTCATAGTCAGCACTTTGTTCAAGGGACAGAGCAGTATACGCCTCCTGCGCCTTACAAACGAGGACACACTGCAGCAGCAGCGTCCAGGCCGTATTAGGCCACTTCAACGTGGTTGCCACCCGTTCAAAAAGGGGAAAGTACCTATCCACATCCTTGTCAAAAAAAGGAGGCACCATCCTAATATTTTTGCCGACATCAAAAACGGAACGCGACTCTGAAAGCGGAGCACCCGCCTGCAAGGCAGCATGCTTAAATTCAAGCTCCTTCAGCGCAAGTTCGTGCTCCAACAACATTTGTTTCTCCCTAATCTTATCTCTCTCTCTCTCTCTCTCTCTCTCTCTCTCTCTCTCTCTCTCTTGTTGTAGCTGTTTTTCCTTAAACGCTAACTCTCTAAGCCTCCACCCACCTTCCGCCATACCAGATAGTAGCGGAGACACGTCAGAAAAAAGAGGCTCCTCCACCCTCGCCACAAGCACCCGCTCCTTAATGAGTAAAGCCCTCAAAGTACCCAAGGCAGTAATTTTTAAAGACTTCTCACTGGCAGTAAGCTCCACATTGTAGTGCACAGCAAGCTCCAGAAGCTGCTCCTTGGAAAACCTCTCCAACATCTCATCAGAAGGGTTATCAACAAAATCCTTCGTGGTAGCCATCCTTACTGTACCAGTGCCACAAACTACTCACTTTAGAGTTACCAAGAGTTGCCAAAACCACCCTAGCATACACACAATTTATCTGAAGAACCACTAAAGAACCACTGAAGAACCACGAAGAACGACTAAAGAACCACTGAAGAACCACTAAAGAACCACTGAAGAACCACGAAGAACCACTGAAGAACCATGAAGAACCATAAAGAACCACTGAAGAACCACTGAAGCACAGCTGAAGCACTGCTGAAGCACCCCAGAAGCACCGCTGAAGCACCCCGAAGCACAGCAAATGGCACACGGCAAATGGCAAACCATACAAGAGAACCAACGCCCTACAGTAACACAAACCAAGTGAGGCAAAACCCCCTGTGTTACACTCAACACAGTGTTCTGTGTTACACAAAAAAAAATAACAAACAATTTCAAACAGGTGCCCCTTATAATCGGATATGACTACTCATAGCTTCTACATCTACACTGCAGTCAATGATGGACTGCCAGGCCCACCACATGTCTAACTAAAAAAAAGAACTTACATCAGGCCCTAACACACTAACTGTATTTTCTGGCACCCTAACCTACCTATACTGAAAGCTAAAGCACTGTAGACCTAACCCTCTTCAACCACACCTGCTACCAGCCAAAGATCATATTGACCACCAACCCATCAAGTATATGGTATGGTACAAGACAAGTAGATGGTACTAATCCCTTCTATGACTGCCCCAGGGGTAAGTGGTACACAGGAAGCTACAAACAGCCAGAAAATAATGACACTACCTACATGTGGCGTCCACTAAACTAAATATTTTAACAGCATACAGGTAGTCAAATCAAATCACAAAATAAGGGCATACTCACCTGTTTGAAGACCGGCTCAAGCCCGTTTTTTTAACAAACAAATCTAGGGGTATCTGTTTTCCAAATTCACTCCCGGACGAGCGCCCAATTGTTACGACCCTGGCTCAGAGGGAAGCAACATAAGGGCACACAATGGTCTGTGTTTAAACCAAAAGACTATACGTATTATCCTATTCAGTGCAAACTAAAGATCAAAGTGGTGTAAGATAGGGAGACACTTGTTCCAACAGTGTCTTCCTGGTAGCAATCTCCGTGCATGTGTGGGTGGGGAAGTGCCTTTGAGCCTGCCAGGCAGGTGTCCAATTAGCAGCAATCAGCTGAAACACAGGACACAGGATTAACCAAAACATGGTACATAACAGGGAGCAAGGTAGACACCGGCTGTGTCGGGGTTGAGAACAGGAACTCCGTAGTCCAGCACCAGGGGTCCAGACGGGCACGCTGGAACGGAGGTCCTTGGGCACAAGAGAGGGAGGTTAGAACAGGGAATAACAACAAGAGCGGGTAGCAGGGCTTCAGGTCGAGACGTCGTACCTGGGAAGGCAGTTTAACACTGCGACACCGGATGACAGGATCTGCCAGTTGATATAGGAGCCTCTTGATTAGGTAATCCCTTGCAGCCGCGCTGATTGCTCCTTGTCTGGCAGGCTCGAGCCCTGATCGTGACACAAGGCTGCTCTCCCTGCTAACCTCCAACCCTTCACTCTCCCCCACCAACGTGTGTACAGCACTGAGCAGGACTAATGCACGTAAGACGTAGGCTAGTAAAGCTATGCCTCCTAAAGTGTGAAAATGGAAGTACAGGAAGTACCGGCTACAGGCTATCCGGTTTCGACAAAACAATTATAGAAACGTGTGAAGTGCACAATATTTCCTCGTTTAAGCCACTGCAACAGCTTTGCCTTAACACTGACGAAGGAACACCTGTTCCGAAACATGTTTGTACACAGCTGCGATTAAAACTTGTTGAACCAGTGCGGCTAAGTGGCGCAGTGGGCAAGGCGCTCGCCACTAACGCAGGAGATGCTGGGTTCGAGCCCAGCTCTCTGCGTTGCTTCCGGCTTGGCTGATCGTTCATACTAATACAATTGGCAGTATTAGGGGGTGGGAAAGCCGGTGGGTGGGGATCGGACGTTGTGGACAGCGACTCCTACAGGTCGGTTGGTGCACCTGTACAGCAGAATCAGGAAGCATCGGGGGCAGCGTGAGCCTCCCACGCGTTACTCCTCGCCACTGAGAGGTTGCGCTGTGCAGGTGAAAAGATGCGACAGCAGCCTCCTCGTGTACCGGAGGGGACACGTGATGCAAGGCTTGGTCCACATTGCAGCCGACCAGTGGGAGGCATAGTCTAGCAACGTTCGAGACAGGGGAGGGAAGAATTGGATAATACGAAATTGGGATGGGAGAAAAATTTAAAATGGGATTGCAGCACCCAGTGTCAAATATTGAGAGCGCGGTCTATCTTGACTTTCAAATAAGAAATACGAAATTGTTTGTAAATTGCCACTATAGGGGGGAAGGTGGTTCAGAGACCTCTATGGTCAGTGATGCTCTATTATGTCTCCAGCTGGAGGAGACGAGACAGGGTCTAGCAGCAGAAATGACAGACCTGCTAAAAAGGAGGTCATAGACTTCAGAAAGGGCGAGTTCTACTTCTGTACTTCCTAGACCAAAAGAAGGGCTCAGCCGACATGAGACAGATTCTGCATCTGCATGTCTTAGCCACAAAGCTAATGCAAAGTCAATGGGACCACGCTCCAGTCTGTACACATGTACAGTACACTGTAAACAGTGCACCCAAAGAGCATGGCCCCATTGACTTTGCCCTGCCCCCTACACTTAAGCCTAATGCGTAAGCTACTAGAGAAGAACTGTCCGGCTGCCACCTGGTGGAGATTTGCAGTCTCCTGAGTGCTTCTCTAGATCGCCCATGTAATGTCAGTCTGGATTTAATAATCCGATTTTCAAATTCAGAATGCTGTTGTCGCTACATTTCCTCCTTGTGCCTGCTCTTGTTTCAGATTGCTGTCCTGATCAGCGTAGGCTTCATCGGCTGCTGGGCGCCCTATGGTGTGGTGAGCCTGTGGTCAATCTACCGTGACAGTAACTCCATTCCCCCCTTGGTCAGCCTGCTGCCCTGCATGTTCGCAAAGACCTCCACCGTCTACAATACCTTCATCTATTACACCTTCAGCAAGGCCTTTAAAAAGGAGGTGAAGCAGCTAGGCCAACTGTGTGGAAGTGCCGACCACTGCCACACCAATTCTATAGCTGACAATGGCATTTACATGATTAACAACAAGAACAAGATCAAAGTGGCCAGGCCCAATGATGTCCGGTCAGCCTTTGAGCATGGCAGAGAGATAGATACAGTGACTGGGTGATTCTTGGAATTCAGGGGACTTTTATTTGTCCTTGGGGTAAATATTTATGAAAAAAACGCTTTTCACATTATTTTCTGCCATCTTTGCTTAACTCATTGGGTCTCATTCCCCAATATTTTCCAAAGAGTTCTCTTGGAAGACTTATCTTGGAACCGACTGAGACAGAATCAATGACAAGTTCACTCTGAGTCCTCAACACGCTGGTAATATGTCTTAAGTGTCTCAAACGTTCGCACCTGAGATATCTGCGTTGGGAAATGGCACCAGTCTGAAACGCGAACGCGCGTCCCCGTTCAGGTCATTTTCATACAAAACAACGCCTCCAGAGCTCCTTATAAGGCAACTAATGATGCAGCCATGGGAAAATGGATGCGGAAGCGTTTTGCGACCCATCGAAATTAGATTAGATTAATTGTATTGGCATCATATATAGTACAGCTCGGGCACCTGCCGCAACGCGCGCGTGCACACACACGCGCGCGCGTGCGCAGTACTGTATAGCCTATGCGCGTAATGAATGAACGCAGTATAGGCTTATTATTCCATTAATGACTTGTTTCATTAGGATTTAGTAGATACTATATGCTCTGCCCTAAGTACAGACTGTACTTATACTGTACATAGGGCAGAGCATATATATAGTATCTACTAAATCCTAATGAAACAAGTAATTAGAATAATATAAGCCTATATACTGTTCATTCATTAGACACGTAGGCTATACTGGCGCACACAAGACTTATGGAATATTAATGCAGTCTATTTCCACACGATTAGCTTTAGTTCTTATTTATTTATTTATCCACTGTCATTTAAGTGTTAGCGTATAGGCTATATAGTGTATTTCAATATAAGTTTAATTGATTAATGATTATTCGAAGGAATGCAGGTTTATATATCAAACAAAGGTCTGTCCCATTGTATACCAATCAATGGGATATATTGCATGTTGACCTGCATTCTTTCAAATGTATATAATTAATCATTAAAACAGATATGTAACAAATAAGAAATACAAATTCCACAGAAGGCATTAAAACCTTCCTGCACCTCAGGTGGCGTAGTGGAGATTGCGTTCGTCACCAAACGCCGGAGACGCTGGATTCGCCTGTTCGAATCCAGCTCACAGCTCCGGCGTTGTCACCAGCTTGGCTGGCCTTTCACACTAATACAATTGGCAGTATTAGAGGGTGGGCAAGCTGGAGGGGTGGGTCCGGGTCGTTGTAAACAGCAACTCCTACAGTTCGGTCGGGGCGCCTGCTCAGCGCGGATAGGATCTAAGGGGGTTAGTGTGATCCTTCCACACGTTACACCCTCTCAGTGAGAGTCCGCGCTGCCAGGTGAAAAGAAGCGGTTGATTGGCTAGATGTGTGTCGGAGGAAGCACGTGATAGCCTCCACTCTCCCAGACCGACTGTGGGGGGTAAGTGCGCAGCGACCAGGAAGGGGATTAGGAATTGGCATAATGACTAACATTGGGATGGGAGAAAATCAAAGGAAAAAGGAGGGGGAAAAAGATCAACAAAAAAAATGTAAAAAACGTCCTGCACCCCTGGGACAAAAAACGTCCCAACTGTAGATACTGTACATACTGTACTTGGGATAACCTTGTCTTGATTTATTGCATATCCCCTGAAATTAAGTCAGACAGTTTTTCTGGGGCAAAAGATGAAGTCTGCAAAATATATATATATATATTTTACTCTATAGTTAAAAAAATGTGCCCTGCAAAAAAACACTGCACACGGTGTACCCTTTGGTCAAAAAACTTCCCTATTGACTCCCATGTTAAACACTTTTTTTGAAAACGACGCCATTGCAGATTGAACGTGTTTAACATGGGAGTCAATAGGGAAGTTTTTTGACCAAAGGGTACACCGTATGCAGTGTTTTATACACTGTGTCACTGCACAAAACATTTTTATGTATCAAACTTATTTTTTTTGCCAATCTTCGACACTCCAGGCTCTCAAAATCAAAGATTATACATTAGAATTTATGGGATGGAAAATAATTAACACTTAGTGTTTTTTGTCTTGAAAATAAGCCACGCTTCAATCACACAAACTGCTATTTAAGGGGTTAAAATCCTGAAAATGAATGAATATTTTATATGTATGTTGAGGACTGAAGTTAATAATGGTATTCATAAAAAAAAATGTAAAAGAAATTCATAAGTAAATATATATATATTACATGTAAAGTACATGGGACAGAAAACGTCCCAAAGGGTACACTGTGTGCAGTGTTTTATACACTGTGTCACTGCACAAAAAAATTTTATGTATCAAACTTATTTTTTTTGCCAATCTTCGACACTCCAGGCTCTCATAATCCCACCCCAAAAAAAATAACATTAGCATTTATGGGATGGAAAATAATTAACCCTTAGTGTTTTTTGTCTTGAAAATAAGCCATGCTTCAATCACACAAACTGGTATTTAAGGGGTTAAAATCCTGAAAATGAATGAATATTTTATATGTATGGTGAGGACTGAAGTTAATAATGGTATTCATAAAATTTTTTTTAAAAGAAATTCATAAGTAAATATATATATATTACATGTAAAGTACATGGGACAGAAAACGTCCCAAAGGGTACACCGTGTGCAGTGTTTTAGTGGGGTGCGCGAAGGTTACATAATTATTATTTTCAATCATTTCACAATAATTACATAATTGTGTTTGAATATCTGAGTAATTAAAGTAATTATACATTTGTCCAAAATAGCTGGTTCAGATATGGTTAATCCAGCTGCCCTGTGATCAGATGAATCCATATTATTTATTTTTCCGACATCAAATGCGTAATTTCTTATCGTACAAATATTGTCATATTTATTTTAATTATGATTAAGTAATTAATTCCAAGGAGGCCTGTAGCGTTGACATGAAGGAATCACTATGAGAACACAGTCTGTCAAGTTAATAAAATGTTCAATTAGTCAATCAATCATAAGTGTGCTCCTCAGCACTCTTAAATCTGCTCTCAGCCACAGTCAAATCCGATCTCAGGAAAATTTGGGGAATCGCGCTACCAGCCCTAATGTCTTAAATGGGCAGAAATCTGCCTAAGAGGAAATGTTTGGTCGTAAATCCGTTCGGGAATGAGACCCATTGTGTTTTACATTTTTTACATGTATTGTTGTCTGTAATGGATCCTCCATAGTGTTTACACATTTTTGCATTGAGTTGTGATAACTATTTTCTTAATTTTCTTACGGTAATTTACATACTATTCCTATGAAACACACAAATCTATAAATGCCCAATACATATATTTTGAGAACAGATAAGAAGGTTTCTAAAAATGGGTCCTGGCAGCGTGAATACTTTCGGCAACCAACATGCCCTTCCGTGTTGCTCTGATTGGCCAGCGTTGGCCAGCGCTCTCCTGCGTGAATACCAGCGCTCTACGCTCATTTACCCCCTACGCCGCGCATGCACATGAGGCTCCCCCCAAGTGCTTGTTTACATGCTACGCCGCGCATGAGGCTCCCCCAGGTTAATACGCGACGCGATAATCCCCCTGGTTAATAATAATAAATGGGCATCACAGAACACGCCATATTAGCAACGCTGGTTAATAATAATAAGCGGGTATAGCATGATAATACCTAGCTGCATCAGATAATACCTACCTGCATCAATATACGCCGCGCTATATACTATATACTCCAACGCCTACGTAGTGACGAATGCATAATTTACACTTGTGCCAATTGCGTGCGTTTGTCTAAGTATTATTGCTATTGCTATTATTATTATTGTAGGTCTATAGGTAGGTTAACATACTGTATCACCAGACTAAATGAGAAGGCATTGTGTAGGTCTATATAGGTAGGTTAACATGACATGATATCACCAGACTAAATGACAAGGTATTGTGTAGGTGTAACCATGGCCGCCTAGTTATAGTTGAAAGTGGGGGTGCAAGATTATTATTATTTTTTTTTTATTCTATTTAATTTTGTTTTGGACAGGCAAGGGGTGGTTTGGAGGGTGTCCGGCACGACCCCCTCCATGGCAGATTTTTTTTTAAATTTAATGAACCTGTACGTGCAATTTCCTGCAATATAGAGCCTTCAATCTTGACCAATAAAGCTGCTCTTTTCACTATAAAACTCAGTTTATATTGCAGTATGATAGCCAATTACTATAATAATAATATATTAATATATATATATACTGTATATACACTGTATATTGATTTTTCGCTCATTCATTTTTATTAAATCAATCTCCTTTCAAATAGGCCAAGTTTTTAATAAGAAAGAGAAAAAAGATATATTTCCATTACCTGTAAATCTTGTGTCTCTTTCTCTCCTTCTCTGCCTCCTCCCTGAGTCTGCAGTGCACAATCATGACATCGATCTCAAAAAAGAAAAGTAAAAAAAAAAAAAAAATGGAGGCCCCTCGTCACTATAGGCCCACGGGCCGCGGCCGTCGTTAATCCGGCCCTGCTCGTCTGCCATATAGATAGCGTTAACGTTTGCAAATGAAGTCAACGTCATCCAGCTCACACCACATATCTAGATAACGTTAGCTAGCGGCTAGCACTATAGCTAACGCCAACCAGAGAGGGAAACGTTATTATTATTTATTCGAGGAAACCGTATGACCAGATCGCAATTCGGGACCGTGAAACACTTTTATTGTATTGCGTGGTAGAACCGTAGAAGTTCTACTACCACTCAATAGTAACTTATGTCTAACATAATCCTTTTATTTGAACAACTTACTGGAAAAGCCTGCCTGCCTGCCACCAATATTATGACACACTCTGTGGGCTTTGATATTTACACTCAGCCTACCTGCAGCCAGACTGCAGCGCTGTGCGCCAAGGTCTACGCGCTGGAGATGGGAGGCACTGGATCAAACCATAATGGGGCAGGGGGGGGGGGGGGGGGGTTCGCAATCTTTGGAAACTTAAAAACTTGTTATTAAGTGTCATTGCGTATTATTAATTTGATTGAAATTACGTAGTTATGGTTAGATTTATATATTGGGGGGGGGGTATATCATATTTTTCATATGATCAAAAAGTGGTGGAGCAAGATCATACCCTTGCTCCCCCAAGTTCAATAGTGGGAGAGCAGATGCTCCGAGTGCTCTTATGGCCAGGCGCCTATGGGTGTAACCGAGGTACCGCAGTTAGTAAGCGGTACTGCAAGTTAAACTCACTCCCCAGAGGCATCCAGACCCGGAAGCAAGAGGTGGATTCACCTCTTGGTACAGTGGTCTGTGCTGTCGGCCCCGGTACAGAGAGACCGGGGTTCAATTCCCACTCAGGGCGATCCCTTAACAGGGGTCGAACGAAATACACAACGCAGTTAAGATCACACCGGCTACATAGGTATAGGTAGGTTAACATACTGTATCACCAGACTAAATGAGAAGGTCTTGTGTTGGTCTATAGGTAGGTTAACATACTGTATAACCAGACTCAATGAGAAGGTCTTGTGTTGGTCTATATAGGTAGGTTAACATACTGTATCACCAGACTAAATGAGAAGGTATTGTTTAGGTCTATAGGTAGGTTAACATGACATATCACCAGACTAAATGAGAAGGTATTGTGTAGGTATAGGTAGGTTAACATACTGTATCACCAGACTAAATGAGAAGGTCTTGTGTTGGTCTATAGGTAGGTTAACATACTGTATCACCAGACTAAATGAGAAGGTCTTGTGTTGGTCTATAGGTAGGTTAACATACTGTATCACCAGACTAAATGAGAAGGTCTTGTGTTGGTCTATAGGTAGGTTAACATGACATATCACCAGACTAAATGAGAAGGTATTGTGTATGTCTATAGGTAGGTTAACATACTGTATCACCAGACTAAATGAGAAGGTATTGTGTTGGTCTATAGGTAGGTTAACATACTGTATTACCGGACTAAATGAGTCTTGGTGAAATCTAACTAAAATATAAACATGGAGCTGCCCCTTCGACTCTGAGCAGTGGAACAACTAATATAGGACCCTAAGACAGCAGACATATTGAGTGTGTTATGGATACATGTTCTGATGCCGACTGTAAGTACATTTAAATTAAACTCATTTGGATGTAATCGCTCAAACTAAAGATCCTGAGCCCACAAAGTCAACCACTAGTTCAGTGTCAGTGGACACTGCGGCAAAACCTATTCAAACCTGCCGCCGCCGCTGCGGCAAAACCTATTAAAACCTGCTATTAAAACCTGCACAGCTGTGGCGAAAACCTGCTTGGCGTGTGAGTGCCGTCAAAAAGAAAATGCGCATGCACGCGTTACCGGCGTAGGGGAAAAACGAGCGTAGAGGGCTGGCCGATCGCTGGCCAATCAGAGCAACGCGGAAGGGCATGTTGGTTGCCGAAAGTATTCACGCGTCCTGGCAGTTGTGAAACTGTAAAAAGTACATTCTCACATTTTGAACATTGTGTTTTCAATTAATTATTTGTTGTTGTGTGTTGTGACGGGGTCCTTTTCCTCTTCCCCTCGACTTCTACCACTGCAGTCTGTCAGGTGGGTTCCACAATAACCTCACGTTGACAGACAAAACACTTACTGTGTGGAGCTCCCCTGGTTACCCTTTTTGCAACCGTGGTTCTGGTGAAGCCCCACACAGAGACTAACATAACACTCACGGCGCTTCCCTCTGTTACCTTCACTGTAACTAACGCAGGCAAGAACCAAAAACTCCTTGGGCCGCAGCCCTCATGAACACCCTGGACTCCTCCTCTCCACAGGTGCCACACATAATTAAATTAACCAAACTAAACAGGTGCTACATATCAATTAATTAGCTTCGTTAATTAGTTAGTTTCCTATACACATTAAAATCAGACAACCTCCAACACCAATACCCTCACAACCCAATAAATAAATATATATACACAACCCAATAAATAAATATATGTACACAACACAACACAATAAATAAATATATGTATGAATGCATGTATGGTTAGATTAATGAACATGTATGCATGTTTGATTATGTATGAATGTATATGATGAGTGAATGTTGTGTGTATGTGTGCGTGCGTGCGTGCTGCCTCGGAGTCAGTGACAGACCCACTCTGTCACATTATCCCTCTCCTCCTCGAGGTTGACGATGTGCGGCAACCTGGATAGGTAATCTGCGAATCATGGGATGCTGGCCTCCCTGCTGCACAGCTCGGAGAATCCAGCGACGGCAGAGCCCTCCGGTGGCGGTAGGATTCAGCTCCCCTGGTTACCCGTCGACGCTGGGGCTGCAGTGCCCTCCTCCCTGCTGCGCAGCTCGGCCATGCAGCGACGGCAGAGCCCTCCGGTGGCGGTAGGTAGATCTCGGCTCTCACCCGGTCCACCCGTCGGCGCTGGGGCTGGTGCTTTAATAAGCACTCGGGCACCACTCCGTATACAGCGCTGACAGGAAAGAAGTGTAATCTAGCCAGAATGCACCGATTTGGATCAGTGTGTTATGCGTACCTGCAGGACAGGGGAAAACCCAAGTCCAAAGATGTAAAAGGATTTTTCGTAGGACACGACAGAGGAAGTCCTGCTTTCCTAGTTTATCACCCCGGTAACGGGAGAGTGCAGAAACACATGCTAGTCAAGTTTGTCACGAAGACAACCTGTGAGAGCGAGACACAGACAGAGGAGCCAGAGCTGGACTCCAGAGCAAGGTGTGTAGAAATAGAAACACATCACCCCAGTGTAGTAGTACAGTTGTGCAGACAGACAGTCAGCAACCCCCAGAGGGCGATGACGAGAAGCACCTGAGGGTGACGTCAAGTGCCCCAAGCAGTGGGAGGTATTCCACAAGGGAACACAAATCCCCAGAATGTCTGACAGGCTATGCCAGGAAAGGGAGTGACGAGGAGGACAATACACCTACCCCCATTGAGTACTACTACAGCAGACCTGGGCATTGTACGGCCCGCGGGCCGGATCCGGCCCGCGGGATGATTCTGACCGGCCCGCGAAAGATTACATGATAAAAAAAATAAAAAAATAAAAAATAAAAAAAAAAATTTTTTAATATTTTTTTTTTTTTTTTTTTTTTTTACTTTCTTTTTTTTATGTCAACGTTTACACGCACAGTATACGCTTAGGAGACATGCTCAGAAGATGTTGGTTCTCTTTGGATCCACCTACATATGTGAACAGACATTCTCAGTCATGACGTTTACCAAGTCCAGGTACAGACCCTCTCTCACTGATGAACATCTGGAGGCTGTGCTTCGCATCTCCACCTCAGACATGCAACCTGACTTTGATGGACTTGTTAAAGCTCAACAGAGACTGGATTTCTCACACTGAATGAAAAAAAAGAACTGAAGAACACTAAAATGTGGAAATATAACAAGTGAAATGGGACACTTGATCTTTTTTTCTTCTTTTTTTTGCACAGTTCTGAAAACATTAAATGTTTAATATAGGCATGTAAAGTAAAAAAGGCTACAAAACTGGGACACTTTTCTTTACACAGTTCAGTGACATGTCTTGTTTATTTTTGCTATAAGATGATGTGATGTCTTTAGAAAGCTAAGAAAATCCTTGTTTCAATAGTATATGAAACTCAAAATGCCCTTTGTTATTAATGTTTCACATTTTGTTTATCATTTTGGAAATAAATTCTATTTGAATAAATGATATTTTTGAAAGCTAACCTCACCTTTTAATTGCCAAATAATAACTCTTACCAGGGGTCAAAACAATGCCATTTACTGCTTTTTAAATAGAAATAAAATGTATATTATGCATAATTGAGTTTGGAATTTTGGCCCGGCCCCCCAACATATTTTCAGTTGCTCATTCGGCCCCCCGGGAAAAATAATTGCCCACCCCTGTACTACAGGGTAGTCAGTGGGGTAAACCCGACCTTTAAAGAGGCCACATTGTCCCCGAAGAGGGCAGACATACAGTGGGAGGGAAATGGATGTATTCAACCAAGTTGCCAGAGGACAGACAGACAAGTGGTTGTATTCGATCCAGGAGGGTATTGAAGACCACGGTAAATACAAAGTATGGTTCATAGAACATTTATTAAATGCTGAAGAAATTAGTCCTATGTTTGGTCCCATGTTTAAGTACAGAGGTGGATGAGTTACCAGGTTTAAAATACTGAAATGGATCTTATGTTTAACCCCATGTTTAAGTACAAAGGTGGGTGGTTTACAATGTTAAAGTACAGAGGTAATTCTATGTTTAAAATACAGAAGTGGAGGTTTTGATCATCGCTCCAGACCACAAAAGAAAGACCTAGGCAGGTTAAACCATTTTATAGGTATGGACTTCGAACAGTCTGCCAACTGTGTAAAAATATCCCAGAGGAGATATGTGGGAAAAGGTCCTGAGATGTTTTTGACTGAAGTAAGAAATGTATAGATAAACTGTGGGTAGCTTCATTCTGTTGGACAACCTGTACTCGCCCTGACCTATGTTCTGTAGTGAGTAAGAGTGTCATAGTATGTTTGTTGACCCCACAGAGAATAATTGAACTACGTCAAAAATATGTTTTTCCGTTATCCCAGAGGTGCTGCAGACGGACAGCGGTGTTTCAGAAAAGACAACAAAGGTTTAAGGGCTTAGAGCCTACAGGGATACTATCAGCCTGTGAAGCTGAGTATATGTTTCTAGCTATGACAATGCAAAATGTGTTTATCTAGAGCAACTGCTCGGGGTGATGAAGATAAGGTTGTGAATGTATTGTTCAAAATGCAGTAGGTAATTGATATATATCCTCAATACCGAATATGGTGTTTTTGAAGAATGGGCGTTCTGTCAAAACCGTTTAAAATGATGAACACTGTGTATATATGAAGACTGTTGTTTATGGGGACAACCAGGGGACCATTGTGATTACTAGGAACCCAATGTGTCAATATAGATGTAAACATGTCATTATAAATAATATCATCTCATCAGGTATGTCATCAGATAAGAAAGAATGACACCGGTTTACTGTCCAATGGACGACAGAGTAATAGATACTATGAGGGAGCCTGTTTCAAATTATAATTGAAGGGATTTGCAAAGGTCATGTTTAACGTGAAGATATTGACTGTCATACCCTATGGATGTTTTTGGGGATTATATTATTTCCTTTGTTAAATGTTTTTCCCAGAAGTCAGCCAGTATGCTAATGCAACCTAAGTGGGAGTGTTGAGATCAGAGGCTCTGTGTAGGATTGTTAGTAACTGTCTAACTGTACATATGGCTGTTTACACTAGTAACTGTTTACCTGCATATATAATTGTCTCCACCAGTGACTGTCTAGTTGCATATATATCTGTTCCCACTAGAGGGTGCTCTAGGCGGAGCCACCCAGGTACTCTACCTTATGGCGAGTATAAAAGAAAAGGTATCCACCCATTTCGTTCTCTCCCCCAATGTCTCTCAGTGAGAGAAGACTTGTGTTACTGCTGCTTACCATGTGAATAAAAGAAGTCACGCCAGTTCAAGCTCAAGATAGAAACCATGCCTCTTGAACACATTATTGTCGCCCTATAGTTGAATTCTGTTAACAGCATGTATGATAAGATTAATGAACATGTATGTGTAGCAGGGTGGATTATCCCTACTTTATGAGAGTAGATGTACACTGGCACCAGGTAGTGGGAACGCAGCAGATCTGAGTCCGGCTGCATCCCCGATTGTAGTGCAGGGGTATTAGAGTGGAGCTTTAGCAGAGGGAGTGGATGGGGCCTAGGATTTACTAACCTAGGGGTGGTGCGCTGGTCCTTCTTGCCCTCCAGGGCGACTCGCAGTAATTCCCCACACATCCACACTTCTCCTAATACCTCCCGCACCCTCCCACACCCGGTGGCAGTAGTGATGGATGATATACTTTCTCCAAAGCAGTACCTTTCCTTGCAGCAGAGACCTGTCCCAATGATGTATAGGCTGTGGGTAAGAAGGGGTTAAACAATACAACACATTAACAGACACGCACACAGTGATCCCATTTTGTTTTCTTTACTGAAACTATTATATTGTTATCACAAGGCACAAAGACCAAAGCTCTTCCCGCTTACACGAGGCACAATGACCCAAAGCTCTTCCCGCTTACACGAGGCACAATGACCCAAAGCTCTTCCCGCTTACACGAGGCACAATGATTAAAGCCCTTCCCGCTTACGCAACCCAATGAACAAAGCGCTTCCTCCTTACCCAACACAATGCCCAACTCTCTTTCCACACCGGTCAATACACAGCCATGGACCCCGTCCCTTTAAGGGTGGAAATGCTGGGCTATCACACAACCCATTTCAATACAGCTCTTCCCGCTCCCCTGTTAGCCTCTTTAGCTGCTGCTGTTAGCTCCCCTGTTAGCCTCTTTAGCTGCTGCTGTTAGCTCCCCTGTTAGCTCCCCTGTTAGCCTCTTTAGCTACCCTGTTAGCTCCCCTGTTAGCCTCTTTAGCTGTTGCTGTTAGCTCCCATATTAGCCTCTTTAACTGCTGCTGTTAGCTCCCCTGTTGGCTCACCTGTTAGCCTCTTTAGCTACCCTGTTAGCTCCCCTGTTAGCCTCTTTAGCTGCTGCTGTTAGCTCCCCTGTTAGCCTCTTTAGCTGCTGCTGTTAGCTCCCCTGTTAGCCTCTTTAGCTCCCCTGTTAGCTCCCCTGTTAGCTCCCCTGTTAGCCTCTTTAGCTACCCTGTTAGCTCCCCTTTAAGGGTTGAAATGCTGGGCTATCACACAACACATTTCAATACACAGTTAACCAACAGACAATGGACCCACATTGAAAACAAAAGTCCTACCTAAGCCGGCAGTTCCTCTTCGCCTCTTTAAGGGCTTGCGCCGCACGAAGAGAATGTTTACCCCGGGCTCCAGCAGTCGGAGTGCTCACTGTAACTGGCTCGTGTGTACTTAACCCAGGCGGGCCTGCTCCCGCAACGAATGTCCGCGTTGCGAGATGGCCGTCGGACGGTCCCGTGTTTGTCCCCTGCGACAGGCAGGGGCGGGCTGGGTTGACGTTAGGCAGGTGACGGCTGGAGATGGGTGTAGTCCGGCGACGTCCGTGGAGGTGTCCGCTGCTGTGACACGCGGGCTAAACTGTGTCCCTAGGCCTAACTGAAGCTAAGCTGTGGATCAAGCGACCCCCTGCCATGACGCCTATACTTTAACTAAAACGCAACGTGGTCAATATCTACCACACTCTTCGGCAGTAGCTCGTCTGCTTCCTTGTTCACAAAGTCTCTTTAGCCTTAACTGGAAGCTAAGCTATCGCATACGACATTACTAACCCGCCCCTAGACGGGGGTCATATCTCGCGTGTCCTTAGTCTCTAGAGCTCCACTCTACGCGTCCGCTCCCATCTGTGTAGAAACAACGAAGAGGCTGTTCCACTGTCGGAGGTCTCCCTTCATCCCTCTCTTCCTCTTCTGCCATCTGTCGTGCCCAACGTCACACCAGCTCCCCCTGGCGGCAGTCCAGTGCACGCTCCACTATCAACTGTCAATGTTAGAAAGGGGAGTTTACACAACGTTATCCTGAACACAGTAGAGTACAAAGAATTAGGTTAGACACATTGAATTATTGTTGAAAATATTCAGGTGTCTACATATACATGTTTGATTATGTATGAATGTATATGATGAGTGAATGTTGTGTGTATGTGTGTGTGCGTGCTGCCTCGGAGTCAGTGACAGACCCACTCTGTCACATGTGTAATGATGCTTAGTACTGTTTACATTTGTGCAGGCCTTGAGAGGGATTTTGGTGTCAAAGTTTGCTTTTGAGCATATGGGCAACTGTTTTGGTGTGATACTGTAGTTTGGTTTTGAAAAGAGAATGTGAGGTTTTGTGTAGCTTGAGAAAAGTGTTTTGTGTTTAGTTTTGGGAAAAGGGAGGGCAGTTTCATGAAATGTGTTTTAGCAATTGTGAAAAACTAAGAAAATATACAAATTATTTATGTATTTTAACACTTTGAGTGCCAGCGACGTATTATGTCGTCATTTCATGCCCCCCGTTGAGTGCCGACGACGCGAATTGTCGTTTGATTTTTTTATTAGCGATCTGATATCATATTTCATCAACCGAGTCTCCCGTTGGTACAGCAGCCCCTCTAGGATCTCCGATGGGAAAATACTGCCCCCTATCGTATATCCCTGTGTAACTGCAGGCCATTCGATTACACTGGTGGATCTGTGGGGGGGGGAGCCTACTGGCTCCACTATGCTGGCGAGGGATCTGATGAAGAGGGAAGTGATCACGAGATGGAAAGCAGCCTGGAATATATATTTACAGCAGCCAATAATCAATCAATAAACGCGATCGATATTTGGAATGGCGATCAGGAATTGGAATAATCTTTTTGGAGAACTTCTGATCTAAGGTAAGGAGTCTATGTTACCAGTTTTAGGATAATCAGAGCTGTCTTCACTGAGATAACAGCGTGTCCCTTATGTGTATATGTGTGTGTGTTTGATTGATTGATTGAAAACTTTATTAACAGATTGCAGAATGGGGACAATACAGTACAGCTCAATACACACAATTGTTAAGGGGATGCAGACCAGAGAAAGACTTTCATCTTGTTTACATCAGGGTCCCCCATGTTTGTGTGTGTGTGTGTGCTGTTGAGGAAATAAGAGAATCGATTTCTCAGCTCGCTTATATAGCGTGCATAAGTACACATATACTATCGATAATCTAGCGTTTATTTGAAAATGATTCATAAATAGGCCGACAAATGACAATGTGTCGTGTCTAGTGTATTCGAGAATATTCCAATAAATGCCGTTTATGACAGAATCTTTCTATTTTCCGGAAATTTTCAAGAAAACGATAGCTTTTCGAAATGCTATAAAAAGGATATGAACCGATTAAAAAACAATCCGTTTCGACAATGTTGACTGCAAACAAGTCATTGATAAGCGACGGGCAGATTAGACACATAGCAATAATTTAAAACATAGATTATGCGTTTTTAACGCTATCATTGAAGTGGATGATGGCACTCAAGGACATTAAGTAAGGGTATAGCTACGAGGTCATTGTCGCAAAATAATTGACCGACACAGAGTTTAAAATACCGAGCCGCCTCGGTGAGGTGTTTTAAACGTCAGTGAAGGTCAATTATTTTGCGATGATGACCGAGTATAGCTATACATTATCCCGCTTATTACATGGCTAACTTACTAACAATATACCTAATTCATTTTACAAAATCGACAAGACGAGATCAAATGCAGACGCAGTTCTGTGGCTCTGTCAGCCCAAATAAAGTGATTATTATTATCGCCGGCAGCCCGGCAGGTGTGTCTAATTGCACTGAAACATGGGGCTTGATTGCGAACAGCTGCGCACAGCGGTCATTATTGTTCCACAGAGGTCCGTTATCGAGTAATATCGGACCTCTGACGAGCGCTATTGACCAATCACAAGCAAGCATTTCGGCTAATGTGAAAACACCATGTAATAATCAACGTTAATGGCCGGCACTGAAAGTGTTAAGAGTAAATGTACTGTTTCAGAGTGAAATTAAGGAATATCTTTAATAATTTGACATTGCAATTCCAACAAATATGGTTGAAATTAAAATAAGATCATTCTGAGAACAGTTATATCAAATGTAATGTATGAATACACAATTATTATTATTCTTTTTTTTAAGCACCATCTAGCCATTTTATTTTTATTTTATATAAATTATTAACCATGTGATGGTAATGACATGTTGCATAAATGTTCCATAAAACTGTTAGATAACTTATAATTCTTAACCATTCTCAGGCATTATTCCTGAGAATATGACAATGAAGTTTATATAGATGATTAGTGTTTTTACAATGTTTTATTTTTCAAGTATACAGTAATAAAGCCAGAAATCTAAGAATCAGCCAGCTACTATGGCCAAGGCAATCGTTTATACAGTTGTTGAATTGGTACAGGTCCTTGACTTTTCCTGAATACTGTATATTTTAGTCTAACATCGTTTTTAGATAAAATTTACAAAACACAAAAGAGTATTTCTACCTTGAAAGGCCATACAGTATAGGTAATTTTGACCCCAAATGTTTTATGTGGTGTGTCATCCCAGTGTTTGCAGATTTGTCCCAATCTGGCAGGTGTCCATTGACTGCCATTTCTGGTTGCGTTTTTTGTACTAACAAAGAAAAGTTCAAACCCAGCCTTGCTAAAAGGGAGAAACAAAGCATTTGATCCTAAAACATCAAATGACTATATATTAGCTAACTGAACAATCTCAGTCACCCCACACTCCTATGCAGAGTTTAATGACGTTCCCCTGTCAAATATATATTTTTTTTTCCAAGCTAAAGGGAGAAGTTACATGCCCTCCAACGAATCCATATCAAAAGGAAATGTAGGCCTGTCCGGTGCTCTCAGAGTAGGGCCATCTTTAATCAGGAAGACTTCAGAGATTTGGTCCAGTGAACTTTATTTGAAGCTAACGTTTCGACGCAGGGTGCGCCAACAGAATGTACTTAAAATAAAGTGTATTGCCTTAAATCCGTGTGTTCCCATGTTTTTGCAAGGTGTGTGACGTACAGGCGCAAAGGCAGCTTTGTGTAGGAGTGTACTGTCACCCCAAAGGTATTTTTTGGTACAAAAATAGATCAGGTGTTCAATTGTTTTATCAATCACTTTTCATGTTTTATTTATACATTTTCCTTTTAAGGTAAGCATGTTATTCTGAATGAATAAATAAACTATAAAATTAATTTTGTTTAAACTTGTACTTTGCAATTCTCTCTATATTTGAAGGAAAGTGTTTGGGAGCTGTTGATTGCACTCCCTATACCGTTACCAAAGTCTTTGGTTGGAGCATTCTTCCAGCAACACCACACACAAGTTATAGAGGCGAATTTGAGATCATTGTAGATTCACAAGGATTATTTTAGGTCAAGGACTGATTCCTTACTATACCTTTTAGAAATCTTGACACTTTGTATTTGTCTGCGACCAAAACAAAGCGGGTATGCCTACTATATCTATTCCAAAGATTTGAAAATGTTTCGATTTTTGCATAGTACTACTGTATACATGATAGAGCCATGAAATGGCTTTGAAAAGCCAAACATAAGGTAGTTGACACAAAACGTTGTACACATATTCACCTATTCTTGGTCGACAACTTTAACTCAGTTTTACCATGTTTTCCATATTGGATTTTTGGCCACTTTGTTTATTTGTTTATTTATAACAAATCCTCGTCCTGGGCTCCTAACACACAACCTACAACATTACAGTACATTACATTACAGTAACAACAACAAAAACATAAGAAACACCTTAGCCTAAGCACATTCTCAACATCTTCAAATTATTTAGTGTGTTTATTCATAATACATTCTCATTATTTATATATATATATTTTTACATTCAGCTGGCTACAATGGTTATTATCACAAAAGGCTTCAAATGGCTCTGTTCGAGTGAAGCCCATGAATTCCATTTTTACCTCTTGCAATCTTCTCACCCGTGCAATTACATACCCAAGTTGTTAGTTGCCTCTTTACATGTGTCCTCTAGCAGCTAAAGAAGTGTGTATTGATTGATTGATTGATTGATTTTTATTGTGGATTAGAGACATCATCCAAGGGATAAAACATGATAAAATGCAAGCACTTATTTCCATCATGGTCGCTGGTATTAAGAGACAGGACATACATCAACATAAAACATCATCATAAAGAGACAATATGCATATACAGTATAGAAGATAAAAGAATAATACATACATATGCTACCCTCTTTCCTATACCGACAGACTTTTTGAAGCCAGTTAACCTAGGGGCCTGTTTAATGTTGCTGGGCAGGCTGTTACACAGAACGATAGGTTATGACTATAACCAAGTTCTGTTAATAGTGGTGACACTCGGCGTCACTCATGCACTGTCCTCGCACGTGCACGCGCACTGAATAAAGACCACAATGTACCTTTATATCCCAATATTTGTCTGACCACACCCCTATCAGCTTCCCATATAAGCAGGGGTGGGGCCACCCCCTCGCCTCCTTCCCAAGCTTTCACCACAAGGCGAGATCAAGGGCTGCAGCGGCGTCGGACGCCGAGCGTCACCACTATTAACAGAACTTGGTTATAGTCATAACCTATCGTTCTGTATTCATAGTGGCTCCGCTCGGCGTCACTCATGCACAAGGGAGGCCGAGCGAGAGCCATAGGCCGACAAATACACCCCGCTGAGGCCCCCCACAACCATCAGATCAGGGAGGACCGAGCCCCCCCGACCCCCCCTAATGGAGGGCACCCCCCCTATTGGAGGTTTCCCGGGAGGGCGACGGACCCGACCGTGCGAAGAAGCACTCAAGCAACTCAACGCACAGGGTGAGCAGACCGTGGCCTGACCCCACGACTACACACACGCACAACCCGCATGCCACCCGGGAACGAACGGAGGGAACAACCTCGTTACTGCCCCCAGAATCACGGGGTCAAGGGCAAACCCAACCCCGTGGCAAGGCCGTAGCAGCGGAGCGCGAAGGAAGACCCAGACCCACTGAAGGGACTGGATCCCCTGGAAAACGGGGGCCCGGAGAGGTCAATGACGCCAGGCATCAAGACCCCACCAGGTGGTCACTTAGTGACACCGGCCCCCACATCGCCAGCGTATTCGGATAAGGCCCCTCTTCTCCAAGAGCGGGCCCTTTCCCCCCAATAGTACACCGCCTGGCACACTGACCCTGCAGAACAGGCAGTCAGCATGGCCGTAAGCACACAAAAAAAGGTTAACCAACGGAAGCAGGCAGCGCACCGGGGAAAACCAGGCAACAGGCTGTAACCTGAGCCTGGAGCACTGCGGACGAGACAGGCGCCAAAGAAGTCAGCTGAAAACAGCCGCCCCGGCGGAAGGGGCGTATGCTGGCGTTGTTGCATGACCAAGCCTCCATTTAAAAAAAAAAACCACCCAGAGGGGTTGAGGCAGAGAAGGCTGACACGATTGGCAGACGTCATGAACGTGCAGGGGCACCCTCAACCGGGTAACCCGGGAGTTGACACTGCTCCAACACACCAGGGAATCAACCACCTTGGTGTTACCCAATGCGGTGGTTGTTCCTATAACCCCTCAAGAAAAAACTCCAAAACACACCTGCGGGTATACACCGGCTATACCGCAGTACAAGTGTTTCAGTTTTCAAAAAAGGGTTAACCCAGGCCTACGGGTCGACGAAACATTACTTCGGACCGGGCCCGGCGATACGGGAAGCACAGGGTCACCAGAGGAGGTCAAAGACCACCCCAACAGGCCTCTCTTCGCCATGCGTGAGAGAGGAGCGAAAAGAATAGAGAACCAGCCCCAAGCACACCGTACTTGGTATTCCCAGGCGGTCTCCCAACCAAGTACTAACCAGGACCAACCTGCGTAGCGGCCGAGATCTGACGAGATCGAGCGTGTACAGGTTGGCATGGCCGTAAGCCATTACGACAGTGCAGAGTACAAAATGTACCCAACCAGGGTCTCCATAGCGCTTAACCCTGTGACACCCGGACCGACCTGGCATTTTCCCCCTGAAAAAGCCCAAGTCCCTCAGGGTACCAGAACAGCAGATCTGCATCCCCGGCGGACAACGGGTTTAACTGATCCTGACCAGCGTGACCAGAACCAGTCCCGTGCCCTAACCACGCCGACATGCCTACTCCAGGAGAAGGGGCAGATATGCGTGTTGATCTTAAACATGAAAAGAAGGCGCCACCCAGACGTTCGGTGCGAACCGCGCCCGGTGGCCCACCCCCAGGGCGTGAGACCCCTCTACATATGTTCAGATCCATTCCGTCATCATCCCCCAGATATGAACGAGAATCCGTCGACAACCAAAACAGGTCGTCGGAAGAGGAAAAACCTCCATCCCAGTTGCTTTATAAAAACGCTGTTTTAACCTCAAGCAACCAAGGCGTGCCAGTCATTCGCCTGATTACAGAACACCCGAGCTAGCACTATACGTGCGTCGGGACACAACCACATCAATGAACAGGCTATTTAGACCTGTCATTGAATCCCCAAGGCGCCCAGGGGAACGACAAGAGGGGTGTGATGCTTCCTAACTCCAACTCTTCTTAATAGAAAAGAAGGAAGCACCAACAGTATGTATCCCAGTCTACACAGCCGGGGGTAAAATTTGTTCACATTTTTACATCCCACCACCCTCCCATAGGGAGGAGACGGAAATCCCCAGAGAGACTTCCCACGCGAGCTGTACAGATTGAAAAGAATATATTGCACCTTGAGCCATGTAAAAGTTTGGTTTTAGGGCTCTCCGGGGAGGAGGCACTGAACCCATACACACTCAATAATCGAATTGAATCGAATACACACACAATAGAGTAGGACTCCTTCTTGAGGTTCCACTCACCTTGACAATCTGAGGAGGAGGCTCTGTACTCTGAGGAGGCTCCCTCACATGGAAGGAGAGTCCCAACTCACAGAAGGCCCGAATAGGAGCTTCGTGAGGAGGAGCCCTGACCACCCCCCCGAAACAGATCCATCATATGGACCTGAACAGCACACGGAAGTCCTACCAACAGAGACGCGCACAGTGACGTACTCTATGGCGGGGGAATTTCTGCTGTGCACACGCCCAGTATTCCAGGGCGTGGGACCAGGAAACTCCCCCCCTCACCCTGTAACGTGCCGAACCGCAACGTGACAGGAACCTTGAAGGACAGGTGGGTTTACCCCTGACCAACAGAAAAAAGGGGGAGGAAAGGTTACCAGTTCACCCCTTTACGATCCCACACCCATGATACGATGTAATGACAAAAAGAGTATGACGCAGTCATAGTCAGCTCCATGAAGCGTCTAACAGCTTCACACAGCGCATGTGCTAACCTGCTATCTGATTTTTACTAAGGAAAAAACACAGAATAGAGAGGGCCCTCCAAGAGCCCCAGTACCAGACTTACACATGTGCTTCTGTGGCCAGCCCAACCCAGTTGTAGGTCACACGACACACACAACCCATTATCACCTACAAAAAATGGCAAAAACACTCTACAGAGGAACGCCGTTTTTCATAATGAGAGAATACACAATTCTCGATTAGTATCGGCCACAGGCCTTGCTAAGCACACACGAAAAAGTGACCAAACAATCTTTTCTTTAGGAAAATAAAGTTTCTCAAGCGGTTAGCACAACCCCAACAACTAAGCTAAGGGTTACATCGTATCCCTACCACACAGTGAGACAATATAGTGTAACAACATGTCTGAGAGGAGGATGAAGAAGTCCCCAGGGAACCGGGGGGGAAACACAACCCTCCCACTTTACCCTTAATACGGCCAGTTAAACAGGTAAACCTGTTAATATGTGAACACACTGTTCATTGTCATTACAGGCTGAGAAAAGAATCATTCTTTACTCATATGTCACTAAGCATAGCTTTATAGGTTAGTTTAACCCCCTTAGTTGTGAGTACACGGTACATGAACACACAATGTGTCTCAACACAACAAACCAGATCATTTTCACATCTGTAACAATAACCCGATTTGCATGGAGACCAGTGACAAGACAATTCACACATAACTCGCGTCGTATCCTAAATGTAGTGCAGCAACACTCGTTTTGGAAAACATCGTTATTTACAAAACATTTAGAAGGGAAAGCAAGAAGAAGTGTTCAAGGTCTGGTCAGGACCTTGCCTACCGGGAGCGCAGATCAAGCGAATTGCAGTCTCTAACATGGCACCGAAGTAAACACAGCCTCCTGTGTTTGACGACACGGGCAGCTCGCTGCTCCAACCCGCCGCTACGGTGCTCCTTGTTGACGCAGTCCTCGCCGGCCTGGCTCAGGGCAGGTTCGACGAACATCCTCTGTCAAAGATGACGTCGTAGTCAAGAGTGTTTAAAACATGTTATAGTCACAGCACGTTCAACAGTGTAGCATTAAGCTAACGGCCGCTCTCGGCCGATAGCAGCAAGCTAACGTTACCTAGCCTAGTGCACAACAGGCTTGGTAAACACAGCGAGCTAGCGCCGCAGCTAACAGCTGACTGGCTAACACAGTAGGCCACAACTAGCACGCAAGCTAATTAGCTACCACCTGAACTCGTACACAACGATACAACAAGTCACACTCAGACAGGCCGCCGTTCTGAAACCCTCCTCACCTTTTAAGAGAGAAGAGAAACGAGATGTTAACACAGTTTTACAACGGTGATTTTACCAACATCCGGCGGAGCCAGCACAAATCCCATCTGGGCTGTAGCTGACTTGAGCATGGATTTTCCGATAACGAACATCCATGCTCACATTTCCTCGTTTAGGGTAAACTCTCATTTGCATATGAGAGACGGGGCCTATACGGTGACAGAGAAGTACCCACGCGTCCAGAGATCCTGGGATCACCAGTTACTGGTCATGTGGCCCACTAGTTGCTATAATGGGCTTCAGACCAAGGTCCTCCGCCGTTGCCTAAGAGGCTGAACAAAGGACCCTAATCTGGGGCCGGTTTTCGTAAACATTGTCAGCTAGTCCCCATAGCACTAACAGACAAGCGGCGCTCGCAAGCAACATTACTCACCAACCTGGAACCCACCGCTTCTCACAACAGTCCGTGCGTCACTACAGTCCAGCTGCACCGTCGGAGGGTTTCACCCCGTCCAGCCGCAGCAAGGAGGACTGTAGTTGGGAGGCATGTAGCGGCGTGCTCCCAATACGAAAACCGGTGGAGGTTTTTAGAATGATCACCATCTTCCAGACACTCCAGTACGAAGACAATATTGCCGTATTTTCTCGAAAATAGTGAGAGAGAAAATAAAGATATGATGTCAACGTATCTCTTGTTTTCCAACTTCCTCCTACTAGCAACACGTCAAGTGGGGATCTCCGAAGGCTTGTGGTGAAAGCGAGAAGGAGGCGAGGGGGTGGCCCCACCCCTGCTTATATGGGAAGCTGATAGGGGTGTGGTCAGACAAATATTGGGATATAAAGGTACATTGTGGTCTTTATTCAGTGCGCGGGCACGTGCGAGGACAGTGCATGAGTGACGCCGAGCGGAGCCACTATGAATACAGAACTGCAGCTGAATAAAGGAAGGTCTGCTGGCCGTACGAAATAAGTTTAAATCTAAAAGGGACTATGTTTGTGTCTCTACCTCTGGTTTCATGGCTGTGATTATTTTTGACATATTGGAAGTAATTGTATAGGTAACTTGGCACCTCCCCTATATAAATCCTATAGACTAGACATAATTTTATCATTGATACTCTTTTGTCCACCCTGACCCACCCTAGGCTGTTGAAGTGGGGCTGGTCTAAATGTGTACGAGTGGGGAGCTGCAGGACTATCTTAACTAGCTTGTTCTGGGCAGTTTGAAGTCTATTTTTCATGTTGCTGGGGGCACTAATTAATACTGTAATACCCCAACTCTCTTGGGTGGATAAATCAGATACCATGCTGCTATGAGCCTAACTGGATGAGTCAAATCTTTGACTTAACATGATGGCCTCCATAATTGTTCAGAACTGATTCTCATGTTAATGAGATTCTTATGCTTAACTCATTGGACGCAAAAAATTAGCATACTCGTTTTTATTTTTATTATTATCATACTAAACAGTCCGCCAGAGCTTGTGTGTGGTCCTGGTAACCCTAAGATAATTACAATTGAAATGCTGATCGAATCCCAATAGGTGGCAGTCTCGCCTACCTTTTTATCTGGGCTAGTTTCCTGTGTGGGGGGGGGGGGGGGGGGGGGGGGAGTGTTGCTCACTGGCCACAGTAGCCAGCAAACTGTCTGCCTCGGCAATGGCGACGTGTGGAGCAAACTATTAACTATAAAAGGTGACGATCACACTTATGGATGATAAGGTGTGTTTTCACCAGACTACATTGGACTCAGCACTTCTGGTAAATCATAAAAATACTATAGTCAAACTGGCCAAGGAGGTAACGTTATGTATCTGTTGACCGCTCCGCATTAGTCGCCGCTGGAGTTGAGAGCACTTCAGAGGCAACTAACGTTCGGCAATGGCGATCGCATAGAGCGAACTATTGGAGATTATTATGAAGAGGACAAACGGTGACGATCCATAAGGTGCGTTTTCACCAGACTACGTTGGACTCTAGTATTTTCAAACCGGCAGAGTCAAGTCAAGTCAAGTCAAGAGTTTTATTTGTCACGGCATACAAGTATACAATGAAATGCGGGTGGTCTTGCCCGCAACGATGTGCAATACAGTAGTAACAACATATAATAGAATCCAATAAAACAACATTGTGCAATAAACAGGTAACATAGTAGGGCATATCGGTATTTGTACATAAGTTATTTACAGAGCATGGAGGACATGCTAGGTCCTTTGGTAGTGCATATACACTGTTACTGTTACTATACTATTTTTAAAGTGACCCTTCCTTAGTGGCCATAAGTGTGGGCGTGTGCAGCATGAGTGTGTGCTTGCTCATGTTAAAGTGGCTGCTAGTGTGCGAGCGTGTGTGCTCTTGTGTGTTTGTGTGTGGAGAGTTCAGTGTTCAAGGCTCTGATGGCCTGGGGGAAGAAGCTGAGCCGAAGTCTCTCTGTCCTAGTAGCTGGGGTTCGCAGGTGTCTGCCTGACCTCAGCAGCTGGAACAGGCTGTTGTTGGGGTGGTGAGGGTCTTTCATTATTCTGCAGGCTCTGGATTTGCACCTCTTGTTGTATAGAACCTGCAGGGGAGGTAACGTTACTGTATTTGTTCTCCGCTCTGCGGTATTCGCCGCCAGAGCCAACTAACGTTATTTATTTAAATTGTTCCTGTGCAGACTCAGACACTTCGGAGCAAGAGTGGATTGGGTTTTGGCGGACCTGCTGACAAAGGTAATGTCTATTTACCGAACCCCATCATAAAACATGCCTTTGTGATGATTCCAGCCATGTGGTCAAATGTTGTGTTCATGCCCTATCAGTCATTCATCTGGAGAAGAGCTTGATGTAAAAAGACAGATCCATAAGAGAGGAGTGCATCTGCTAATACCAGGTGTCTAATGACGGTCGGCTCTGAAAGCCTGTTCTGAAGCCCTGCTTCATCAGAACCTCTATGGGAGGGTTTTTATCCTTACTGGGCCTTTATTTTAGGAAGCCAGACTTGCTCGCTCTAATGTAGAATCTAATCAAATCCATACAAAAGGTTACATAAATAAGAGAGGGACACATTGCAGAAGGAGTCAAGCCACAGTCAACATTTTTACACACTTTCTTATTTAATAGTTATACCATACAACATCACATGTAGAAAAAATATACTCATCTCAGGGTTTTAAATTATGACCACCTTTTCAGTGAGCGCACAGGGACAGAGATGAAACAACCAGTCAAGACTACAGAAGGCAAAGTCTCTGGCTTGTAGAAGTCTCAAGTAGGCATGATGTAATGTACTTGCAGCCCGATCTCACTTAAAATATGTAAATAAAGTCGACAACAGGGAAAAAAGTACATAATGTACATAATAAGTAATATATTCACATATTGTATCGAAAATGTAACGTGTACGTTTTACAAAAAATAACATATATTACATATTAAATCTTTTTGTTTTACATTTTCAGAAAACTGTTAAGTTTCCCTGCTAGGGATCGAACCCTAACCTTAACCCTAACTTGATGTCTTAACCATAACCATTAAATATTAACACTAACCTTAACTCAAACTATAATCATAGTCAGATAGTGGTGAGAGCACTCACCCACGACTGCTATGATTGTTGGTTCAACTCCTGGTTGTAGCATTTGTTTTGGACAATACGTAAATATATTACTTATGGCTATAACATAACGTACATTATGTACCCTTTTTCCTGTGGTCGATTAGTACTTTATTTACGTTTTCTGATGAGATGGTGTTGATACAGTACCACGGTACGGCACCATGCATCACTGATTCTGATCTGCCAGAGCTGGGATGGGAGTGTCAGCGTAGTAGCGTACACTCGGCAAATCAGTCCCAGCACATCAGTCTCACTGGCACCCAGTGAGATTAATATCATACACAACAACAAGAACAACAGATACAATTTGAAAGCTGTTGCACTCAAACATACCTAGTACCTACCTATCTACCCAGATAGTGCCTGATGTGTTCAATCTACTGTAGTATCTGTTCTGTCTACATAAACCCCTGGTATCCTGTTGATCCTGAGCTGCTTCACAACATTGCAGCGACTGCACCTCCTTACTTCTAGGGCTGTTCTCCATCACAGTGCATTGGGCTTTGAAGCTTCAGTAGTAATTATCAGCAAAGCTTCACTCTTCCCATACGCACAGTTTCAATGAGGGTAAATGAGAGCTATGGTGTAGAACTGTAGATACGTTTTCTGGAAGCTCTAGTCTGAGAAGAACTGATTTTCAAAATGACTGTTGGTTCTATAAGTTATTTCTTATGCTGATGTGGGCACATTTTAGAAGTGGTAACAAATATTCTTTTAATCGATTACCATGGCAGCAATTGAAGCTTTGAAACTTCAAAGCATTCGGGTAAGCTCTACTTAAATCCTTTCCCAAGGGGAGCTCCAGTAGCTCACCGCGTACCTCGAGCGCTATTTCGGCGCCGGGGACAACCGTGCTCGTCACGGATCTGGGGTTAGCGAGTTCGATTCCCGGACTGCAGCCGTATCTTTCTCAGAGTGTCTTCCCCCCATCTGTACCCATTCAAACCTGTTTCTGTCGGTCATTCTTGACCAGAGAAAATGCGATAAACGCAAAAAAGAGCCAGCGGAATGGCCAAAGTTAAAAAAAAAAAATAATCCTTTCCCAAATCCTCATGATGAAATACATGATCTAGGGGTGCACCAATATCAGGCCAACACCAGGCTGAAACGGGCTATCGGTATCCGAGAATTGCCCCTACCAAAATGCCATACCAAGATGTCAGAAATCAAAGCAAATCCACTTGATTTTCTACTGTACATTTCTGGCACTTGGAATGATGCTACCGGTAGATCTCTCTAATGGAGAAAATGGACCATATCTTAAACGGGCACTTCACCAAAAAGTTATGCAGATTTACTTTGCACATAATCTGTCATTTTTGTCCAATGACCTGAAGCTAATGATCAAGCTAAGTCTACTGTATATGGTTCAGTAAAGGATCAGTACTGTCCACTACTTAAACTTTATGAGTGTGAATCGTCGGCAGTAAAATAAAAATAAAATTAAGTCACCAGTGCTTCCCTAATAGAGATGTATGTACAGATGTATGTACAGTACCATGTGGTAATAAGAAGCCACTTATTTCAAATGATAAAGAAAATAGGTTTTGAAAAATCATAAATTGTGCCACTTGCTGGAAGATTGACTGCTAATTTCTTTGTGAGGTTAAAGTGAGATTTTGAAAATGCAAACAATCAGGAAATGTATTAGTAATGGAACACATCTCATAAAAACAGAGAAAAAGAGCATTGATCACTACTAGAACCAAAGACCTCCAGAGGCCGTTTCTTACAGAAAACACAGGCTTCTCATTTGAAACTTAGCTCACTAAGATGGAGCAGGAACAGACTGCCACCCTAAGGGGTTTTGACAGATACTGTATTTACATGGCCTGCCGGATCTTTTCCAAGCTCTTCTCGATGTTGTCGATAACCTGCACGGCCGCCTGTGGTATTCTGGTGCCGGGGCCGAAGATGGAGCAGACACCACACTGGTACAGGAACTCATAGTCCTATAGGTATAGGAGAGACACAGCATGACTTTAGACTGATTGCAACTAAACAGGAGGAATTCAATATAAAGTACAAAGTCGACGTTCTGTGTTCAAGTTCAAGTTCAAGTTCAAGTTCTTTAATAGTTGTCATACAGAAGTACAGAATACTTTCATACAAAATGCTTCTTACTGTTACGCTCCAGAGACTGTGCTAGACAAGATAGTATCAAATAACATAATAACATAATATAGCATGAATTTAGAAGAAGAAAATGAGGTCACAGTTGTTCGGTATAGACATATGTACAATGTTCTGAGTTACCATATAATATACAATACACAACTATGCAGTGTACTAATGTACAGTACTATCTAGTGCAAAGCAGAAATGGGATGAGGTACAATTTTAGGTACAATTTACAGTAAGGTGTACGAGTTGTAGTGCAATCCTTCATCCATAAATATAAAGTGTGGGGAGTGGGTGCTACAGTGTGTTTGTTTAAAGTGGGTGTGTGCTATAAAGTGTGTGTAGTGGGTGCTGCAGTGTGTTTGTTTAAAGTGAGTGTGTGCGTGTGGATGTGTGTGCTATGTGTGTTTGGTGGTTGTTGTTGTGTAGTGTTCATTCATTGTTCGTTTAGCAGCCTGATGGCCTGGGGATAGAAGCTACTTCTGAGTCTTTCTGTGCTCGCCTTGAGACTCCTGTATCGCTTGCCTGACGGCAGCAGTTCAAAGAGGCAGTTGTTCGGGTGGCTCGAGTCCTTAATAATTCTCTTAGCCTTCCCCTTGCAACGCTTGTAGTAAATGTTCTGGAGGGTGGGGAGCCCCCCTCCGATTGTGCGTTCGGCTGAACGTGTCACTCTTTGTAGTCTGCTTTGGTCTTTTGCAGTGCTATTCCCAAACCAGGAGGTGATGTTGCCGGTCAAGATGCTCTCTATTGTACATGAGTAGAAGTTCTTAAGGATCTTCTGGCTGACTTGGAACTTCCTTAGGCGCCTGAGGAAGTAGAGGCGTTGTCGTGCCTTCTTCACCACACTGTTAATGTGTATGGTCCATTTCAAGTCCTCGGATATGTGGGCTCCGAGGTACTTGAAGCTGAGGGCCCTATTTTCAGAAAATCCACCTAAAAGTACATGCCCAAGTAAATGGAAAACTGCTCCACTTCTACAAGGTCAATTTGCATGTTCTTGGTATCTAGGAACATCTACGGACCTCAAGGAATTGTCAGAAATATTGTTTCTGTTACTATGCTTGAGTAAATCGTAATGAAACAAAGGAGAATATCAATTATAATTTGTCTTTGCATCTTTGACAGTGAATAACACCATGCTAACATTGCGGGTGATCAGATTTCGCTCACTGAGCTCATTCAGCACCTTCTTGAGATCAAGTGTACAAAATAATCTAAGCAAATGAATAATGGGAAGATGATTAAACAGAAGGATTTGTAGATACAGTACTGAATTCTGCAATCCTGACACATGCAATTTGAATTATAATGCATTTGAATTAAGGCTGTCAAAGTTATCGCGTTTTTAACGAGTTAAAGACGTTTTTGTAAAACGTTCTTTTTACCTTTATTTACCCAGGGTAGGTTCGATACTCTCATTGATACTATGTTTGTTTCTCACTCAAAGTGTGTGTGTGTGAGAGAGAGAGAGAGGACTTTTTCTTTCCCCTATTATTTCATGCACACTTTATTCGTTGTTTTAAATTATTATTTTCTTTTAAGTTATTTCTGAGCCATGTAACCTGAGACTATTGCATTCATTGAGGCAACCGAAAGCAGCGTGGATTATCTGTTTTGAGGTCTAACGTTGGATCAATAAACGCGATCGATATTTGGAATGGCGATCAGGAATTGGAATAATCTTTTTGCAGAACATCTGATGTGAGGTAAGGACTCTATTTTACCAGTATTGGGGTAATCAGATGTTTTTTTCACAGCGTTCACAACGTGTCCCCTATGTGTGTATGTGTGTATATGACGTTAGCGCTGACCAGGTCATGGATAATCGATTTTTCAGCCCGCTTCTCTAGCGTGCATAAGTACACATATACTATCGATAATCTAGCGTTTATTTGAAAACGATTCATAAATAGGCCGAAAAATGACAACGTGTTTTGTGTATTCCACTAAAGAGCTATTATCGCGGATTTTTCTGGAATCACTAGAAATCTTCAAAACTATACTCGTATTCAAAACGGTATAAAACGGAAGTGTACTGATGAAAAAACAATCCGTTTCGTACATTTTGACTGCAAGCAAGTCATTGATAAGCGACGGTTGTATTAGACACATAGCCATAATTTAAGATATAGTTTATGCGTTCGCAAATATCCCCGTCCTCTCATTGACTAAAGCGCTGGCACTCAAGCGATAAATAGCGCACCCCCTGCTGGCAATCAAAGTGTTAACAGGTTAATAGCTTTCCATTACTGAATGAAGGTACAGCATGTTGACTTGGCTGTTATTGTTTGAGGCAGCAGTGCTACTGTGCCATCATGCCAAGGACACAACCGTGTACAATAACAGCAAAGTCAAGTGTTCCTCATTTTCATCCTTTGCATGAACACAGATAGCATGTATTCACCATCGCCAGTAACTACACCTCAAGCTGGGAGGTGGACAAAGGCCCATATTGAGTATGGATTTTTATGTAGTTGGCTATGGATTTTTACGTCGATTCCAATCCATTTTGCTTTGACCTGCACCAATTCATGCTTGCGAGCTGTCTCTCCACGCTAGATCACTCGATAATTATCTAATGGCCTGCATCGTTACCATGAAGAGGGCCGCTAGCATGGTAATTGAATAGGATGGATGTACACAGTTCTACTGGCTTTGCTCACAAAACCTGCTGCCATACAAAGCCTGCTGCTAGAACATACAATAAACTATTCTGTGCACAGATGGATTGTTAATCCTTTTGTATTGTGGTGATAAATATGGCAGGAACTTGCAAATGTGGGAATGGGGGACCCTGATGTAAACAAGATGAAAGTCTTTCTCTGGTCTGCATCCCCTTAACACATTCCTGGCCAACCACGTATAAATACGTGATTGGGCGTCATCCTTAAAAAGGCCAACCACGTATATATACGTGTAACCACTCGGTTTTGCTTTTATTCCATTTTAATATCCTACTCAATGTCACAGAGCTGTATTTTGGCTGGAAACGGCATATCGGGACTCCGAAAGTGCAGTACCGGCCAGATTCTGGTATTGGCGCTGTCTCGATAATGCAGTTTCCCCTGTTGCAGACCGGGTGTATTTTTTTTTTCATTCTGGGTTAGCTTTTCTGTTAGCCTGAAGCTATGGCTTTACAAGATCGCCTGGAATACTTTTTGCGACGCCGAATTCAGTATGCAGTAAAGGAATATAGCATCAGCCAATGGACATATCGATCTACCAGATGGCGATCAAATAACTGGGAAATTCTTTTTGGAATCCAACCGGCCACAGGTAAGAGCGATTTGACGTCAATTTCAGTCTGATCGGGCCTTGTTCTCATAGCCATCCACCCGGTCAGCGTATGATGTTGCAATAACGAATGCCGTTATTGGTAATCAATAATCAGAAACGACTTCCCCCGCTCCCCCCCCCCCTTTTATGCATTCATGGTGGACCATGATACCGATCATATGCATTTTGATTTTTAACTCTAGCTTGTGTAGGGCTGAAACGCCAATCGATTTAACGTTATTAGCTTAGTGCCCTATAACTAGCTTTGCAGGAATTACCCCAGAACATTGCGGTATATAGTTCATATTCACAACGCTATAAAATGGGAACGTATTGATGAAGAAATTATTTCTTTATGGCAGGGAAGGTTTATACTGTCAATTGACAATGACAATGGACACATAGCAATAATATAAAATATAGATTTAGCTCTACAAACAACCTCACGCACAGTGAAAACTTGTAATGAAAAGCTGGCCTCATAGAGTGGGATTAGACGGGCCCCAATGGCCCTGAATGTGTTTTTAAAGGGGACATGCATTGTTATTCCTTTCACTATTTGGGCAACTTTACACAATTCCTGAGTCTATGGAACACATCTGCAAAGTTTTTTTCAAAAAGATTCATTGTTTTATATTTTTAACCAAGTACTCAAAAGCAAACATTTTCGACCTCAAGATTTCAAGCTGTTTGTGCTGGGCTCCGCCCATAAGCGCTTTGAGTGACAGTCACCCACACAGTCTGCGACTGGCAGACAGAGAGAGAGATAGAGAGATTGTGGGGGATACTAATTAATTTCACTGCGGGGGGCATAATCCCACGGGACAATGCATTGGTAACTTGTTTCAAATGACAATATATACCTCTGTGAATATTATTGCATGGATCGGAATACGGGAGTGCGCGTGGGCAAAGATATATTTGACAGTGATATGGAGTGCTCCCGACTGCGGGGAGAATACCCATCCCCGCGGCGCACACACATTTACACAGGGACCTGCGCCGCCGTCCCTCTCTCTCTCTCTATCTCTCTCTCTCCCTCTTTTGACAGTGATATGGAGTGCTCCCGACTGCGGGGGGAAGACCCATCCCCGCGGCGCACACACATTTACACACACTTCTGCACCGCGGTCCCTCTCTCTCTCTCTATCTCTCTCTCTCCCTCTCTATCTCTCTCTCTCCCTCTCTCGCTTGCTCGTTCTCTGCTGTCTGTCGGCACCCTCTGTTTGAGGAAGTAATTCCACTGCTCTGTTGTTGAGCGAATTGTGGGCGGTGACTACAACCAGTGCCTTATTCACATCAGCAAAACAGTCAAATCAGAATGGCTTAGTTAAGTGAGGGAAGATCTCGTGAACTCGAGACTAGACTGATGAGTCAATATGATAATTAGAGACACAGACCACATTGATATAATCCCCCATTGCTAGGAAACAATGCTAAACACTGGTAAAGGCCATTTATAAGACACAGGACCTTTAACAATTGTGTGTATTGAGCCATACTGTATTGTACCCATTCTGCAATCTGTTAATAACATTTTCAATCAATCAATCAATAAAACAATCATGTACAATAGCAATGTAGCCTAAGATACATGTTCTCCCTCGTTTCATGGTTCCATGCTGTACTTCAAGGGAATGTTTGGACTGGGTGAGGAGTGAGGACACACTGAGAGAAAGCAAAAGGAGCATAAAACATGTTGCATTCAGCCCTGGGGCTGTTCAGCCAATTTGCTGTTGTGTGCTAGGGGCAGACTCCGTCAGAGACGCCCATGAAACAGGATACATCCCGTTGATTTACCAGGCCCGTGGCCCTCTTCAAAACCAACAAGTCTTTTGTTCAATTCAAACTGCTAAAGACTGTAACTTATGATAAGAAGGTCTTTATTATCCCTGTGGGTGGAATATGTTGCTGCAACAGAACAGTACAGCAAGGGATAACAAAAAAGATAACTATAAGATATAGAAGATAGATATAAAGATTATAAGAAATATATACAGTAAAAAGGAAATACACAAAGAAAAATATAACATATGATAGGATATGTATGTGTGTATTGTGAGATCCACTTGTTTTTCAATGTGTACATAATGTAAATATCTGTAGATGACAGAATCTACTCTGACGGATCTATAGAGGAACAGCAGCTTTCATTCGTGTGTGTTTTCAAGTTAGACTGGGGAGCCACAGACAGACAAAGCCACAGAGCAGGGTGTGTGGGTGCCAAGGTCGTCAGCCGAGTTGTTAACACCAACAACTGATAGCCGCTGGTGGGGAAGATTTGGACAGAGAGAGAGCTATGGGGAAGAGATAGAAAGGGCGTTAGAGTGGGTCAGTAGGTGACAAGAGCCGTTGCCATGGTATCGTGTCACTTAGTCAAGTCAAGTCAAGTAATTTATTTATAGAGCACATTTAAAAGCTCGAGAGCCAACCAAAGTGCTGTACAGTACAGTCAAAGCATAAAATCAATGTCCTATAAAATACACAAATACAAAAAGGCACAACAGGACAGGACAGTACATTCAAAAAATAGGACAAGCGGATAGGGGAGCACAAAGTACAGTATAGCACACCAGGGACAGAGGAGCACAAGAAGAGATACAAGAGGGATGGGGCAGGATAAAATTGCATGAGAGTGTGTGGGTTAGGGTGTGGGAGAATCAGGATTAATCGAAGGCTAGGGAATAAAAGTGGGTTTTTAAACGGGCCTTAAATGTCTCCAGCGTAGGGGCAGATCGAATCTCCAGGGGAAGCTGGTTCCATAGTTTGGGGGCTACGGCCTTGAAGGAGCGATCACCTCTCTTTTTTAGTCTGGTGCGGGGGGGGACCAGCCGAGCCTGGTTGGAGGATCTTAGTGACCTGGGTGCTGCGTAGGGGGTGATGAGCTCGGTGATGTATAGGGGTGCTGCACCCGATAGAGCCTTGAAGGTGAGGAGGAGGATTTTGAAATCTATTCTAAGTGGGACTGGGAGCCAGTGTAGGGAGGCTAGGACTGGTGTGATGTGCTCTCTTTTTGGTGCCGGTAAGGAACCTAGCTGCAGAGTGCTGGACCATTTTGAGGCAGGACATGGCTGCCTGACTGATGCCGGTGTAGAGGGCATTGCAGTAGTCAAGGCGTGATGTGATGAATGCATTGACTACTGTTTCCAGGTCGACGGGTGAAAGGATTGTTTTTATTTTACTGATGTTGCGGAGTTGGAAGAAGCATGACTTGACTACATTTACCTGCCGGTCGAATTTGAGCTCTGGGTCAAAGATTACACCCAGGCTCTTGACGTGGGGTTTGAGGTGGTTGGAGAGTTGTCTTAGGCTGTTGGAGAGTGTTTTGGTGGAAAAGGGGGGGCCAAACAAAATGATCTCTGTTTTATTTTCATTTAGCTGTAGGAAGTTGAGGGCCATCCAGCTTTTTATGTCCCTAAGACAGTTTTTAAGAGAGTCTAGGTTAGCTGTGTCAGAGGGGTTGAGGGGAAGGTAGATTTGGGAGTCATCGGCATAAAAGTGATATGAAATGTTGTGTTTCTGGATGATTTCGGCCAGGGGGAGCATGTAGATGGAGAAGAGTATGGGGGCCAGGATGGAACCTTGGGGGACCCCATACGGTAGGCTAGCTGTGGGGGAGGAGTGTCCACCCAAACTGACCGAAAAGGTGCGGCCGCTCAAGTAGGATGCAAACCAGTTTAGGGCAGACCCCCCAATACCTAGCCTGTGTTCTAGACGATCGACCAGGGTGGAATGGTCGACCGTGTCGAACGCGGTCGACCAACAGTGTTAGTAACGAGAGAAGGGGCGTGGCTACGGGGATGACCACCGGTTGCTAGGTGAAAGACGTTTTAAGTCTTTAAAGACTTGTAAATCGCTTTGGATAAAAGCGTCAGCTAAATGTAAATGTAATGTAAATGTTTTAGCGGTGAGTTCTTCTGGTTAGACTCAGACTAAGAAACGAAGCGTAGACACGTAGACCGAGAGACCTCAGGAGCTGGAGGGTGGGGGAAGGGAAGCACCCTCCGGTTGCCACGAGCTAGCTTCGGCTAACAGGGAAGGCTTTTGGATAACACTAAGTCGCGACAACCACTGGGCTGATAGAAAGAGAGAAATCATTAGAATGATGAATTCAATAGCAGTCAAAGACTTTTCAGAACGGTTTCCATCTTGTACAGAGTATGTTTATGAAAATAAACGTCAACATCCAGGACAGGTATCTTTTTTTTTCTTTTTCTTCTTTCTTTTTCCGTTTTTCTCCCATCCCAATGTTAGTCGTTATGCCAATTCCCAATCCCCTACCTGGTCGTTGCGTGCTCTGCCCGCTACCGTCGGTCTGGGAGGGCGGAGAATATCACATGCTTCCTCCGACACATGTGTAGCCAATCCCCACTTCTTTTCACCTGGCAGCGCGGACTCTCACTGGAGGAGTGTAACGTGTGAAGGACACTACCTCCCCCAGGATCCGACCTTGCTGTGCAGGCGCCCCGACCGATCTGTAGGAGTCGCTGTTTTACAACGACCAGGACCCACCCTCGCCGGGTTTCCCACCCTCTAACACTGCCAATTGTGTTAGTATGGACGGTCGGCCAACCCGGAAGCACCACAGCTGGATTCGATCCCACTATCTCTGTGGTGGTGGGCAGACAGTTCAGGAGAGGTATCTTAACACATTGGTTGCCAGCCGGATATGACGATTTATCGCTTGGATTCCAGCACGTTAATCAATGGGAGGACGAGCACATTTTGCGAGCGATTAAACTATATCTTAAATTATGGCATATGTGTCTAATACACCCGTCGCTTATCAATGACTTGCTTGCAGTCAACATGTACGAAACGGATTGTTTTTTCATCAGTACATTTCCGTTTTATACCGTTTTGAATACGAGTATAGTTTTGGAGTTCTAGTAATTCCAGAGAAATCCGCGATAATAGCTATTTACTGGAATACACAAAACACGTTGTCATTTTCTGGCTGATTTATGAATCGTTTTCAAATAAATGCTAGATTATCGAGAGTATTTGTGTTCTTATGCACGATACAAAAGCGGGCTGAAAAATCATTTATTCGTGCCGCGCTCAGCGCCTAACGCCACACGCACGCACGAATTTTTTTATTATTAAGACATGAGTTTACCCGCGATCGTGATTAGACAACAATTCTAAGGTCGTAGGAGTCCCGAAACTATTTTAAACATGTTTGATAATCTATCCATTTGTCCCTCAACGTTCTGAAATGTGATAACAGTAGATTTGCCTTCTCCTTTAAGAGTGATGCGTTGTGGAATATATGCTGTAGGTCTGGTCTACGAAAGCAGCCAATAGTCAGTCACACATCCCTTCTCCAACTTAAAACTAACGTTATTTGAGCGAACATTTAACGTTATTATAACACTATTTTAACGTTAGTGAATGTGAATGCACATACATAGCTAGTTAAATATCACAACTCATGTCATTGTTCATCATTGGGGGAAACTAGCCAATAGCTAACGTTATAGATAGGCTAGCTAGCATATAGCTAATGTTATGAATTGAAAACAAAGCTAACATTAATATCCAGTTGACATTACAGATCATAATATCTATGATAACGTTAACGAAGTGAGAGTAGGGGTTAGGGAAACGTTCATGTAGTCAGAGTGTAGCGGGGACGGTAGACAGAGGCAGCACTTGATTTGCGTGTAACGTTAGCATAACATTGAGCAAGCTACATGACCAGCACTTCGGCCCGGGAGTGTTGGGAGAACGCTCCCCTGTACTCTACTGTGGTTCAGATTAATACAGGAAAAGGTATACATTGGGGGCTCGAGTCCGGGATATGAAAATAAATCCTGATTTCATCTGTGAGTTGTAAACTGTATGGAAACGTGAAGTTAGCTCATGCTACTGGAAAACGGACGCCTCGTCATTAAATTAAGTTAAAAATGATGACGCCCCTTTTATTTTACCGCGGATCTCGCGGTTGTCTGTTCTACATCCCGCGGGTCACTTGACACACCGCGGGATTGCGGTGATGCGGTTATCGCGACAGCCCTACGTTATAGTCCAAAACGCATAATCGAAAGCTGCTCCGAGCCTCGCCAGTGAATCTGGTAACAGACACTGCTTGCCAGAGATGGGGAAACCCTGGACCGGAGTTTTTCTCTGATGCACTTTTTCACTCAATCCAATCCAATGATGTGCATTACCATCCGGGAGATGATAGGGGGCGGTATTTGCCCTTTTCGAGCTCAGAGCCATTCCCAATGATAACGTCAGACTGGACGGATGAGAAATGAATGGATATCACTAATAAAAGAAATAATGATTAAATAACGAGAAATCTCGTTATTGGCAACCAACGAATGGCGGCCAATAACGAGAAATCTCGTTGTTGGCAACCAATGTGTTAATATGTCGGTATCAGTGTGTCGTTAATTCTTTTGAGACGAATGTATCACCGGGGAGGGAGAGAGGGTATCAGTCAGTACGATCACCAAGAGATAAACACAACGCAGAACCTTCACGGAACCACAGGTGACGAGGTGATTACTGGCTGAGGACCTGAAATCCAACAGTATGGATATATGAGTATAGAGTATGAGTATGGGTATTTGTACCCATAGTATAAGTATACAGATCTCTACAGGTATCAAATGTGACAGTGAAGAATTGTGGTGATTCGTCTGTGATTATAATATGAATTAATGTTGATGAGCAAAACAGTTACTCTCTGCATGGCAGAGAAGAGGTGTGACCCCTCTCTTCAGATAGTGTAAGTAGGGCAAGACTGGAGCAGGTCGCTAGGCGACCCGGTGCCTAGCAGTCACAACAGCATTCCTAAGATAAGGATGGAGCAGGAGGAGGTGGGGGGGGGGGGGTGATTCATCTTCAGTTGAGAAATAACAGAGAGAGAGAGAGAGGATTATGAGGAGCTGATCAATTGGACTTTTATTAACGGACTTTATCAAATGAACTTTAAATCACTGGACCTTATCACAAGCTGCGTATGTCAAGGAAGACCACTTTATTCCTGTAAAACTACCCTGTCTGGTTGAATAAAGTTCTCCTTGATGATTGTCGACTGAATCGTGTGAGGTGTTCATTCTGCCTGGGATTATCAGATGTTTCCGTGAGCACACCAGAGGGATCATTAAAAAAGTACACAACGCAGGACACTATCGTCTATCCATCACTCACTGGGATTATCGGAACATCTAACAAACTTGGAGCCGTGAGCCGGATGTTGCTGCGTGGGAGGAAGCCAGAATTCTAAACGTAAGCTGATTTATGGGCTTAATCTCACATGCCAACACAAAGATAAGCATTGTGAACAAGCACACGTAAAATAAATAACCCATTGTGATCATAAGACTTGATGAATGTTGAAGTTTGTGAAGACAGAGGTTTTCCTTGTTATTTTTGGTTGAGTTTAACGAGACGGGAGGCGACGTAGACAGCCCCGTGTGTAGTATAGAGCGACGTGGACAGCTCCAGGGCGACGGTAGACAGCCCCGTAGGGTATAGAGCGACGGTGACAGCTCCAGGGCGACGGTAGACAGCCCCGTAGGGTATAGAGCGACGTGACAGCTCCAGGGCGACGGACAGCCCCGTAGGGTATAGAGCAACGTACAGCTCCAGGGCGACGGAGACAGCCCCGTAGGGTATAGGGCGACGGACAGCTCTGTTGTATGTAAGAGTTTTTCTAATAAGTCATCGGCAACTGCGGTTTTTGCTGGTGCAGTGTGGTTTTCTTTTTTTGGATAAGAGTATTCTTCTTTTAATTTTATTTCCCACTCTAGACATAGTTTTGGATCGCACTTGTGAAGTCATGCAAGACCAAAAACAAAAAACTACGCGAGAGAAAGGGGGGGTAGCTCCCCCGGATGTGTCGATACAGGCCATCAAAGAGAGTGTGACCAAATATATTCATGAGAAAATGGCTTTGGAAACAGTGGTGGGGACGATCGTGTCCAAATACCAGGTAGTGCCAGATGAGAGAGGAAATTGGAAATTAAACGACATTAGGAAGGCCTGGGGAAAATTCACTCGTCTCTCGGAGGCTCAGGATAAATTGATATGGGCCATTGTGATTTTGGGCCAGGCGCGACGCAATATGGTTGAGGTCGCGCGTCTTGAAGCAGATCGTCTCTTGAAATCTGAGAAGCAGAAGGTTCGCGCCCTGGATGACATCAGACAAACGCAGGCTGGGAATCTGCTGAGATTACAGCAGGAGGTTGAGAGACAGGCGGAAACCATTCGTCACCACAAGAATGGGGCTGGGAGGACAAGCGTGCCTCCCCAGACGGTAGAGCCGGGTGAAAGAGGGGCAATGGGTGGATCTCCGGCTCCCTCCAGTGGTGAACGCGGGTTGGTGCAGGGGGCTGGTGGGAGGCAGGGGAGAGATCTGGCTCCCTCTGGGGGCGTGGATATCTTTGAGGATAGTAGTGGTGAATCAGAGGAAGGAGAGGGACCTTCCACTTCACACCCCAAAAGTTTGCGGCCTTTAAAGATACATCGGCCCAAGACTGTAGCTGGAGAGCGAGTAGTGCACACCTCTTATGTTCCGGCCAAACCAGAATATATTGAGAGGTGGTGTGAGAAGGTGCGTCATCCCCGCACCGCTGGCCTGGGGGCATGGGATGAATTGAATAAATTAAGAGGGATTTACTCCCTTCACCCATGGGATGCCCTGGCCATTCTCAGTCATCGTCTCTCCACAAGAGAGAGACAGGATCTGACCGGGGTTATCAACGAGGCACTGGGAGAGGAGGGGCAGGACCTCAACGCAGGTTGGGATGCAGTCAGGGAATGGATAGCTAAACTCTCCCGGGTCAATGCGGACTGGACCCAGATCTTGGCCTGTCGCCAAGGAGAGGCCGAGTCTTTCATTGAGTTCGAAGACAGATTCAGGGTCGCTTTTGTGAGGTTTAGTGGCATAGATGATATTACAGAAGCTAATATCGGGGAGAAACAGTGCCCAGTGTTGACTCAAACGTTTGTGGCAGCCGTGGCACCTCGGCTGCAAAACGGTTTAATCATGTCCACTCCCACCTGGGGGCGGGCAGGCTATGGAGCCATAGTGGAGTCACTGTGTAGGTTAGACAGAGATCTGCAGATCATGAAGGATGCTGCAGAGCCCAAGGTTCGAGTGTTGACCGGAAATCCGGATGCCGCCACCTGTCCGGACGGTCGGGTGGGGCCACGGGGGGTGGGCCCAGAGGGGCCCAGTTGGGAGAGGGGTTTTGAGGGTTGGCCGGGGCGTGGGAGGGCGAGCCCAGAGGGGTCCCGCTGGGAGTGGGGGTCGTGCTACAACTGTGGGAGGATGGGCCATTTAGCACGCGAGTGTGACGTGGGCCGCCGCCCTAGATCCCGAGGACCACCCGCAATAGCCAGGGCACAGCCAGCCGTGGTCACGGGGGCCACGTCCCTCCCTCTGGGGACCGGCCTGACCCTCCGGGATTTACAGGATTTTCAGAGGTTGATGTCCCTCCCCCTGGCGGATCGAGACGTGTTGCTGGGGGCTTCGACTCAGACACCGCCACCGCCACCAGCGGCGGGCCATTTTTGAGTATCCCTCCCCAGCTCCGCGCACTTCAGGCTGCAGTCACCCAACGGGGAGATGGCCTGTACGTTACCATAGCAATGAATGGACAAAAGGACATTGACTTTTTAATAGACACCGGGGCGGAATTGACAGCGGTCCCGGGTTCCGACATGGTTGGTACCGGGGTGTCTTTGAGTGATACTGTGATGCGCGCAGGAGGAGCTGAGGGGGGGGGAATCTATTTGAGACAGACCAATCTGTTCTCCTTGCAGGTGGGTCCCAAAACCCTGCACACACGGGTGTGGGTGGGGCCGGTGTGCCAGCCGCTGTTGGGGTTGGACGTGTTGATGGCCTTGGACTCTTCCATCGAGTTCCAAGGGGGAAAGATGATTTGGCGTTTGAGACGCCTGGTGAAGGCGGAGGTTGCAGAACATGCAATATGGGCCGCGGACAAAAACGACTGTGGGTTGTTGGACATGGAACCTGTGAGGTTCACGGGAAAACCACCGCCATGTACCAGACAATATCCTCTGAGCGTGGAGGCTCTCAATGGGATACGGCCGCTTCTAAAAATCTTTGAGGAGCGGGGGGTCATCAAGAAGGCCCCCAGCGCGTCTAACAGCCCTGCCTGGCCGGTATTAAAGCCGACAGGGGAGTGGCGTTTGACTGTGGATTTTCGAGTGGCCAACGAGAGCGTCGACAAGTTGACACCATTGGTGGCAGATATGTCCACAATCTTTGGGACCTTGAAACCAGAACACTGTTGGTTTTCAGTGATTGACATGACACAGGGTTTCTATAGTGTGCCACTGGCGAAGGAGGTTCAACCGTGGTTCGCTTTCACCATCGAGGGAGAGCAGTACCAGTTCCTCCGGACACCAATGGGTCTCCACAACTCTCCTACGGTGTACCATCAGGCATTGCGGCGCCACCTATTGGAGACGCCGACCATCACGTCCGCCTATGTCCATTATGTGGACGACATTTTGCTGGCTAGTACCAGTGAGGCAGAGCATGAGAGGGACCTCCGAGTACTCTTGGACCATTTGCGGGCACGAGGTCATAAGGCGAGTTTCTCTAAGGCCCAGATCATGCAGGAACAGGTGATCTACCTGGGTCAGAGGATCTCTCAGGGAACGAGGGAGATCACCCAAGACCGCACCAAGGCCATCCGGGAGACGCCGGTCCCCAAAACGGTTCGGGATTTGCGGTCCTTCTTGGGAATGTGTAACTACAACAGGGCATGGGTGGATAGTTATACGACGATCGCAAAGCCCCTCACGGAGATGTTGAAAGGAAGCCCGGGGCCCAGGGAGAGGGTTGAACTCAACGAGGAACAGAGAGCCGCGTTTGAGGCCCTAAAAGGGGCTTTGGTTAGGGCTCCGGCCTTGGGGCTCCCAGACGCGGGTAGACCCTATGTTTTGTACGTGGCAGAGAAGGATGGGTACATGACGGCTGTGTTGACCCAGGAGCATGGTGGCCGCCAAAGACCGGTGGGTTATTACTCCGCTTGTCTAGACCCCGTGGCACAGGGTTTCGGCCCCTGTTTCCGAGCGGTACAGGCGGTATTCCTGGCAGTGCAGACAGTGTTGATGTTGGTGCTGGATCAGACCATAGTGGTGAAGTGTCCACACGCGGTGCACACGTTGTTGACCATGAACCGGGCCTCCCAAGTCACAGCTGCCCGGTGGGGAAAATGGCTAGCGGTGCTAGAGGCCCCGGGGGTGGTGATCGAGAGAGCGACGATAACAAATCCTGCGACCATGTTGGTCCCCGCCGAACAGGAGGGAGAGGGGGAACATGATTGCCACGGGGTGGTTGAGGCCATGGAGCAGGCGGAACAGAGACGGAGTACTCCTCTGGAAAATCCAGAGTTAATCTTGTTCACCGATGGGTCCTCAATGGTGGAGGAGGGTGTTCGTAAAGCAGGGTGGGCGGTCACCAGTGAGTTTGAGGTTGTGGCTTCGGGTGGGTTGCCCGCCGGTACCTCGGCCCAACAGGCGGAGCTCCATGCTCTGGTGGAGGCCTGCAAGTATGCAAGGGGTCGAACGGCAAACATCCATGTTGACTCTCGGTATGCACATGGGGTGGTCAATGATTTTGCGGAGTTGTGGAAACAACGAGGTTTTCTCTCCGCAGTGGGGACCCCCATCAGGAATGGGGAGGTGGTGAAACAGTTGATTGAGGCAGTCCGGCTTCCTAGAGAGGTCGTTGTGCTCAAGATACCGGGGCATTCGCCAGAGGAGACTCCTGAGGGCCGGGGGAACATGTTGGCTGATGAGGCAGCCAAGAAGGCGGCACGAGGGGCGTTGCCGCCCGGGCTGGTGGTAGCGGTGTTGAAGGCAGGAGACTACTGCGTGGACACAATCAAAGATGTGACGGCCATGCAGGCCGAGAGCAGTCGGGAAGAGGTGTGGACGTGGATGGAGGAGGGGGCTAAACTACACCCGGATGGGGTGTGGCGTCACGGTCTCCGGATGGTGGCGCCAGAGCGGTTGCTCCCCTATTTAGCTACCCAGATCCATTCGTTTGGACATGTCGGGGCGGAACAGGTGCTTCAGCGTTTCAATCGGGTGTGGTGGAGTCCTAAATTCCGCAGGGAAGCAGCGCATGTGGTCAGTCACTGTTCACCGTGCATGAAGGTCAACCCGGGGGCACGGGTGAGGGTGCCATGTTTGACAACGCCGGCCCCTCCTGGGCCTTTCAGATGGCTGCAGATGGACTACATCACGTTGCCTCTCTGTCGGGGCCTGAGAGAGGTCCTGGTGATTGTTGATCGGTTTTCCCGGTACGTGGAGGCATTCCCGACGGCGCGGGGAACAGCAAAACATGTGGCGAAGGTGTTGACTCAGCATATCATTCCGCGTTGGGGTCTCCCAGTCCAAATCGATTCGGATCGGGGAACGACCTTCACCGCGGAGGTGTGTGCGGAGGTGTGCAGGATGCTGGGCATCACGTGGAAGTTTCACACAGCCTATCGCCCGCAGAGTAGTGGACAGGTCGAACGAATGAACCGTGTGATTAAAGAGAGGTTGACCAAGTATCACCAAGAGGGGGTCCCCTGGCCAGATGCGTTGAATCTGGTCCTGGGGTCAATACGGGCAACCCACAACAAGGAGACGGGCCTGAGCCCGTTCGAGGTCATCTGTGGGAGGCCGATGTCTCTTCCAGGGGCGATTGATTTGCGAAAAGCAGACATTCATCTTGCGAGTGACGCACTCATCCTGTATTGTGAGAAACTGAGCGAAGCGGTGGGGATAGCTTATCGTCAGGTCCGGGCTGCATGGGAACCGGTTCCGGTGGGGGGACACGCACTGGTCCCGGGTCAGTTCGTCATGGTGCAAAGGGTGGAGCGTCGGCCGTTGGAGGCTAAATGGGAGGGGCCGTATCAGATTCTGTTGATCACCGATAGTGCGGTGAAGGTGGCGGGGAGGCCCAATTGGATCCATGCGAGTCATTGTAAGCTAGTCGACACACCGACCATCGACATGTAGTTTTAGGAGATGGGAGGGGTGGAGTCAGGGGGTTGGGTCCCCCCTTTTTTTCAACACCTCAATAGAGGGCGTGGTTAGGAGAAGACACGGTCACCAGAAAGAACTGGCGCGCGCTGGGGGTCAACCGTGGGACGAAGATAGAGTTGCGCGGAGTGGGTATCGGGAGCTGCAGTCGTGTCACGCCGGGAAAGACGGGGGTGACCCCGAGGTAGGACAGGTAAAGGTGTTGAGAAAAAGGAGGGGAGGGGGAAAGAGTGGGGAGTGTAGAATGATGGTGTGTTTGGTGTGATTATTGTTTGGTGTGATTTTCTGATTTTTTTTCTTATTAATTTTATTATAAAAAAAAAAAAAAAAAAAAAAAATGTTTTGATGATTAGTTAAGAAACCTATATTATTAGTGTTTGGGTGATTATTTGAAACCTATATTATTAGTGTTTGGGTGATTAAAAAAAAAAAAAAAAAGAAAAAAAAAAATGATTAGTTAAAACCCATATAAGATCAATGTGACAATCAGACGGTCTCGGAGACGGGGGGGGGGGGGGGGGGGGAGTGAGAATTCCAGATTTTCCCCATCGGAAAGAGACTCCCTGTTCCTCCATTCTGTGTCCACAGGACCATTGAAGAAGACGAGTCCAGGCAGACCTACGGACCGTGGACGTGCGGGGCCGAGACCATTGGAGGAGACGAGTCCGGAGACCTACGGACTGTGGACGGGTTGGGCCAAGTGGAAGACGGCGGCGACCGGGGGGGGGGGGGGCACAGGAGGGCACGATCCAGAGACAATCCAGGGATCATCCGAAGATCGAACGGGAAGATAACCAGAGTCAACGACCATGTGGAGTGTCGTGTGTGTTGATTGATAAACCCTTTAGTGACAATCAAGGTCCAGACCGTGAGAGTGCAGTTAGGCTCTAGAGTGAGGAGGTACATAGAGCTATCCGGTCTTTCCACAAAACGGGGGGGGGGGGGACGAGACAGGGTTTTCCATTTAGAGAGGTGAGGTCGTTCTACACGTCAACTACAGGGAGTTAACATGAGGGTTTTCCTTGGGAGTCTATTGGTGGTGTTGGTGGCACTGGGGGAACCAGTGTTGCACAACAGCGCCCTCCAGTGGGCACATCAAGTGGCTGACACAGTGAACGTCAAGGAATGTTATGTCTGTATGCAGATACCCTTATCTCAGCATACAGGGGTGCCACAGATGGCTGTCCCGTTCAACTCCTCTACCATGCAAGATCAGGTTGTACGACTCTCTCAGAAAGCGGAGGCCGGGTTGGAACGGGCAGTGGTCTCCACCATGCTTCGGCCAGCCGAGGGCCTGGGGTTGGGGGTAGACGCCAAGTATGATCCAGGGGTGGTATGGGCGGGAGAGCAGGTGCCGGTGTCGTTAGCGCAGAACACACGGGGGTTTTATTGTCTGTCCAGGCAGGGGGGGACTAGGGAGGTGGGTACGAGTTCGTGTAGTGTGAAGACCACGCGCTGTATACCGAAAGGTATCCGAGGCCTGCACGCCTTGGAGAATGCGTTCTGGGTTTGTGGAATGACGGCATATACGTCCCTCCCGGAGGACTGGAGTGGCACCTGTTATCTGGCATTTGTTCTCCCAGGAGTGGTCGTGCACCGGACCTGGGAGTCAGTTGAGCGAATCCATGGTGTTGGTCTCCCCAGCGAGTCGAGTCAGCACTCCAGTCATCGGTATAGGAGGGAGGAGGTGTCAGGATCGATAGAGGGGTTGGTAACACAGCACGGGGTGGGGGAAGATCTCTTAATGTTCTCGTTACCAGGGGTGGGGGTGGAGCTGTTGACATGGGATGTGGGGAAGTTGGCGGGAGCCTATGGGGCTTTAGCCAATCGAACACAGGCAGCTCTGGGTCTGGTCAATGAGGAAATGGTGCAAATGCGTCAGGTGGCCTTGCAGAATCGGATGGGTTTGGACATGATCTATGCTAAGGCAGGAGGTTTGTGCCGGGTCCTGAACACGACCTGTTGTTTCTATATACCAGACAATTCCAAACCCCTCAGGGAGCAGATAGAGTTGATACGGAAGATGGCGACCCAATTTTCCCCGGCCTCTGGCTCTGGGGGGTCCTCTTTTTTCGCGTGGCTGTCGGGGAGCTCATGGTCAGCCATGTTAATGCAGTTGGCCGCGCCCATGGTATTGGTGCTGACAGTGGTGCTGGTGTTTGTCAGTCTGGTCCGTTGCCTGATCCAGCGCGTCTTGTTGGGGGGAACAGGGCCTCGGTTACGGCGTTTACAGGGGGCCTCGGTGCCCATGGAAATGATACCTCTGTAAGGATAGTGAAAGGTGCCTAGGGGGGGGGGGGGGGGGGGATCTATTGATTAACCCTGGTATAATTTAGGGGAATAATTAATCCTGTATAATCAAGTGAACATATGTTCTGTCGAATCAAAAGGAGGGACTGAAGAATTGTGGTGATTCGTCTGTGATTATAATATGAATTAATGTTGATGAGCAAAACAGTTACTCTCTGCATGGCAGAGAAGAGGTGTGACCCCTCTCTTCAGATAGTGTAAGTAGGGCAAGACTGGAGCAGGTCGCTAGGCGACCCGGTGCCTAGCAGTCACAACAGCATTCCTAAGATAAGGATGGAGCAGGAGGAGGTGGGGGGGGGGGGGGGGTGATTCATCTTCAGTTGAGAAATAACAGAGAGAGAGAGAGAGGATTATGAGGAGCTGATCAATTGGACTTTTATTAACGGACTTTATCAAATGAACTTTAAATCACTGGACCTTATCACAAGCTGCGTATGTCAAGGAAGACCACTTTATTCCTGTAAAACTACCCTGTCTGGTTGAATAAAGTTCTCCTTGATGATTGTCGACTGAATCGTGTGAGGTGTTCATTCTGCCTGGGATTATCAGATGTTTCCGTGAGCACACCAGAGGGATCATTAAAAAAGTACACAACGCAGGACACTATCGTCTATCCATCACTCACTGGGATTATCGGAACATCTAACAAGTATGTACAGAGTTATTGTAGTAACAGTTAACTACATACAGTTATAACAGAATTAAATACATGTGTGCATAAATACATACATATTCAGGTTGGTGCAGAAGAGGAGTGTTATGTACATAGCAGATGTGCAAGACTACAGATGGAAATATACGTATACAAAGATAATGTGTTAAGTAGGGATGCTCGATATTGGCTTTTTTACCGATACCGATATACCGATATTGTCCAACTCTTAATTTCCGATACCGATATCAACCGATACCGATATATGCCCCCCCCCATGCCCCCCCAAAATTTTTTATAATAATTAATGTAATTAACATTACATATCTCTTGTTGTGGAATTAACACAACATTATGCATACTTTTGACAATAAATAAAATCAGAATGTGTTCTTACTTGCTTGCCTGGGTAAATAAAGGTTATATAAATGTTAAAATAAAATAAAAATAAAAAACGGATACCGATATTTTCCGATATCACATTTTAATGCCGATATCGGCCGATAATATCGGTAGGCCGATAATATCGGACATCCCTAGCGTTAAGAGTTAAGTTAAGAGTTGTGAGCAAGAGTGACCAGTACAGAAGAGGTGTATTAGGCCTTTAGTGTGTTTGGTGAATTTATATTTCTAGTAGAGCCTTCTGACAAAGAACAATATTTATAAAACTCTTGGCATGTAAGGGTAGCGGGGTAGCGCAGCGGACTAAGCGCCTGCCTACCACCGCAGATACACTGGGATCGAATCCAGCTGTCAGCGGTACCTCCGGCTTGGTCGGTCGTCCATACTAACACAATTGGCAGTGTTAGCGGGTGGGAAGCCGGTGGGGTATGTATCCTGGTCGTTGTAAACAGCGACTCCTACAGGTCGGTTGGGGCGCCTGCTCAGCAAGGAAGGGAACTGGGGGAGGTAGTGTGATCCTCCCACGCGTTACACTCCCCCAGTGAGAATCCTCGCTGTCAGGTGAAAAGAAGCAGTTGGTTGACTCCACATGTGTCGGAGGAAGCGTGTGGTAGTCTTCGCCCTCCCAGACCGACGGTAGGGGGTAAGTGTGCAACGACCAGGAAGGGAATTGGCATAACGACTAAATTGGGGGTTGGGAGAACAATTTAAAAAAAAATAGAAAATAAAAAAAAATCTTGGCATGTCTGAGTACTGACTTGAATCTCGCTCTTCCAGAGATTTCTCTGATCCATCCGCATGCCAGTAACGAGGGAGAACAGCCTCTTCACACAAAGGCATTTTTGACAGGAATGCTTAGGAAAAAGGTGGACAGCTGGAAATCCTTCAACTGCCACACAGTCGCACCCGTCCTCACCACTTAACTTTGACATGGCAGGCTAATACAAGACTCATCATGGGGCACTACTATTGATCTGTGCGGAGGTGAGTGAAGCGCTGGGCTGCAGTCTACTCAACACAGCTCGCAGTATGTCTTTCTGTCTCTTATTATTTATTTGAATGCACAGACAGACATGTTTCCTAATCTTTATTCAACATAATGCTTCAAGTCTTACAATGATTGGACTAAGGGACATAAATTGACAATTTTGTTTGTTAAGCCACACACTATCCTCAAGTGTTTTGGTTAATATACCCTTTTATAGACCATTTCTAATCTACTTATATGTATGTATGTGTAGTCTATAATTATGTATACGTATATGTATGTATAATGTAGTCTATAGGGAAGGAACTACCACTTTGTAGACTACAAGTAACTCCTTCATTAGCCGTGGTCGATAGAACCATTGAAAATAAACCGTGTGTCAAGCATGGCCTCGTATGACTCACACCTCTTGAAAACACTTCTGATCAAGACGTAGCCCTGTACTCTCCTTTTTCTAGTTAAGAGAACACAATGTTATCTTAGCCTGCAGCATGCCGCTTGGGAAAAAGTGTAATTTGGGTAGCAAGGTGCGAGGTGCTCCTTAACACTTTAATCGCCGATGACGTGTTTAGACGTCATTCCTCGCCATGCTCATTCTGCCGAAGACGCCGTAACTCGTCTTTGATATCAATAATTCAAAAATCTCCGGAGACATGAGATGTACTGGTGAGCTCCACTCAACTGTCTAACAGTTCGAGAGCGCCATCTGGTGGCCAAACAGGAAGTGCTCATCCATAATCCGTCCGGGCACTCGCGATCGGTAGCCGGACTCCATCTCAACACACTGGATAATCAATCGCTCGCCCTAACTCAATAAACAACGTTATTTGGACATATATAGTATTATACAACCTGGAAATGGTTCATCAGGATCAACATCCCATAATCGAAAACTGTCTACTCCACGCTGATCGTCCAACGGCGCGAGGAAGATATGGTAAGATCCAGCGTTATTTTCTAACGTATTCTATACTAACTGATCTGATGATCATATGACCCACACTAGATGAATGGTATAACGTTGCCCACGGAATTATAAACGCCCCCTCGCCCATCCGGTCAATATCAGATGATACGTAGTAACTTCTAGAAGTACCTCCAGTTGAAATTTTTCATCTGGCAACGATCGCTACAAAACTGTATTTGATCATCAATATAATGCATTTGGAGCTATAAATCAAGTTCTGGAGAAAGCTGCAGAAAACGATAAAAACATACTTTTTTTTTTATCCACTTTTTCTCCCATTTTCTATATTTTCTCCCATCCCAATTTCGTATCATCCAATTCAACCCTCCCCTGTCACGAACGCTGTTTCTTGCCTCCCACAAGCCGGCTGCAATGTGGACTAAGTCATACATAGCACAAGTCCCCTCCGGTACTTGAGGTAACAGCAGTCGCATCTTTTCACCTGTGCAGCTCGATCTCTCAGTGGCGAGGAGTAACGCGTGGGAGGCTCACGCTGCCCCCGACACTTCCTGATTCTACTGCGCAGGCGCACCAACCGACCTGTAGGAGTCGCTGTCCACAACGCCCGATCCCCACCCATCAGTTTCCCACCCCCTAATACGGCCAATGTGTATTAGTATGAACGACCAGCTAAACTGAAAGCAATGTGGAGCGCTGGGCTCGAACAGGCAAGCCCAGCGTCTCCGTCATTCGTGGCGAGCGCCTTGCCCACTACGCCACGTAGCCGCCCATACGATAAAAACATACTTATACTTTAGACCATATTTTAGTATGAATATGTGAATGAAAAAGTATATCGTTGCTACACCCTGAACAATGGATATAGGACATTGAATGGGCCATAATAATGGCAATTTAGCAATAGAATTTAAAAAGTTATAGCCCTGCAAAGAAGGGGAACTTCTCCATAGACAAATAGAGCTGGCTAGGGATGGTAAATTATGAATTTGAACCATGGCGATCAAAGTGTTAAGCTAGTGTGACAGAAATAGAAATAAATCCCAAAAGTGTGGCCAGAGATGGTGCTGCTCTAGCTGGCCTCATGTCACATCAAGACCTGCCAACTGATTTCTCCATTTATTGTATTTCTTTGAATCTAGTATATTTTACATTTATGTATCAGCATCCACCTCGTGCTTCTTTTGTAAAACACTTCTTGTCTGACACTTCTTTTAAATGCCTGCTGTTGGTGTTTCTAAAGCACATTGCATATTGTGTGATAATTAAAGCTCGACCGATTGATGTCTCCCTAGTCCTCTATTTGTTACAGTTTATTTAATTTAATTAGTGACTTCTAGATTCAAGATTCAATAGTTTATTCATCACATAACTACCAGGCATACAGTGAAATGCGGTTGGCCATGCCCGCTTCGATTGTGCAATAAAACAATAGTAATAATAATAAAAGATAACTAGACATGTTAAAGGTCCCCTGTTTTGCTATTCCTTTCACTATTTCGGCAATTTTACACAATTCCTGTGAGTCTATGGAACACAACTGTACGTTTTTTCTTTTTTTTTTAAATCATTGTTTGGATTTCTAATCAGTACTCTAAGCAGCATTTTTCCACTTCAAGATTTCAAGCCTGTTTTGGGCCGCCCATACTCGCAAAGCGCTTTGAGTGACAGTCACCCACACAGCGTGATACATACGAGAGAGAGAGAGGAGAGGGAGAGAGAGGAGAGAGAGGAGAGAGAGAGAGAGAGAGAGAGAGAGAGAGAGAGAGAGAGAGAGAGAGAGAGAGAGAGAGAGAGAGAGAGAGAGAGAGAGAGAGAGAGAGAGAGAGAGAGAGAGAGAGAGAGAGAGAGAGAGAGAGAGAGAGAGAGAGAGAGAGAGAGAGAGAGAGAGAGAGAGAGAGAGAGAGAGAGAGAGGAGGAGAGAGAGAGAGAGAGAGAGAGAGAGAGAGAAGAGAGAGAGAGAGAGAGAGAGAGAGAGAGAGAGGGGAGAGAGGAGATCGCTCCGTGAGCGTGCGTGTGTGAGCGGCTATGATTGTGTGTAAAATTGACCAGCCTCTCAAAGCATTTCATGACCACAGAGGGAGTGCCACCGGTCTGTGGTCATCTAGGCTGCTGGGTTAGGGTTAGGGTTAGTGTATTCACTGACGTCACTGGAACTCGACCGGAGCATGTCCCAGTCGACGTCATCCAGTGCGTCCTGTAACATGGCCTCTGACTGCTCGGACCACCGCGTCACCTCTCGCGACACTACAGCCTCTCAGGCTCTCTGTTTATATCCGGGCATGATGAAAATGGCATCATGATCGCTTTTGCCAAACGGAGAGGCCGGGGTCGCCTTGTAACCCTGCTTATACGGGGTATAGCAGTGATCCAAAGTGTTCCCTCCCCTGGTGGTACATTTGATGTGCTGGTAAAAGTTTGGCATAACCTTTTTTAGGTTCGCTTTATTGAAGTAGCCGACCACCACCATGGATATTTGATTTGGTGTTGGTTCAGTTAGTCCTAGAGGTCCGACAGTGCTTTGTCGGTATCTGCTTGCGGTGGGATGTAAACTGCGGTGACGATGACTGCTGTGAACTCTCGAGGGAGATAGAACAGACGACACAGAATGGTAAAATGTTCTAGGTCCGGCGAGCAGGAGCGGGAGAGGATTTTCACAGCCCCTGGCTGCACCATCTGTTGTTTGTAAGGAATCCTCCTTAGGATTTCTCGGGATTCAGCTGTCCTGTCCGCGTGTATATTTTCCCTAACGGAGTTGCACTTCGTTTGCGGGATCTGATTGGCCACTGAAGATTTTTTCAGCGCCAATCTCGCTACTCCTAACAAACTGGTTAAGCTTGGCGACTCTTTCAAAGTCGCTCTTTTCCGGAGTTGGTTAAGGTTAGGGTTAAGGTTAGGGTTAGTTGGTTAAGGTTAGGGTTAAGGTTAGGGTTAGTTGGTTAAGGTTAGGGTTAAGGTTAGGGTTAGTTGGTTAAGGTTAGGGTAACAGCCTGCTGGCGCGATTGTTAGGAGTAACGCGATTGGCGCTGAAAAAAACATCAGTGGCCAATCAGATCGCGCAAACCGAACGCAGAAGTGCAACTCCGTTAGGGAAAATATACACGCTCGCTCCGCTCGAAAGACGGAGAATGACTCTGACGGGGTGATGAATTGTGTTAATGGCGTTAGCCATGTCTCTGTCAGACAAAAGATATTGCAGTCTCCCGTTGGAATCGAATCCTCGCCCTGAGATCATCCATTTTATTTTCAAGCAATCTCACATTTGCCAGGAGGATCGATGGTAACGCTGTCCGGTAAGCTGAGCTTTTTAACCTATTCAGAATTTCCCCTCTTTTTCCTCTGTGTTTCTGTCGTCTTGAGAACGCGCCGCCGTTCATTCCATTGTTGTCCCGGTGAATCTCTGATGGCCAATCTTAGCATAAAGTATCGCTAAACTCCTCTTTCAGTCTGGAGTTTAGGTCCATAAGTGACTGGCGGTCGTATGACATCCCCGCCAGTGTAGTGTTCATAAAAAAGGTATTAAAAATAAACATAATAACTAAAAGAACAAGAAGTTGAAAATAAGAGTGTCAGAGCTCAGACAAACACAAACTCAGTGCATCATTCATTGTTTATAGAGCAGTCTGGATTTGACCAATATCCAAGTGACAAATTCAAGGGTTATTACTGTTATTACTGGGTTATTATATTATAAAGTCCTTCTAAAGGAAAAAGTTATTCCATTTCCCAGTGTTATTACATTTCCCGGTGTTACAAGCCAGTGGCAGCTGGTGAAAATAATTCTAGGTGGGGCGGTGCCATATTCAATCAGTTTCAGTAACTACAGGACAGTATATATTGTTATAGACTCACTTGTTTTGCTGCCGGTAGAACATCACGTTACGTACTGTATGAATTACCATCGAGCCGTCGCATGTCATGCTTAACCCTTCGAGAAGCTTTGTGGTCCGGGCTTGAACTTTCCATAAACGTGTCCATATAAATCAATTTTGTTAGATCCAACACTGTCTGAATGTACAGTATCTTGTGATTATTATCAATTTCCGACGACGACAACAACACTATATGGGATTTCTTGGTGGACGGGACGTGATGTCACACGAATGCCACGCTAAGCCAATAGAGTGAATAGACTCTACTTCGGGCGCTAGAGAAAAGCGCTCTCAGGCATCATATTTGAAGACGCTGATTGGATTAAATTGAGTTGCTAGGTTCATTATGTTGCCCTGTGAATTTTTCAATTGGCTGAGTTGCGCACTGACGCTGGTGCTGATTTCTAGCGCCCGAGAAGAGAGAGGGGGGATGAATAGGACGCACAAACAATGATTTATATTTGATATATTACACATTATTGTGCATTTTAAACACAAACATACTTAAAATGAGTAATTATTATTTATTTTAAAAATGTTTATTATATTTTTAGCGGTCGAAATCGACTATTATAGAAAAATCCAAAACCATTTCTTTCTTCTTTCTTCTTTCCACCAGGGGGGGCGGCAGCCTAGCGCTCTCTATGGACCAGCTGCCACTACAAGCCCTAATGGAGGGCGATGGGAAACGAGGCAGGGTGGACTTGGGGGTTACCTGTGGCGGGATGACGCCCCCGCAGATGACGAGGATGTCAGGCCTGTTGAGGTTCCTCAGCTCCTTGATGAGTTCGGGGACCAGGGTTTTATGTCCTGCTGCCAGCGAGCTCACACCAACACAATGGACGTCTGCATCCACCGCCTGCTGGGCCACCTCCAGGGGCGTCTACAGTCAGCAAGATAATACAATAATAATCAGGATAACTATATAAGGGGAATGTTGGTTTTCACACAGCAGCTACAGTAGTATGCTAGTGTCTTTCTTTATTGTACAGCAGATATGTTTACCAACTTTAGACCTCAGGAGAACAGCAACCCCATACAGCAGGAAGAAAGCCTGTTCCACTCGACAGGGTCGGTACCGACCCCTTTTGACATTATTATCATATATTAATATTTTTATAAAGATGCAAAATAATTTGTGATTTTAAAATCAACCGTTTTCAAGTATTATTATCACTACTATGTCACAAATACATGTAGAATGTAAAACGTTAGGTTGGCAATAGTTTAGCAATAGGTTAAAAGTGTATTTATATCATTTTAAGTTTTTATTTTCCACTCGTTTTTTGACCCGGAAGCGGAAATGGAAATGTTGAACCATGGGAATTGGAATCTTTTTGCGGCCATTTTGAAGAGGGGATTGCTAGCTATCGTTCAGTGTTGGAATTTCTCCGTTCTACACTTCCTGTGGTCCACTATGGTGTTTCAAAGTTCAGCGTTCTGAATGAATCATATCAATAATTGTTATGATTCGCGATAATAAGCTACAAAAGGTAACGTTTTTGACAAATATTGAAACACAGTCAGTTTCTCCACACTATTGTAATCATGTAGGAAGAATTAGATCTGAAATTAGTTACAAAATGGTTACACTGTGGGGGAAATAAAAAAGTACAGTTGATTACATTAAATATCAGTATATGTTATTATGCACGCCTGGTGATACTATATCCAAATTGAACTCGGCCATTTGAAAGATACTATATGTATATATATATATAAATGTGCGAATTGGCTATAATAAGGTAATGTATAAGCATATATTCTATATTCTATAATAATATTTCAAATTGCATTGGTCCGGATGGGAGAATTCAGTACTGTATATACAAAACCTTCAATTTGATCATCTTCCCTTTATTAATTTCCTTAGATCTTTTGTACACATGATCTCAAGAGGGTACTGAATGAGCTCAGTGGCAGTTCTTCTTAAGTTTGGTCATTATTATCATGGTTTTATTCACTGTCAAAGATGAAAAGAAAAATCATAATTCATATTTTCCTTTGTTTCATCACAATTTAAGCAAGCCTAGTAATAGACACAATATTTCTGACACTGAGGATACATTCATTGAGGTCCATAGATGTTCCTAGATACCAAGAATATGCAAATAGCCCTTGTAGAAGTGGAGCAATATTCCATTTACCTAGGTATACATTTTATGCAGATTTTCACCTGGGGTGGAACAGGTTAAGCATAAACATACTCTGATGATGTGATACTGTCAATATCACAAGACAATAATAAACTAGCATAGCTAGAGGAGAGAGCATTATCTAGATCAGTGTTTCCCAAACTCTGGGTCGCGAGCTGTAGATGTGTTGATTCAGTTTGGCACCACATACTTATGTGAATCTGGGTTTTCTACTCTAGCATACCTGAAAATCAAATACAGAAACAGACTAAATGCTCAGCATGACCTCATAATAGCACTTTCAAAAACCAAGCCCAGAATAGATCTGCTGGTTGAAAACTTCAACCAGCCACATACCTCTCATTAGATTTCATTGTGCCATAGATTAAATATTATACCCCTTCTAGCATGTCAGGTCAGGTCAGAATTTTTAAATAAGTCAGTACAAATTAATCAGAATGTTGCTCAATGTTGGGGTTTAAGGTTGAGGGAAGGAGGGAGGGAGGGGGTAAGAAATGGAGAGTTGAAAAAGGGGTGAGAAATAGAAAGGAGAGTAGAACATGTTTGTTTTTAAAAGTGTTACAAAATTGTATGTACATAATGTTATTATGTACAAATGTAATATTATGTTATGAGGTGGTGAGCAACTTAACATTACACTCTGATTATTGCTGTGATGTACTTTTATAATTAAATAAATACATTTCATATACATTTGAAATTCATGGTTTGTTGTGTTCTTTATCAGTAGTTTATAAATGTATGTTTTTTTTTATTATTATCTTTTCCCCCCTTCTTTTTCCATTTTTTCTCCCATCCCAATGTTAGTTGTCATGCCAATTCCCAATCCCCTTCCTGGTCGTTGCGCACTCTACCCCCTACCGTCGGTCCGGGAGGCGTCTATATTAATCCCAGCCGAAGAGTGCGTCGCGTTTCTCTGATTGGCCATGACGCCCATGTGACCGCGGCAGCGCGAGAGAGCGGCAGTGCGGAAATAGGCTGCATCCTCCACGTCAAGAAAGACAGACAGGCATTCTCTGCGACAAACCCTAACCTTAACCAACTCCGAAATAATGCCTAACCTTAACCCTAACCTTAACCAACTCCGAAATAATGCCTAACCTTAACCCTAACCTTAACTTAACCCTAACCTTAACCAACTCCGAAATAATGCCTAACCTTAACCAGCGAAAGAATGCACGTTTATAGCGAGAGATGATAAACGTAAAAAAGAGAAGAAAAAAAAATTGAAGTGATTCGAACTTGTGACCAACCGCACCGCAGGCTCCACAGCACGGCGGGGTACCAGTTGAGCTAAGCATCGATGGAAAAACAGCTGGGATTACGGCTACATAATGCCGCAAGCTCTGCCGCTCCGCTCTGCCGCTGCCGCGGGGCGTGTCGCGGCCATTCAGGGAAAACGCGGAAGCACTCGGCAGCACTCTTCGGCTGGGATTAAAGAATAGGCGTCCGGGAGGGTGGAGACTATCACATGCTTCCTCCGACACATGTGTACCCAGCCCACTGCTTCTTTTCACCTGGCAGCGCGGACTCTCACTGGGAGAGTGTAAAGGCCCTCCCATAGTCGAGCAGACTGTACACAGAGCAGACTCCGCGGAGGTCCGCGCGGACTCTTTGCGCTTTTGATCTCAGCGGACGTCCGCGCGTCAGAAAATAGGAGCTTCGCACTTTGCACTCTGCTGTGGGTCTGCTTTGACTCCCTTTGAGTCCGCGCGGACCTCCGCGGAGTTGCTCTGTGTACAGTCTGCTCGACTATGGGAGGGCCTTAACGTGTGGAAGGTCACACTACCTCTCCTAGATCCTTCCCTTGCTGTGCAGGCGCCCCGACCGAACTGTAGGAGTCGCTGTTTACAACGACCAGGACCCACCCTCGCCGGGTTTCCCACCCGCTAACATTGCCAATTGTGTTAGTATGGACGGTCGCCCAACCCGGAAGCACCACAGCTGGATTCGATCCCACTGTCTCTGTGGTGGTAGACAGACTCTTAGTCCGCTGCACTACCCGGCCGCTCTATAAATGTATGTTATGGCAATTCATGATGTATTTTTGTAAGTTTGGGTCCCGGGGAAACACCAAATTTCTCTTTTGGGTCTCGAGCTGAAAAAGTTTGGGAACTCCTGGTCTAGGGTAATTCCCGAAATGCTGAGGAATAGCCTTATGCGTGTATTATACTATAATTTCCGTTTCCGTTTCTTGCCTGGACCCGCTATTATTCTCAAATCAAATCTATATCATACTGTAGGTATTATGTTTAATCATAAGTCTGGTAGTAGAGCAGCAGCACTCGCACTTTCAGAAGGCGCTGCACTCGCTCAGAGTCAGACTCTAAGCGGCGTCGGTGTACAATATGAGCATTTAAAAGAGTTTTAGTTAAAGTCAGTAAATGTTTTGCACTTTGAATATTGAACTTTGAGGTACAACCTTAGTTTCACTAGGCAAAATCTGCATATGGCTCGCTGATAACAAACTATCATTACACATGGGCAAAACAGAGTCCATTCTCTTCGGTTCAAATAACAAACTCAGCAAGACCGACGGCTTCTCAGTTACAGTGGGTGACAATATTGTCACAAGGAAAGAAGATATTACCTACCTGGGTTCCATCCTAGAGGCAAATCTTTCCTGTGACAAAATGGCATCCAATGTAATAAAAAAAAGTCAACCAACGAACTCGATTCTTGTACCGGATCTCCTCACTGGTAAACAAGAATACCCTGAAGACTCTAGCAGGAGCACTCATTCAAGGGTACTACGACTATGCTTGCACCTCATGGTACCAAAGCACCTCAAAGGCGCTAAAAACAAAATTACAAACATCTCAAAACAAACTGGTCAGACTACTGCTTGACCTTACTCCTAGAACCCACCTCACCCCTGCCCACTTTGACAACCTAGGATGGCTTAGAGTAGACGACAGAGTACAGCAACTTGCAATGGGCCTGGTCTACAAGATACACTACACGACCAAGGTACCCATGTACATGTCAAAATACTTCCCAAAGGTCAGTGAATACCACGATCACAACACCAGAGGGAGCTCCACAAATCATGTTAAACCCAGATTCGGCTCAAACAAGGGACTAAACACGTTTCGCAATTATGCCACATCAATGTGGAACGCCCTACCCAAAGCTGTAAAGGAATGTGAATCACTACCCACTTTCAAAAACACTCTCAAAAAACACCTAAGGGAGACTGCAACTCGAAACTGGCCCCTGTAAATGTCCGTACACTACCCCCTCCAATGTACAGTAAATTACCAAGTATGGTCTTGTCAATAATCCAATGTACAGTTTTGTTTGTACAGTTGTACAGTGTCCCCCACCCACCCCTCCTACCCAACCCACCCCCCCCCCCCCCCCACTCCTACTCCTACCCAACCCCCCCCCCCCCCCCCCACCCACCCAACCACCTCCAATGTACAGTCCCCCCCCACCCCCACCTACCCAATCCAATGTACAGTTTCTACGTCAAATGTATATACTTTTTCTTTCTGGACTCCTTTTGTATCACAAACAGTACTGTAATTGCAAATCTGGTATGTCATAAATGTATAGATGTAGCAGTACTGTCTATCTGTATGTCATGTATGTCATATATGTTACGATGAATTGAAAATGGGGGACCCTGATGTAAACAAGACGAAAGTCTTTCTCTGGTCTGCATCCCCTTAACAATTGTATGTATTGAGCTGTACTGTACTGTACCCATTCTGCAATCTGTTAATAAAGTTTTCAATCAATCAATCAATCAATTCATACCTCAGCCTGGTCCTACCTCGTGTTGTGTTAGTACAGAGTTATGTCGGCACATGTTTATATTTGCCCAATGACTACTTTCACTTTTGGTACTTTAAGTATATTTATATTATACTTAATAAAGACCATTCAAGCAGCACGTTTTTCCTCGTGTTTTTGAAAATATACTGTAGAGATGAAAGCTGCAGCTGCTACTAGTGTGGATGAATGGGCGGCAGCAAAGTGTCATGGAAATGCCAGTATTCTGTGGTTCTATTATGGGTTGTGGCAATAAATTTGAAAAATAATAGCTCGCAGCAACGTATTGAAAAAAGAACTATAAACTATAAATTAGTTCATTTTTGAAACGATCAACTTTAGTTCAAAATTTTTAATTTTGAACTATGAACTGAACTAGTTCATTTAAAAATGTGTGAACTGGGGCGGTCAGGTGGCGTAACGGAGATTGCGTTCGTCACCAAACCCCGGAGCGGCTAGATTCGCCTGTTCGAATCCAGCTCACAGCTCCGGGGTTGTCACCAGCTTGGCTGGCCGTTCACACTAATACAATTGGCAGTATTAGAGGGTGGGAGAAGCTGGCGGGGTAGGTCCGGGTCGTTGTAAACAGCGACTCCTACAGTTCGGTCGGGGCGCCTGCTAAGCGCGGATAGGACTTGAGTGGGATAGTGTGATCCTTCCACATGCTACGCCCTCTCAATGAGAATCCGCGCTGCCAGGTGAAAAGAAGCGGTTGATTGGCTGGACGTGTGTCGGAGGAAGCACGTGATAGCCTCCACTCTCCAAGACCGACTGTGGGGGGTAAGTACGCAGCGACCAGGAAGGGGATTTGGAATTGGCATAACGACTAACATTGGGATGGGAGAAAAATCGGAGGAAAATGGAGGGGGAAAAAGATCAATAAAATAAAAAAAAATATGTGAACTGTGAACTGAACTAGTTCATGTATAAAGTGAACTTTCCCAACACTGGTGAAATATATATGGGCACAGGTGCAACAGGTCTAATGAGGAATGGGTGATGGGGAGGTCTCACAGTTTTTACGGCTTGGACACAGCCATCATAACACCACAATATAAATTTACCAGTATTATTCAACTAAGTAACTTTTCTGTAAGCTTAAATCTTCATTAAATGGGAACCTCACCCAACAGTGAATAGCACCTGGACATCTACACATTGAAGGTCTTCTCCCACAGCCAGCCTGGTTAAATGGTTTTGTTGTGTTCGTCTCCCAAAGGGGAGGGTCTGACCTTCATTAAACCCATAATTTCACATGACCTTTGTATATCAGTTGAATGCTGAGATGTCTTTCCTCTGAAATTAACAGACTTCAGACCCTGACCCGTGAAATATGGGGAATCAAGACCAAATTAAATCTACTCAATCGCCATCACATTTGACTCAGACAGTGATTTTAATGGAGAAAAAGCTTTCATTTGACTGCGCTGAGTCTATCCCACTCTGTTGTTACTGACCTGAAACAGTGGTCCAATATCCACATCGAAGCCCAGGTCAGCAAACCCAGTGGCAATGACCTTGGCTCCTCTGTCATGGCCGTCCTGCCCCATCTTGGCCACCAGCAGACGAGGGTTCCTGCCCTCATGCTCCTTAAACTCTAGGACTCTGGAGAAACAACCATAGACAATCATAAGGAGAACTAATTCATGTTTCTTTTATTTAAATTATATTTTAAACATAATGTTCTACACTACTGCTACACTGTTGCCTCCACCCCAAGTGGAATTGTTGAGGGATTGGCTCAACTATTTTGATGTCAAGAACTTTGTGTTTAAACAAAAAGAATGATTACAAAAGCTAAAATGTAATCTCATAAAAAATAGGTCTAATATGCTAATTAACTGTTTTATTTGCTAGCTGCTAGACCAGTGGTTCTCAAACTTTTTACACCAAGTACCACCTGAGAACGTAGCTGGCTCTCCAAGTATTACCATATGACCGGCGTTAAAATACAGTCTATTCAGCTATGCACAGTTCACGCAGGAGGCAAATGTATTCCTAATACCATTATTTATTGTTAACTTTTGTCAGACACAGCCACAATGTACAAAGGGATAGCACTAGAACTAGCAAACGCTCCCACACAACTCATACAATGCAAGGGGCATTGAGAACATAATAACTAACATTCTCACATAGCAAGTGAGAAAATTAAGAACTGTATTTCAGCAAATGTACTTAATTCTGTTTCTATCTCTTTCTCTCTCTCTCTCTCTCTCTCTCTCTCTCTCTCTCTCTCTCACACAGCAAGCAATTGTCCGTCATTCTCTCACTCACACACACACACACACACACACACACACACACACACACAATTATTTTGTTACAAAAACTTAATTTCCTGCATTCAGGTGCAGGCATTTTTGAAATTTTACCCTTTAAATGCCAGTGTTTATGATGGGCATCACAAATTATTGTAAAAAAGAAAAGAAAACACATATTCAATAAACATTTTAATGTTTACCCTTTAAATGCCAGTTTGTGTGATGGCATCACAAATTATTGTAAAAAAAATATCAAGTCAAATATTTTCAATATATCAAATGCAAAGTAAATTTTTCTGGGGGGGATTATTACAGGCTAGGCATGTGTCAATGATTAGCAGCAACACAGATTTTGATGGATTTTTTGTAATGTCAGATTTAACACCAACTCTTTTCAGAAAAGTGGGAGTACTTCATTTTTTATCTGACATTACAAAAAAATCTAAAAATAAATGGTTATGATCAGGGCTGAAGTTGAATTAAAGATTTATGACTGTTTAGACCGCATTACTCTCTGTCACAGTGATCTCCTGGTTGTTCCCCACTTAGGTTATCTAACTATCGCGCCGCCGCAACCAGAAACACTGGCCTGGCCTGCTTCTAAGTTCAGTGGCCTGACAAGAAGACAAAAAAAAACAAAAAAAAATGTTTGCTTTTTTTGTAAATGTTTTCAAGTACCACCAGCAGTACCACCGCGTACCACAGTTTGAGAACCACTGTGCTAGACAATTACACAACTGCCGTGAAAAAGTCACCAATACAGAATATTTGTAATTATTTCCTGATTGTTGACTATGATTATTGTACCAATAACAGAATAATCATATGCATACTATTTCTTTGAAGTGTAACTCCATGGGTTGGACATCTGATGATTACACCACAAGTCAAATTGAAATCAACTATGGGCGCCCCAGTGGCGAACCACATAGCGCGCTCAGCCGCGACACGGCCGACCCGGGTTCGACTCCCGAACCCGTCGTTATTTGCCGAATGTCTTCCCCCCACTCTGTCTCCCATTCCTCCTCTGTCTCTCCCTACTGGACTGCCCAGTAGAAATAAAGCGATAAAAACGCCAAATAAAAAATCAACGTTTTTTTTTTTTTTTAAATCAACTAAACAAAACAATTAATTCGGTCGGCGGATTGATTACCTATTGTGGGCTGCGGAGATCTCTTCATGCTCTCCAAACTCGCTGCGGTAAGCACCGCTCACCATTCTGGTGCTGGCTTTGTGTTCACCAAACACCTCCTTCATGGCATCAGTTATCTCCCCCACAGAGCACCTGCGGAGGGGAACACGCACCATGTCCTTCAGCGGAATGGCAATCATTTACCTATATCAAACCCTGCCCTCTTTTCTTGATCCTCCAATCACAGCTGTTGGTTCCCTCGGACAAACAAAACATTTTCCACATTCCTTCTGGGTTGTTCACTTGATTCTCACTAAACCTCATGTTTGACATGTAGTGACCAGCATTTTTAAAAGTTGTATAAAGCCAATTGGTAGGCCAAACCTTTTGGTGACCAGATAGGAGCATGGTCAAAGGCATTATTGAGGATTCAGATCGTTTTGGGGATATACCCTGAATCTGATTTGGATTTATTAACAGAATATCAATCAATACATAATAGGCTCTGTATTTTTGTAATTCAAACATCTTGGATTACAATATGTTATCCCCAGATTCAATGTAACCTTGCAAACAGACGAAAATGCTGAACAAATTGGGAGGTTATTATAAATGTGCAGGAACCAAAAAAAGCATTTGTTAAGGAATTCAACTTTTTCTTATTCTGAAAGCATTATTTTTCTTCTCGATTCAGTCTTAATGTGATTACTAAAATCCAATGAAAGATACTGTTGTCATCCCATTCAAGGCAAACACTGATAAGCAATTTAATATATATATTTTTACTAATTTTTCATTGAGCTGTAAAGTTTTTCAGTCAAGTGCCCCTTTAAGGTCTGGAAGAAATGCCTTTCTCTTCTGATAATTGTGGTGAGGATGTGTGTGTGTCCATCAAAGTTGAAGAATGTGTTGTTTTGTAATTGAATAGTGATTGGATTGGATAATTGATTTGGATTGGACAGCCAGTGTTTTCATCATTAAAATATCTATAACAGGCCAAGGCCGGTAGAGCACACAAAACCCTATTGTACTGATGTAGCAATACTTCAAATATATGACTCACTCAAACTGAATTAAAATATCTCCCTCCTGGGATTCATCAACATGGTAAACAAAATATGGACAAACTAATCTTGTTAGGCGTCTAGTTTTGTTAGGCAAACAGCATGTGTCATCAAATGCCAGGTGTTCCTAATTACATGGCAGCCACAGTCAAATGAGTAGCACTGATGGCAATGTGCCATGTTGGCAGGAAATGCATGAGTGCCATGAAAATGTATTATTAGATTAGATTAGATCCTGAATGAATTCGGTTTTAGACAAAATACACATTCACACACCGACGGTGGAGGCAACCATGCAAGGTGCCAACCTGCTCATCGGGGGCAAATAGGGGTTAAGTGTCTTGCTCAAGGACACTTCGACACGCTGCCCAGGAGGAGCGGGAATCAAACCGCAATCTTCCGTTAACCAGACGACCGCTCTACCTCCTGAGCCACTGTCGCCCCCCGGACAAGTGTTGCCACAGCTGGGAGTGGCTGTGAGTCGCTGACCTGGCTCGAGCTGCATCCACGGCCAAGGCTAGCAGGTTGCCGTCCCTGGTGCGAGCACACTCTTTGATGGCAGCAAGGCACCTCTTCGCTACCTCAGGGTCACGGGTCTTCCGCACCTGCAAGGGGGGGAAGAGGAAAGAAAACCATGACACAACCGTGGCATAACCACAAAACAGGCTTAACTGAGCCCTAATATATTAATTTGCATGGAGAGTTTGACGCATGGAGTTTAATTTTGTCCATAAGATGGAGGTGTAGGGTTTGATCCCTCCATTGAATTCCAATTCTGACACTTAGATGTGAAGTCAAGAGGCTGCAAAAAGAACTTGCCAATAGGGTTGGTTGATAATTTATTATTATATCTGTTATTATTACATAGTATCTCGATCATATTGCGTTGAAATTACGATATTGTGATATAAATGAATGATACAACTACATATCAACTAAAGTTTCTCTCAGAATGAGATCTTCGGTATTTAAGTGGATGTTATTTGAAAATAACAATTTTGGTTTGATTTCACACATCATTGTCATGCAGTTCAATGCAATGAACATAAGTTTATAAGTTTATTTGGATCCCCATTAGCCACAGCAGTGCTGGGGCTATTCTTCCTGGGGTCCATAACACATAAAATACAGTTACAGACTTATACACTCACAACATTTACATGTCATACAGACAATTAAAACAACAATAAAAACCCTAATCAAATTCATAATACAATACAACAATATATACGCCTTATGAATTCATAATACAATACAATAATACCTACTCATAATTAATTCATAATACAATACAGCATAATATACTATTTAGCTTTTACATACATTATCTATGTTCATATCAGCCAATTATACAATATTTTAATAATATATCCCTATCAGACACATGCCTTTTCATCCATATATACCTATCTCTTTATCAGACGCATACATTTTCATTTACGTACACACTATCTATTAGGGAATGTCAATTTCTTTGGTTGAAAATGTTGTTTTACCACGATTTTGAAACGACATTTACTATTCTCCTGCTTAACATGTCTGGGAAGAGAGTTCCATTCCTGCATACCACGGAACATGACAGTTCGCTTCATTGCATTCGACCTCACTTTTGGAAGTGTAAAACCTCGTGCAGAAGCATGTCTGGTGGAATGGTTGTGTCTGTCAAGACTTATAGATAAATTGTTATATAAAATTGAGGGGATCTTTGTAACAAGAATATTCCTAGTGAATACAAGGAGTGAGCAGAGTAATTTATGTTTGACAAGTAACCAAGTTAAACAACTGTGCATCGCTGCAACATTAGTTCTGTACTCACAGCGAAGCGCTATACGTGCTGCTTTGTTTTGTACCATTTGTAATTTTTTCAGTTTATTCGTCGTTACATTCGACCATACTGCAGGACAATAGTCAAGATTTGACAAAACCAGAGCTTGAATTACCTGTTTGATAGAATTTAGTGGTAACAAATGAGCACATCTTTTAACAACAGAAATCCCTCTTCCCATTTTCACTACTATATTGTTTATATGGTGTGACCATGACAATTTACTGTCTAATGTTACCCCTAGGAGTTTAGTCTCCTGGACTTGATTAATTACCACATCACTTATCAAAAGTTTCAAGACTGGGTTCGTTCTTAGAGTATGGTTTGAACCGAAAATGATGCTACTTGTCTTTGATATGTTTAGAACTAGTTTGTTATTCTTTATCCATTCCATCACTGATTGCAACTCTGCCTTTAGGACCGTATTTAATTCATTGGCTGTTGAGGCTGATGTGTAAATCGTTGAATCATCCGCATACATAGAAATATATGACTTATTTAGGACAAGAGGCATGTCATTTGTAAATATGGTGTAGAGCAAAGGCCCAAGGCAACTTCCTTGGGGTACTCCACACCTTACCGTTTTAACTTCTGAGTAACTCCCATTAAAAAAAACGATTTGTTTCCGGTTTGCTAAATAATTTTGCATCCAAGATAGTGCAGATGAGGAGAAACCGTAACATTCAAGTTTTTTAAGTAAGAATTTGTGATCTATGATGTCGAATGCTGCAGTAAAATCAAGCAAGACAGCTCCAACCATTTTCTTTTTATCTATCTCTTTCAGCCAATCATCCGTCATTTGGGTTAAAGCAGTCGCTGTTGAATGTCCTTCACGATATGCATGTTGAAAATCAGTGGTCAATGTGTTAAAAGAAAAGTAGCATTTAATCTGTTCACTTACTATTCTTTCCATCAGTTTACTTAAAACTGTGCTAAACCTATATTTTATAGTATAGCTATGGGTCTAATAACGCCGTCGAGTGTCAGTGAGTTTCTTCCAGTCAACGTGCAAAAAACTGATTATTTTTTCATCCGTACATTTCCGTTTGATACCGTTTTGAATATGAATATAGTTTGGGTGCTTCTGAGTCATTCCAGGAAAAAGACGCGAAAACAGCGTTTTTGTGTAATTCAATAAACACGTTGTAATTTTTCACCTGATTATCGAATCTTCCTGAAATCAATGCGAGATCATCATTATTATCCTTCCTCGTGCAAGCATGCAATGTGGTTTAGACCGGCGCCCCCCCCTCTTGCCACCAACGGCACACAGCCACACATACACACACACACAGAGACAGCGTCGATCGGGGTAGAAATAAATATCAGATCAACGATCAAATATATAGTGTTCTTACCTTGTATCTGTTGTAATGCAAAAGAAATAATCCAATTATCTGATCGCCATTCCAGTTATCCACAGCGATCCATTGCACAATAACGGGCGGGCGGGGTCAGTTGTCAAAACCATACAAGCGTGTGTTTTGCCGGAGTGTTTAGGACCCGCCCCCATGCCGCAGCTCGGTAGAGAAAATAAACTACCCCGTTCCTAATGGAGTGCAATAATGACCGAAGGCGTTAGAGGCCGGTATAAGACCGTCTGCCAGCTCAGACACACTCAGAACAGTATGCACAAGGTGCCCTGCTGAATTATGAATGGCAATAGGGATTAAAAGAAATACTGTGAGAAAAACGTAGATCTACGTTTCCGGCACCCAACGTGTTAAGAAGTAAGTAAAAAGTAAGTAAAGGAATGTTCAGTCAATATACATTATATACAATATACAATACAGAGTAAAATGAGTCGATATGACACTCATCACCGTGTTCTTTATGAGAATGTTGGTTGGCCTTCTCTGACGGAGAGGTGCAACAAACACTGTAATTTGCACATTTTTAAGGCCCTTACTGGTAAGCTACCTCCTTAACACTTTGCCGCCCGACCACGTATAAATACGGGTTTCGAATCCATGCGTTGTGGACAGAATCACGTATAAATACGTGGCAAGTTATTATTGCTTTTATTCCATATTAATAACCGGGTCAAGGTCGCAGAGCGGCACTGCATATATTCCCTAGTCTGTGAATTTGAGGATGTGCAATACCGGCCAGATCCTCTTTTTTTTTTTTTTTTTACTTTGGCCATTTCCCTGGCTCTTTTATACGTTTATCGCATTTATACTTGGTCAAGTTCGACCGACAGAAGCAGGCTGAAAGGGTTCAGATGGGAGGGAAGACACTCTGGGAAAGGCACGGCTGCAGTCCGGGATTCGAACTCGCTCAGCCCCAGATCCGTGACGAGCACGGTTGTCCACGGCGCTGAAATAGCACTCGCGGTACGTGGTGAGCTACTGGAGCTCCCCCCGGCCAGATCCTCTTAGGGGCGCCATCGCTCCACTGCAATGTGCCCTGTGGGCGAATGGATGACTTTTTTTTCCCCCTTTCAATGAAGATTTTCAGTACCCGGATTCTGAACCAGCATCTTGTACCGTGGATTACGTTTCGAATCGCAGATTTCACCATGGAATAAGGGGATTTATCATCAGCCAATGGACATATCGATCTACCAGATGCCGATCGATAACGGGGAAATGCTCGGGGTATCTCACCGGCTCATGGTAAGATCTTTTTCACATAAATTACAGCCGGATCAGAGCTTGCTATGATACGCAACCAGCCGAGCAGCGTATGTGGCTAGTTACACAACCACTGTTATTGGTAATCAATAATAATAAACGACGTCCCCCGCCCCCCCCCCCCTTTGATGCATACAAGATGGCCGCTGTGTGAAGTGCTGAGCAGTACGCCTTAGCCTAAACCTCCGTATTATGCCTTTAATCATTGTTTGATCTGTGACCAACGCAAATTTTCTCAAACTGGATTCGCCCCCGTCAGAAACGGTAGAGAGCTTGGAAGACTACATTGACTCGTTGTATCACAATAAAGTTATGCCGAACCAGGCAGACAAACGCACTAGGTCTGAACTGGGCTCTAGCGACATTGACGACTCATCAGGTGACATCCGTGAGTCTCTAACAGCGATAAAACAGCAACTCCAGAAGCTTAATTTACTTGATCAACTGACAAATGACGTGAAAGATCTCAAATCTTCTGTGGAGTGGAATAACTCCCTCATCGAAGTGCTAAAGGCGGACAATGCCTTACTTCGGATTGAAGTCAACAAACTGAAATGTTTGACAGGCGAACTACAAAAGGATCGAGCCAGCATGGCTAATGTCATTCTGGATCTTCAATGCAGAAGCATGAGGGATAATATTATAATTCATGGACTTGCGGAAATACCAAATGAAACTCACCTGAAATCCGAAGTGCTGTTAAAGTCATTTCTGACTAACAACTTAAAAATGGGGACGGAGGAAACCGAAGCAATCCGCTTCTCCAGGGTGCATCGCCTGGGGAGGGCCAGAGTCGACCAGCAGCGGCCCCGTCCGATTGTGGCCAAAGTTACCGACTCCAAAATGAAATACTCTGTCATGTCCAAGGGGAAAGAGCTGAAAGGTTCCACGTACTCCATTAGTGATCAATTCCCAGCCGAGATCATGAACAGACGGAGGCTGCTGTACCCGTTCTTGTCAGAGGCGAGGAAAAATGGAAAGAATGCTCGGCTCTTTGTTGACAAACTCTATATCGATGGCATCCTTTATAGGAATCCTCACACAACATACTGGCTGAGTGGTGGTGAAGATAATATCGTCAGGACTGGTCACTCCACAGAGACAGCCCTCATTGCGGTCACAGAGGCACTTCACTTAGCAAAAGCTGTCCTGATTCTCCTAGATCTATCTGCAGCCTTCGACACAGTCAACCACCAGATCCTCCTCGCGGCCCTCGCAGGAATGGGAGTGGCTGGCTCTGCGCTGACATGGCTGTCATCATACCTCAATGACCGCTCCTACCAAGTGTCATGGAGAGGGACCCTGTCGGCCACCCGCCCCCTGCGGACGGGTGTCCCCCAGGGCTCGGTTTTAGGACCCCTTCTCTTCTCCCTCTACACTAAATCACTGGGTAACATTATCACGTCTCATGGCTTCTCCTACCATTGTTATGCCGACGATACTCAACTCTTCCTCTCCTTCCCTCCATCAGATATCCACGTCTCTGAGCGGATCTCGGCCTGTCTGTCCGACATCTCCGCCTGAATGACGACCAACCACCTCAAACTGAACCTAAGCAAAACAGAATTGCTCCACCTGCCGGCCAAATCCTCCCCCCTGACGGACCTTTCCATCACAGTCGAGAATGCAGCTGTGACCGCGTCCCCGACCGCCAAGAACCTTGGTGTTGTCCTCGACGACCAGTTGAACTTCTCTGCTCACATCGCAGCGACAACCAGAACCTGCCGATTCCTCCTGAGCAACGTCAGAAGGATCCGCCCCTTCCTGACAAAAGAAGCCACCCAACTCCTCGTCCAATCAACAGTCATCTCCCGCCTCGACTACTGCAACGCACTGCTCGCTGGCCTCCCGGCCACTGCCACTAAGCCTCTTCAACTCATTCAGAACGCAGCGGCCCGCCTGATCTCAAACCTACCGAAGTCGGCCCATGTCACCCCACTTCTTCGGGACCTGCACTGGCTCCCCATTGCTGCACGAATCCGCTTCAAGGCCCTCGACCTAGCATACCGTGCGGCAAAGGGAACCGCTCCCGCCTACCTCCGGTCAATGGTCTCTAACTACACACCCTCAAGACCCCTACGCTCTGCATCTTCTGGCCGCCTCAGACCTACTCCTATCCAAGCTCCGGGAGGGTCATCAAAGAGAAGTCGCCTATTCTCAGTCCTTGCCCCACAATGGTGGAATGAACTACCCACCCCAGTTAGGACAGCCGAAACACGTCCAATCTTTCGCCGTCGACTAAAGACGCACTTCTTCAACCATTATCTGAATAAAAAAAATAAAATAAAAAATCTAACCCTAACTAACCATACTGTCATGCACTTGTCCTAATAAACTAATCTACACTGTAGCACTCAACACTTTGATGCACATTGTTACTCAGCTGATAGAGTTGTGCCCTTCCTGATGGCTTGTCGTACAGAACTTGTAAGTCGCTTTGGATAAAAGCGTCAGCTAAATGACTAAATGGAAATGTAAATGGAAATGGAAATGTCTGTATGCAAATCCAGGTGTACGAGAACGAGCTTGCAGTTTAACCCTTTTCTCGCCAATGACGTGTTACAACGTTATTCTCCGCCATGCGTAATCTGCCAATGACGTAGTACAGCGTCTTTGAGATCAATATTTCAAATTTCTGTCATGGCAATCATATTTCACCCACGGAGACTTGACGGGTGCTGTAGATCTCCTCTCAACTCTCCAACGGTTCAAGACCGCCACCTGGTGGCCGATCGGCGAGTTGCCAAAACCGGAAGTGAGTGGCCGGAAGTGGTGCTCACCCATATTTCGTCCGGCCACTCGCTATCGCTTGCGGGACTCCATCTCGACACACTGGACATGGATCCGTTGCCATAACTCGATAAACAACATGATTGGACGTATATTAGTATTATACAACCTGGAACTGGACCAACTAGATTGACATCCCATAATAACGATCTTTTTGCTCCAGTAGCATCCCCCATCGCTACGAGGAAGCTGCGGTGAGTTTCAGCGTGTTTGATTATTATTATCCATACAAACTGCTCTGATCTATATATCACCCATACTACATAAATGATTTAAAGGGGAACTCCAACATTTTGGGAAATTAGCTTATTTAACATCTTCCCTGGAGTTAGACAAGAAGATACAAAAATGTTTTGTCTCTGTGCGTGCATTTAGCTTTGGGAATAGACGCTCCGTTAGCATAGCTTAGCTTCATCACTGGAAGTGAGGCAGATCCGTAGCCTTACAGTGCCTTACAGTGTATTGCAAGGTCTGACATTGACCAAACTTGATATGCATGACCTTGGTGGGCTCTAGGTCAACTCCTGAAAAGGGGGTCAATGTCAGACCTTGCAATCAAAAGTTAGGGGGCGCACTGAAATTATGGCAAGGGTTATTAGCCCCCTAACTTTTGATTGCAAAGTCTGACATTGACCCCCTTTTCAGGAGACCGTATTTTAGTATGAATGTGTGAATGAAAAAGTAGAACGTTGCTACATCCTAAACGATAGATACTTGATGTTGAATGGGCCATAGTAATGTCAATTTAGCAATACAATTTAAAAAGTTATAGCCCTGCAAAGAAGGGGAACATCTCCATAGACTTACAGTACTGGCAGAGAAGGGATTAAGATGAGAATAATCTCCGGCAGATAAAGGGTTAAGAATGAGTGACGTTTTTCATTCATGGGATTGGGAACCCAACTGAGAAGATTTTGGCCACCTACGAAGACCGTTTCACGCATTCAGGAATCCAGAGGAGTATTTTTGTAAATGTGTTAGTACGAAATGTTTACCAAGGTACAAAGGTACTTACGAACATGTTCGAGAATGAGGAGGACCATTATCTGCGGCCCAGCCATGTGCAAGCAAGCTGGGACGCTACTGCATTTAGTATTCCCTGCCTTCCACCAGTATCACTGACCTTGGTGAGCTTGTCAATCTGTTTCTGACGCACGGCGGTGTTGTCGATGGACAGCACCTCCACCGTCTCCTCCTTTTGAAGACGGTACTTGTTCACCCCAACGATGACCTCTGAACCTGGTGGACACGAGAAAGGAGCAGCACTAATGAGGTGAGCGGGCGCGGGGACATGCGTGACAATAACACAAAACAGCGACAGATCCAGTCCTCCACAAGCATATTACATCCAGTCCTCCACAAGCATACTACATCCAGTCCTCCACAAGCATACTACATCCAGTCATCCACAAGCATATTACATCCAGTCCTCCACAAGCATACTACATCCAGTCCTCCACAAGGATACTACATCCAGTCATCCACAGGAATACCACTGTACATCCAGTCCTCCACAACCCTCTGAATCCTTTCAACAGGGTGAAGATCAGTGAAGACCAGAGCAGAGTGGGCCTTTGTTAGATGGAAGTCTGAAGTCTCTGCAGAAGTCTTAGAAAAGAGTGAAATAAAACCGCACAACTACATCAAACACAAATCAAAAGTGCAGGCAGGAAGGACGCTAATAGGCACTGTAGTGTTTCTGCTGATATATCAACTTGTACTACATCAACTTCCCACAGGAGAGCGGTGGCAAGGCACGTCTTTTGTGAACAGTACAATTCCTCTCCAGCTGAGTTGAGTGCGTATGCGCATACTGCATGTTCCTCTTCTTGCTCATGTTCACAGGGTTTAAACACAACAAGGCAGCCTGGGGTCATCATCATGGGGAACAGAGGCTCAAATCTGTATGATGGAGCATGTGCGAAAATATACACAATTTTCCATGTGTGCATGACCTGGACATGGATTTCAACAGGGTTTGTCATACCAGTTTGTGCATATCCAGTGATGCAACATATGAGACGACTATGGACCAGCCTTTTTATGGAATATATAATGTGTGTGTATATATATATATATATATATAAGAACTAATTTATGTAATTTATGTAATTTATGTTGAGAACCAAAATAAAGTATCCAATTATAACCCAAAGCTGGTTCCTTTTAACATTTGAAAGCAGGGGCTAACCTGCACCAATGATAAACGACTCTCTACTGAGTCCAACAACAAGTGGTTCATGAGTTACTGACTGTACAGTATGTCAATGTTTGCGACTCAATATTTCAGTTAGCTTTCACTGATCATGGCGCTGCAACGAACGGCTGCCTCTCTGATCGCTCCGTCGAGACTGTGCTTTCTTTTGTTAATTTTTATAGTATTAAGAGTTTTATTTGCACCTACTGTTGGTGCATTATACGTGTATGACCGTCAGTCAATCATTGACATTGGATTAAAGAAAACTTACCGATTGGATTGCTCTCTGGATCGGATTGCCGTACAACAACAATGGCCAGCGGAGATCCTTTGTTGTGGCCATGGCCAAAGCCAGGAGACGCCACGACGAAGAGGGAAGAGAGCCGGAGTCCGGAACAGACTGAGGTCCAAACGACACAGAACCACATTGCCCAGCATATTGTTGGCCAATGTGCAATCGATAGGGAATAAACTGGACGACATCAGAGCACGGATCCAATTCCAGAGGGACATTCGGGATTGTAACGTCCTCTGTTTCACAGAAACTTGGCTGAGTCCAGATGTCCCGAATCACGCAATAGAACCGGCAGACCACTTCTTCGTCCTCCGCAAGGACCGGACGGCAGAAGAGTCACTAAAGAAGAAAGGAGGCGGCATTGCCTTCATGATAAACAAGGAGTGGTGCGATGTAGGCAACGCAAAGGAACTGTCTAACCACTGCTCCCCAGACCTGGAGTTTATCACGATAAAATGTCGACCCTTCTTCCTCCCAAGAGAGTTAACGTCCATCATCCTCATCGGAGTGTACATTCCACCACACGCGAACACTGGGGTCGCACTTTCAAAACTTCACGACGAGGTAAACAAACTCCAGACAGCTAATTTTGACGCTGCCATTTTGGTTCTGGGTGATTTCAACAGCGCGCGTCTTAAAAAGGTGTTGCCGAATTTCTATCAGCATGTGACCTGTCCCACCAGAGGCGAGAACATATTAGACCATGTATACTCGCAATTTAAGAATGGGTACAAGTCACAGGCTCTTAGTCCATTCGGTAAAAGCGATCACGCCGCCATCTTTCTTTTGCCAAAGTACAAACAAAGTCTCAAGCGAACGCCGGTGGTCTCGCGAGAGGTTAAGCGTTGGGCCGTGACGTCAGAGGAGTCACTCCAAGCTGCACTGGAATGCACAGACTGGAGTGTATTCCGTGATAACACAGCCAATATTAACGAATACACCGAAACGGTGATTGACTATGTCTGTACTCTGGTAGAAGAAACAATCCCCTCCACCAAAATTAAAATCTACCCAAATCAAAAGCCCTGGGTAGACAAATCCGTCCGTGAGGCTCTGAAAGTGCGCACATCAGCATACAACACCGGGCTGGTGACAGGCAACATGGAAGAATACAAGATGGCAAGATACAACGTCAGGAGAGCAGTAATAGAGGCAAAACAGCGTTACAGGGATAAAGTTGAACTTCAGTTTGAACAGGCTGACTCTAGAGGCATGTGGCAGGGCCTCAGAACAATGACAGACTACAAAGGCACCCCCCTCAAACTGAACAGTGACATCTCCTTAGCAAATTATCTCAATTCCTTCTATGCAAGGTTTGAGGCTGTGAATAACAACACCAGCCTACAAACCACGGCAATGGGGGGGAGGGTCTGCTGATGGAGACTCAGTGTTCAGGGTAACAGAGCATGAGGTGAGACGGATCTTTAAAAAAGTGAATATCAGGAAGGCAGCAGGACCGGACGGCATCCCCGGCCGCGTCCTAAAAGTCTGTGCCGACCAACTGGCCCCGGTATTCACTGACATCTTCAACCTGTCCTTGGAACAGGCTGTCATCCCCACCTGTCTGAAGAAGTCCACCATCATCCCTGTACCCAAAAAATCTACGCCCGCTTGCCTCAACGACTACCGCCCTGTAGCCCTCACCTCCATAGCCATGAAGTGCTTTGAGAAGCTAGTGAAGGGCTACATCTGTTCCTCCCTCCCCATCAACCTGGACCATCTGCAATTTGCATATCGCCCCAACAGGTCCACGGAGGACGCCATAGCCCATGTGCTGCACACAGCAGCATCACACCTGGACAAGAGGCAGGGGAACTATGTGAGAATGCTGTTCATCGACTACAGCTCAGCATTCAATACCATAGTCCCCTCCAAACTCATAGCCAAGCTCAGGGACCTGGGCTTGAACTATGACCTCTGCCAGTGGGTCTTGGACTTCCTGACGGGCAGACCCCAGGTGGTAAGAGCCGGCAACTGCACCTCCTCATCCATCACGCTCAACATAGGGGCCCCCCAGGGCTGTGTTCTGAGCCCCCTCCTCTACTCCCTGTACACACATGACTGCGTAGCACAGCGGAACAACAACACCATCATCAAATTTGCTGATGACACAGTAGTGGTGGGCCTGATCTCTGCCAACGACGAAAGGGCCTACCTGGAAGAGGTAGAGAACCTGTCACAGTGGTGTCAGGAGAACTGCCTCTCCCTGAACGTCAGCAAAACAAAAGAGATGATTGTGGACTTCAGGAGGTCGGGGGTCAAGGACTACAGCCCCCTCAGCATCGACGGGGCACCGGTTGAGAGAGTGAACAGTTTCAAGTACCTCGGAGCCCACATATCCGAGGACTTGACATGGACCACACACATTGACAGTGTTGTGAAGAAGGCACGACAACGCCTCTACTTCCTCAGGCGCCTAAGGAAGTTCCAAGTCAGTCAGAAGATCCTTAGGAACTTCTACTCATGTACAATAGAGAGCATCCTGACCGGCAACATCACCTCCTGGTTTGGGAATAGCACTGCACAAGACCGTAGCAGACTACAAAGAGTGACACGTTCAGCCGAACGCACAATTGGAGGGGGGCTTCCCACCCTCCAGAACATTTACAACAAGCGGTGCAAGGGGAAGGCTAAGAGAATTATTAAGGACTCGAGCCACCCGAACAACTGCCTCTTTGAACTGCTGCGGTCAGGCAAGCGATACCGGAGTCTTAAGGCGAGCACAGAAAGACTCAGAAGAAGCTTCTATCCCCAGGCCATCAGGCTGCTAAACGAACAATAAACACTGTTACAAAGGGTCAGATTAAACCGAATATATATATTTATTGCCTGAGATCCCATGTATAATATTTGTATATCGTTTGATATCCCTTGTGTATTCTTTGTACATATACACTGAATATCCCTTTAGTCTACAGGACAGACCATAATATTCGTTCTCCTATTGGAAGCGATCCCCTAGGCGTCAGTGACTTACCCCTAGAGCTGACTTGAAAGCTACCGACACGAACATGTCCCAACTAGCCCCGGTTCCGCGTAGGAATACGGCTACCGAAATACGAATGGTACTATTTGTTCACCGTGCACATAAATAGGGCGCAAGAAATGTAGAACTCCTCTTAGTCCCTCGTCCCGTTCAGTTCCAGTTATCCAAGTGACGTCTCTCCCCACTACGCAACGTGGGCAGAGTAGGGCTCGCATCGCCCCAAGATAGAGTCTCGTGTTATCCTAATACGTTTGTTTAACGTATCGTTCGCTATTTATTAGTAAACCTTCATTACGAGTCAAAGACCACGTGAAGTGGGTAATTGTGCGTCTACATAGAGCATTTATTGCCGCGTACTAATAGGATAGTAACGTCAAGTTCAACCGTGCACTACCGCGCACCGGAGGATACCTACACCGGACCAGCAGAGCCACTTTCCGGCAAGGATTATTATTCTTCATTGCTTTGACCAAGCTGCTGGAGCAGAGAACCGCCTACCCCACTGCTACTGTGGGATCTACACCTGCCCGTGAGACCATCACTCGAGCCCGTCTCTGTCGTACCAGAGGCTCCACGGCTTTCACCTACGCGGCGCGCACCCTGGGACCAGGCTGCCTTTCCCCGCTGCTCCAGGGAGTAAGATCGCCTCCGTGGACCATTGACTTTCATAGAGCATTGCCTCCCCCTGCTGGCTTACAACCGGTAGTACACCCCCCCTCCCCAGAATACCAGATCTAATTCCTTTTTTTTTTTGATCCACTTTTTCTCCCATTTTTTCTATATTTTCTCCCATCCCAATTTCGTATCATCCAATTCAACCCTCCCCTGTCACGAACGCTGTTTCTTGCCTCCCACAAGCCGGCTGCAATGTGGACTAAGTCATACATAGCACAAGTCCCCTCCGGTACTTGAGGTAACAGCAGTCGCATCTTTTCACCTGCGCAGCTCGACCTCTCAGTGTCGAGGAGTAACGCGTGGGAGGCTCACGCTGCCCCCGACACTTCCTGATTCTACTGCGCAGGCGCACCAACCGACTTGTAGGAGTCGCTTGTTCACAACGTTCGATCCCCACCCTTCAGTTTTCCCTCCCCGTAATACGGCCAATGTGTATTACTGCGGACGACCAGCCAAACTGAAAAACAATGTGGAGAGCTGGATTCGAACACGCGAATCCTAGCGTCTCCACACTGGTGGCGAGTGCCTTAGACCACTACACCACCTAGCCGCCACACCAGATCTAATTCCTAACATTCCATATTGATTTACTTACGTACATTCTTTGCCTTATAAGCGCACCAAAGTAATGTAATATAATATTCTTTATGTAATAAATATTCTAAACGAGTATTTGTGTGGAAACCGTTTCATTGTGGAAGTGTTGTCATCTAATATACTTGTGTACAGTAAGGCCAGTAATGTACATACACGGTAGTAGTTTAATGATACTAATACTTGATTAATACAGTCAGGGAATTGTACCCCTCAGTTACAAACACTATGCAACAACCATCAAATGCACACAGCACACACACCCACACGCACACACTCACTCAAACAAACAACACACTGCAGCACCCACTCTCCACACTTTAGATCACACAAACACACTTTACACTTTATATTTATTGATAAAGGATTTGCACTACAACTCGTACACCTACTGTGAATTGTACATAAATTGCACCTCGTCCCATTCCTGCCTTGCACTATATAGTATTGTATATTAGTACACTGCACAGTATTGTATATTGTATGGTAACTACGTCTATTCTGCATCGAACATTGTACATATGTCTAAACTGAACACTGTGACCTCATTTTTTTACTTCTAATTTTACTATGTTATTTTATTTCATACTTATCTTGTCTTGCACAGTCTCTGGAGCGTAACAGTAAGAAGCATTTTGTATAAAAGTATTCTGTACTTCTGTATGACAACTATTAAAGAAACTTGAAACTTGAAACTTGAACTTTCATGAATTCATCTGAATGCCATGCTGATAATACACTGCATTGTATGGTCTGTGAAAGAACTTTGTACAAGACAACATGTGTAGCCTAAATATTGACTAGCAAACATTCACTCGCATTAGCAAAAAGGAAATGACAAAGTTCCTGTGTGTTTTGCTTATACATTATCTAACTATTTATTCCTTATACACTACATTATACATTCATTTATTCAGTCCGTGCTGAGTGTGGTAAGAAGGCGTTCTCCTACTCTGCCCCCTTCACCTGGAACACATATACATTATACATTCACTTATTCAATCCCCTCAGTCCGTACTGAGCGTGGTAAGAAGGCGTTCTCCTACTCCGCCCCCTTCACCTGGAACACGCTACAGCAGAGTCTGAAGCTGGACAGCTTGGTTCCCCTAGCGAGCTTTTAATTGATGTTGCGTGTCTTGGAGAGAGCTTCTATGCTCTGCTCTTGTTTTTAAGGCTGAATATTTTCTTCACCCCCTCTTTGGCACTTTATGTATTGTGTTGTTGTTGTAATTTATTGTGTGTTGACTGGTGAATGTACTGTTGCTGTTTATGTGTAACTGTTGTATGGGCTGCTGTCTGAACAGGTCGCACTTGTAAATGAGACCTCGTCTCAATGTGATTTTACCTGTTTAAATAAAGGCTAAATAAATAAACTATAAAGGAAGGAAACTCTGCGTGTCTGTTTGCATGTCTTGTCTGTGTGTCTGTGGCATGAGTGCAATGTCAAACATTACGTTTTGGAAAGGGATTGTTTTGCCTAGGGGGGTGGGAACAGGGATCAAAGAGCTGTGTTGTTGCAAGCAGCACTTCCCAGGGGGGCCAAGCTATCAGTCCTGACCAGGCACGCGTTCCACATGGGCACGTGCTCTGAATGGCCACATTTTGAACAGGCGCTGCACTAGTATTCAAATAAGGGGCCTTTCTCACTCACCATTCAGGGTCGAATCAGCGGCGGGTCGAACCAGAAAAGGGTGTGTCTGTCTGAGTGAGAACGCTCCCCCCCGTCCCCGCCCCCCGCTGATTCGTCCCCGGGGGCGCTGAACCTGGACCAATGAAATAGGTGGTCTCGGGTGCAGGCCAGTGGGAGCGGGGGGCGTGACACACACAACGTCGTTACTGTAATGCTTTCATGCTTGCTTGAATTTTGGGCAGATAAAACCACACAGCAACAACTGGACAATACCCAGAAAAACAATATTTATGGGCAATTTGAGAGTTCAGACCTCAACCAAAAACAAGCATGTGGAGCCTCACAGCTCAGTGGATGAAAACATGAAGCCACGTTACAACGCACAGCACTTCCCTGGCTCGCATTAGGCCTGGCAATTTTGTTTGCCATTGCTATGTCTATACATTGGTTTCTTGTTCGAATGCATTTATTTCTATTAGACCAGTGGTGCCCAACCAGTCGGCCGTGGTCGACCAGTAGATCAATGACATGCAATATAATTGCCACGAGCGATGGGATAATGTTAGCTGCTGAACAGGCTAAGCTAACTATCGTTAGCCGTTAGCTTAGCGTTTGCCATTGCTATGTCTGTCTACTATACTTTCTTGTTCGAATGCATTTATTTCTATAGACCAGTGGTGTCTCTAATGTTATCTAGCTACTGATAGCTCCCGATATCATCAGTTTGGTGCTGGCTGGCTAACTAACGTGAGCTAACGTTAGCTGCTAGCCACAATGCTATACTGTTATACTGGCATATTCCATTCACGTTAGCATGTAAGCTAACAAAATAGGCGCCGATGAGACTAAACTCCGCTTTTGGTGTTCAATTGTGTTGATGTTAGTTTTGTTTCATCAACAAATGAGAGGCAGAACACAGTGAATGTATCAGTTTTGTTTATTGCACGTTCTTTGCTGAAAAATAAGTGCTACAGTGGCTATACTCCGCCGCCGTGTTAACACTCTTCCTGTTTACATTTTCGAGCATGACATCGCCTACGGCAAGCGTACACGCTCAAAATGCAAACCGTAAACAGAACCCGGAGCGAACCAAGACTGAAGTGTGTACACAAACTAGAGGGGGGAGAGGGAGGGGGGAAGTTCGCACCCGACCCGGAATGAGGACGGTACGGACCCGAACGGACCCGAATGAGTGAGTGAGAAAGCACCCTAAGTCCCGTCAATAGACAGGTGCATACTGTAACATGTCTCTGAAGTCAGAGTGGCAGACTAGCTCAGCCATAATGTTGTTGACTGAAGACTCAGACTGTTGCCTGTGTTGTTGAGTCGAGTTAAATAAATGGGGAGAGCCTCTGAAGATATCCATTTCAGTCTTTTCTCTTCAGTTTTTGTATAACTGAATGCTAAAAGGAGCACGCAAACTTTTTGGGAAATTAGTTTTTTTTTTTTTTTAAATGGGGCTTTTGAGGTAATGAAATCACTGCGGCCAGGCAGCAGTGGTTCGGCAAAAAAAGTATAGGGAGTATATATCTGCTTAGAAAACAAAAATGTCTCTTTTTTTTATCTACTTTTTCTCCCATTTTCTATTTTTCTCCCATCCCAATTTCGTATTGTCCAATTCTACCCTCCCCTGTCTCAAACGCTGTTAGGCCATGCCTCCCACAGGCCGGCTGCAATGTGGACGAAGCCTTGCATCACGTGTCCCCTCTGGTACACGAGGAGGTAGCCGTCGCATCTTTTCACCTGCACAGCGCGATCTCTCAGCGGCGAGGGTCTGCGTGGGAGGGACACGCCGCCCCCGTTGCTTCCTGATTCTGCTGCGCAGGCGCACCAACCGACCTGTAGGAGTCGCTGTCCACAACGTCTGATCCCTACCCACCAGCTTCCTACCCCTAACACTGCCAATTGTGTTAGTATGAATGACCAGCCAAGCTGGTAGCAATGCCGAGAGCTGGGCTCGAACCCAGCATCTCCTGCATTAGTGGCGAGCGCCTTGCCCACTGCGCCACTTAGCCGCTTTCTTTTTTATTTCTCCACGTGGTAAATACACAGGTCACAACATGTTTACAGGAATGTTTGAGTTGTATTTGAAGTGTATTTCATCTTTTAATATATTTTTGTTCTCACTTTTTCTGTATCTTTCTCCCATCCCAATTTAGTCGTTATGCCAATTCCCTTCCTGGTCGTTGCACGCATTGCCCCACTGTCGGCCTGGGGAGGGTGTAGAACTACCACATGCCTCCTCCAATACATGTGGAGTCAGCCAGCCGCTTCTTTTCACCTGACAGCGAGGAGTCTCACTGGGGGAATGTAACGTGTGCGGAGGTTCACGCTATTTCCCCCCGATCCCCTCCCTGCTGAACAGGCGCCCCGACCGACCAGTAGGAACACTGCCAATTGTGTTAGTAGGGACGACTGACCAAGCCGGAGGTACCACTGACAGCTGGATTCGATCTCAGAGTCTCTGCGGTGGTAGGCGAGTGCATTCTCCACTGCGCTACCCAGCTGCCCTATTTGGAGTGAATTTCATGACTGTTGGGAACTAGGCTACACTGGTACACCTACTTCCAGTGAATGACGCTAAGCTAGGCTAACGGTGCGGCTGTTCCCAAAGCTTAATGCATGCACAGAGAAGAAAAGGGTATGTATCTGCTTGTCTAACTCCAGGGTAGATGGCAAATAAGCTTTTTTTGAGTCCAGTGTTGCGATGCTCATATCAACACTGGTTGCACGCACGCTAATGACGCCACGCGCATGCGCATAAATGTTCCCTTGCATAAGGACAGACTAAAAACAGTGCCTAATTGCCTCTACGAATGGAATGTAACACTTCTGCTCACAAAACGTTGGTTGCACGGAATGTGCAACCTCGTCCCATGAGCAACGCATCACTGATTGAGCTGTACTGTACTGTACCCATTCTGCAATCTGTTCATTAAAGTTTTCAATCAATCAATCAATCAATCTATCTATGTTATGTGCTCTCCTGGTGGCCCTGGTAGAGTAAATGGTCATAACAGTCTTTAGAGCGGCCCCAGATAATTTTTATCACCAGTTTGAGGGTTATCTCTCTGGTTCTAGCTTTAGGAGAGAGTGGTGCGTGTTCAGAAATACTAAATGAACTGTCTTGGGGCACAGGGTGGTATTTCTCTGTAAACCAACAGCACAGGTCCTTCTCAAGTTGGAGGTTCCCAGTCACTGGACTCCATGGAAGCTTCTTCCACCACCCAAGGCCACGTGAGAAAGTAAATAATTCATACCCGGGCCTGCCCCATATTCCCACGGCTCCGCCTATCCAGCCCAACCCAACCAATTCAATTCAATACACGATTCGGCTCCATCGACGCGGTTCTGGGGTGGCTCGCCATTCGCCCAATTTCCTGCGGTATTCCCTTTAAAATCCCCTCTCTTTCCCTCCCTCATTGTCTGTTCGGTTTGTCGAAATCAAATGTCTTTGTTTATATACCGATCATTCATTCACTCATTCATCATGTATTATGCGCTTTTACCCATCCAGAAGTAAAGATACGTATTTACAGTGTATCATAATGTTTAGAATTGCAATAAGCATCGGTAACTATAATTGTCAGTATAATGATTATAAGTGTATATCCTGGTTTCGTCCTTTACATGTCACTTTGTCTAATTAAATTATGCTTTCTTGTCATCCTATTCAGACCTGTATACTTGCAAAGCAACCCCCCCACCCTCCAACCCTCATGTTTAAAGGCCACATTCCTGGAGCCCAGCTCGATCACCCTTTTAGGGGATCTGGGGTATTCGCTTACCCCCAGAATGGGGTCTCTGTCCCATAAAATTACATATAACGTCTACCTCTATCTTCACTGAGTGGAGCTCCGTCGGGAGGCTAACTGGTCGTAGGTTAACGGAGTCTGGTCCCCCTGTCTACTCTAATGGTTAGAGACGGGCGCTATTGTGAAAGGTCACCTTTCCTTTCCCTTCCCTCATCCAATCCCCACTGAGTGCACCTGCCCAGTGCATCCTCCCCAAGCCATCTGCATCAGGCTGTTGCATCGTTGCTAATAAACTATCGATTTCTATGGATTATTTATAGTCGTTATGCCAATTCCCTTCCTGGACGTTGCGCGCATTGCCCCACTGTCGGCCTAGGGAGGGTGAAGACTACCACATGCCTCCTCCGATACATGTGGAGTCAGCCAGCCGCTTCTTTCCACCTGACAGCGAGGAGTCTCACTGGGGGAATGTAACGCATGCGGAGGTTCACGCTATTTCCCCCTGATCCCCTCCCTGCTGAACAGGCGCCCCAGTTTACGACCAGGACAGTCACACACATAACCCGCCGGCTTCCCACCCGCTAACACTGCCAATTGTGTTAGTAGGGACGACTGACCAAGCCGGAGGTACCGCTGACAGCTGGATTCGAACCCAGAGTCTCTGCGGTGGTTTGATTGATTGATTGATTGAAAATGTTATTAACAGATTGCAGAATGGGTACAATACAGTAAAGCTCAATACACACAATTGTTAGGGGGATGCAGACCAGAGAAAGACCTTCGTCTTGTTTACATCAGGGTGCCCCATTTTCAATTCATCATAACATATATGACATATTTGACATACAGATAGACAGTACTGCTACATCTATACATTTATGACATACCAGATTTACAAATACAGTACTGTTTATGATACAAAAAGAGTAAAAAAAAAAAAAAAAAAAGAGAGTATATACATTTGATGAAGAAACTGTACATTGGAGGAGGTGGGGTGGGAGGGGGGGTTGGGTAGGTGGGGTGGGGGGGGGACTGTACATTGGAGGTGGTTGGGTGGGTGGGGTGGGGGCATTCTCCACTGCGCTACCCAGCCGAATTTGTTAACCCTACCACACACACACACACAATGTTTGGTCTTGGTTATGAATGGCTAAGATGAGAGATGAGTCTCTTGAATGAAGAAAAATGCTGGACTAAATAAAGTGCATTCGACAGCCCAGCAGATGGCAAAGACAGTATAACTACGGTTTTCAACTGTATTCAACTGTATTCAACTGTATACTGTTTGTCCTGCAAGCTCATAGCAGAAATAAGGGGGGGAAACGCATATCCATGATGGAGAACTTGTGACCAGCAAAGTAAGTGGAAAGGAGGTACAGACTCAACCAATTCACAAACACACACACACACACACACACACACACCTCCAACCGACACAAATGCACAAGCCACACCAAAACTTCCATCCATCCAAACTTGAACGTAACATTGTGTTAGAGAGCATGCAGTACATGTTCCTTCACAAATACAAATCACAGTAGGAAATACTCTCTTAGCCTAAAACAATACTTTGTACATTTGTAATTCTATTCCTGAATGACGGAATCAGGGGATATTATGGATTTACCCCGACGGCGGATCACTGCAGAGACACACACACAAACACCTGGGGCAGTAGAGGGGATGGGGGCTAGAGAGGAGGAGATAGGAGGACGAGGAGAGGGCAGAGAGGTCTGTGTGGCCATGAAGGTAGGTTGCACGGCTCCAGCATGTTCAGTAATATCCAAACCCCATCGTTATCGACAACAGAAAACACCCTCAAATATTTTGCAATATGGAAGGGTGTCAGAGAGAGAGAGAGAGTGAGAGAGTGAGAGAGTGTGTGTGTGTGTGTGTGTGTGTGTGTGTGTGTGTGTGTGTGTGTGTGTGTGTGTGTGTGTGTGTGTGTGTGTGTGTGTGTGTGCTGCAGTACCAGAATCTATGCGGGCCTGTCTCCGTGCAGCACATTCCTCGATGCGTAGTTTGGGGAGGCCCTCTGCCACGGCCCGGGCCATGCCGCCCAATTCCTCAATCTCTTTAATGAACTATACAGGAGAAAAGAAAATACAGCTTTTCACACAAAGGACTGCTGACAAGGAACACAAAATGGAAATACTTCCATACTACTGGGTTTGGAAGCAGAGAGCATTGCAGTGCTATTTAGCAATGTGTCACTGTGCTTCTTTAACTCATTCCGGATGGGGCGGTCAGGTGGCGTAGCGGAGATTGCGTTCGTCACCAACGCTGGAGATGCTGGGTTCGCGTGTTCGAATCCAGCTCCCGGCGTTGTCACCAGCTTGGCTGGCCGTTCACACTAATACAATTGGCAGTATTAGGGGGTGGGGATAGCTGGCGGGTGGGTCCTGGGCGTTGTGGACAGCGACCCCTACAGTGAGGGTAGGATCTGGAGAGAGGTAGTGCGGCCTCCCACACGTTACACTCTCCCAGTGAGAATCTGCGTGGCCAGGCTGGCTGCCGGCTGGCTGGCTGGCTGCACATGCGTCGGAGGAAAGCATGTGACAGTCTCCGGCCTCTCGGACCAACAGTAGGGGAAAGTGCGCAACAACCAGGAAGGGGGTTGGGAATTGGCATAACGACTAACAGTGGGATGGGAGAAAAATCGGAAAAAAGGAGGGGGAAAAAGATAAAAAAAAATAAAAATAAAACTCATTCCGGATGGCCCTTCCGTGCCAACGCTATATCCAATGGACAATAGGACTTATTTGCGAGTGCATAAAACATATCAAATATATTAGCAATAGATCTAAATAACACAGTGATCGTCAATGAGTTGCTTCCAGTCAACATGCACGAAACAGATAATTTTTTCATACATACATTTCCATTTTATACCGTGATGAATATCAATATATTTCTAGGGCGTTCTGTCTCATCTCAATAAACTCCAGCGAATCGAGCTTAAATGTATTTCCTTAGAAAGCGTGCCATTTGTCGCTTGATTTATGAATCGTTTTCAAATAAACGCTATGCACGAAGAGAAGCGGGGTCTGAAAAATCGCTTCTCCGTACTTTGGTCGGCGCAAACCTCACACACACACGCTCCGATGGCGGAGAAAGGAACGTCTGATTACCCCAAGATTCGTAACATAAAGGCCTTACCTGCCTCACATCTGATGTCATGCAAAAAGATTAATCCAATTCCTGATCGCCATTCCAAATATTGATTGCGTCCATTGATCCAACGTTATAGTCCAAAACACATAATCCAAGCTGCCCCCCTGACTCGACCAAGCTGCAATAGTATCCAGCTGCATGCCCGAGAAGGGAAACCTGGACCGGAGTTTTTTTTCTGATGCACATACCCAGCCAATCCAATCCAATGATGTGCAATACCATCCGGGAGACGATAGGCGGTGGTATTTGCCCTTTTGCGAGCTCAGACCCATTCCCAACGATAACATCAGGTTGGATGGATGAAAATGAATGGATATCGCTAATAAAATAAAATAAAATAAAATGTATTTGTAAAGCCCGACAACACACGTTAATGTCCCCATGGGCCGTACACGTCTTCTTTAAACAAGTCAAGAAGAAACATAACAATAAGTCAAGAAGAGAACAAGAACACCATAAGGTCCAACAAATTTAAAATAAATGCAAATAAATGAAAGAATGCAAGCACTCCCAGACATACCCCACGCGAAGGTAAGGAAAAACTCACTAAAACCTAACAATAGGGAAAAATGCTCCACAGGCAGTGTGGAGGAGAGAAACCTTAGAAGGGCCATTCAAGGGGGGATCTCCCTTCTTAGATGTCGGTGATAGTAGTGTTGCAGACTAACAGTTGATAAGCATGCACTCAAGTGTGTAGTGAAAAGAAATAAGGATTAAAACTTGACTATACTCGTGATTGGCACAGAAGCAATGGCGAGTTAACCCGACTATACTCGTGGTTGACACGGAATGGGTTAATTAGACCATAGTAAAAACATATATATATAATTTTAAAGTTAAACTATTTCCCTTTGAAAAATAAAATGTCTAAATATATTCTATTTACAGGCAAACAAAATGTTTTTGAATGAATGAATCAATCAATCAATCAGTGGGTGGAAATGTAAGGCCTTTCAAACAAACAGCATAATATGAATTTTCAAGAACAATAGACAGAGACACACACATACACCCAGACAGACGGAGACACACACACAGACAAACACACACACACAGACAGACGGACAAACACAAACAGACAGAGACACAAAAACACACAGACACACACACACACACAAACAGACACACACAAAGACAGACACACACTCCCTGTAGGTCACTGCTGTCTTGTTTTGTCGGTGCTTTAAGTCGCTGCAGGGGTTATTTTAGTTTACTTGATGCTTTCATTGGCCGGGAGCCGACCCCTTAAATGTCACTCTTGCTATATCTCTACATAACTTGAAGAGCTGTGTTTGAGCCGTTTTCTTGTTGTCTGTAAGTCTGTTTTTATGTAATGTTTTATGTGGATATAAAAGAAAACAATAAACATATTTGTCTAGTTAACTGCCTACCAGACACCCTCTCTCCCTTCCTCTCTTACTCTGGCCCCCTTGATCTCTTTACAGACAAACTTAATGCCGCTCTTCGTAGCACGCTCGACATTGTCGCTCCCCTTAAACCTAAAATTAAACGTGCTCCGCAAAAACTAACTCCCTGGTTTACGGAGGAAACGCGCTCCTTTAAAAAGGCTCGTCGCAAACTTGAACATAAATGGCGTTCGACCAAACTCGAAGTATTCCGCCTCGCCTGGAATGATAGTTTACATAACTACAAAAAGGCACTCTCACTTGCCAAAACCTCATATTTTTCCAGGCTCATAAATGAAAACAAAAACAACTCAAAGTTTCTGTTTGACACAGTTGCAAAACTTACGCAGAAACAACCAAGTGCCCTAAACCATGCGTTCTCAGCTAACGAATTCATGAAATTTTTTACAAAAGAAATTGACCTCATTAGAGATGAAATTGTTGCTTTACTCAACAATCAGAGTCCCTCCCAACCTCTGACGGGCATTCCCCCTGACTTTGATTCCAGCCATACGCTATGCTGCCTTGAAAACGTCTCACTTAGTGCCCTCTCTAAACTGGTTGGCGCGGCTAAACCCTCAACCTGTCTGTTTGACCCTCTCCCAGCAACTCTCATCAAAAAACTCTTCCCAACTCTAGGCCCTGCCCTACTCAATATCTTCAACACCTCCTTGTCTACTGGCGTGGTGCCCCTGGCCTTTAAATCAGCCGTCATTAAACCACTACTTAAAAAACCGAACCTCGACCCTCTAATCTTGAAAAATTACAGACCTATCTCCAATCTTCCATTCCTATCCAAAGTGTTAGAACGGATCGTCGCAACGCAACTTACTGACCATTTATCAAACAATCATTTCAATCTGGCTTTAGAGCCTTACACTCCACCGAAACGGCGGTTACCAAAGTCACAAATGACTTACTGCTCTCTCTTGACTCAAACCTCACTTCTGTGCTCTTATTGCTTGATCTCAGTGCAGCCTTTGACACTATCGATCACTCGATTCTTCTAGGTCGGCTTGAGAATCATGTTGGCATTCGGGGTCTCGCCCTAGCTTGGTTTAAATCCTATTTAATTGATAGAACACACTGCGGTCTATAATGATTTAACATCTGAGACCCTCCCAGTGCAATGTGGTGTCCCACAACTCTGTCCTGGGCCCTTTGCTATTTTCGATTTACATGCTACCCCTCGGCGATATCATACGCAAATTTGGCATAAACTTTCATTTTTACGCTGATGACACCCAATACTTTTATACAAAATGCTTCTTACTGTTACGCTCCAGAGACTGTGCTAGACAAGATAAGTATCAAATAACATAGTATAGCATGTAAATTAGAAGTAGAAAATGAGGTCACAATGTTCAGTATAGACATATGTACAATGTTCGATGCAGAATAGACGTAACTGAGTTACCATATAATATACAATATACTATGCAGTGTACTAATATACAATACTATATAGTGCAAAGCAGAAATGGGATGAGGTACAATTTAGGTACAATTTACAGTAAGGTGTACGAGTTGTAGTGCAAATCCTTTATCAATAAATATAAAGTGTGGGGAGTGGGTGCTACAGTGTGTTTGTTTAAAGTGAGTGTGTGCGTGTGGATGTGTGTGCTATGTGCGTTTGATGGTTGTTGTGTAGTGTTCATTTTTCGTTGAGCAGCCTGATGGCCTGGGGATAGAAGCTTCTTCTGAGTCTTTCTGTGCTCGCCTTGAGACTCCGGTATCGCTTGCCTGACCACAGCAGTTCAAAGAGGCAGTTGTTTGGGTGGCTGGAGTCCTTAATGATTCTCTTAGCCTTGCCCCTGCACCGCTTGTTGTAAATGTTCTGGAGGGTGGGGAGCCCCCCTCCAATTGTGCGTTCGGCTGAACGTGTCACTCTTTGTAGTCTGCTTCGGTCTTGTGCAGTGCTATTCCCAAACCAGGAGGTGATGTTGCCAGTCAGGATGCTCTCTATTGTACATGAGTAGAAGTTCTTTAGACTATAACGTTGGATCAATAAACGCGATCGATATTTGGAATGGCGATCAGGAATTGGATTCATCTTTTTGCAGAACATCTGATGTGAGGTAAGGAATTTATGTTACGAATCTTGGGTTAATCAGATGTTCCTATCACCGCCATCGGAGCATGTGTGTGTGTGTGTGTGTGTGTGTGTGTGTGTGTGTGTGTGTGTGTGTGTGTGTGTGTGTGTGTGTGTGTGTGACGTTAGCGCTGAGCAAGTCACGAATAAGCGATTTTTCAGCCCGCTTTTGTAACATGCATAATTTATTTGAAAACGATTCATAAATCAGCCGAAAAATTACAATGTGTTTTGTGTATTCCACTAAAGGGCGATTATCGCGTATTTCTCTGGAATTACTAGAAATCTCCAAAACTATACTCGTATTCAAAACAGTATAAAACGGAAATGTACCGATGAAAAAACTATCCGTTTCGTACATGTTGACTGCAAGCAAGTCATTGATTGATTGATTGATTGAAAACTTTATTAACATATTGCAGAATGGGTACAATACAGTACAGCTCAATACACACAATTGTTAAGGGGATGCAGACCAGAGAAAGACTTTCGTCTTGTTTACATCAGGGTCCCCCATTTTCAATTCATCAGGACATATATGACATACAGATAGACAGTACTGCTACATCTATACATTTATGACATACCAGATTTGCAAATACAGTACTGTTTGTGATAGAAAAAGAGTCCAGAAAAGAGTATATACATTTGACGTAAAAACTGTACATTGGGGGAGGTGGGTAGGTTGGGTGGGTGGGGGGGGGGGGGGCTGTACATTGGAGGTGGTTTGGTGGGTGGGGTGGGGGGGTTGGGTAGGAGGGGCGGGTGGGGAACATTGTACAACTGTACAAGCAAAACTGTACATCGGAATATTGACAAAACCATACTTGGTCATTTACTGTACATTGGAGGGGGTTGGGTTAGGACATTTACATGGGCCAGTTTCGAATTGCAGTCTCCCATAGGTGTTCTTTGAGAGTGTTTTTGAAGGTGGGTAGTGATTCACATTCCTTTACAGCTTTGGGTAGGGCGTTCCACATTGTTGTGGCATAATTGCGAAACGTGTTTAGTCCCTTGTTTGAGCCGTATCTGGGTTTTACATGATTTGTGGAGCTCCCTCTGGTGTTGTGATCGTGGTATTCACTGACCTTTGGGAAGTATTTTGACATGTACATGGGTACCTTGGTCGTGTAGTGTATCTTGTAGACCAGGCCCATTGCAAGTTGCTGTACTCTGTCGTCTACTCTAAGCCATCCTAGGTTGGCAAAGTATGCAGGGGTGAGGTGAGTTCTAGGAGTCAGGTCAAGCAGTAGTCTGACTAGTTTGTTTTGAGATGTTTGTAATTTGGTTTTTAGTGCCTTTGAGGTGCTTTGGTACCATGAGGTGCAAGCATAGTCGTAGTACCCTTGAATGAGTGCTCCTGCCAGAGTCTTCAGGGTATTCTTGTTTACCAGAGAGGAGATCCGGTACAAGAATCGAGTTCGTTGATTGACTTTTTTTATTACATTGGATGCCATTTTGTCACAGGAAAGATTAGCCTCTAGGATGGAACCCAGGTAGATAATTTCATCTTTCCTTGTGACAATATTGTCACCCACTGTAACTGAGAAGCCGTCGGTCTTGCTGAGTTTGTTATTTGAACCTTGAGGTTATTCTTTCCTGCTGCTTCCTCTGCTTCTTGCGCCAAGTCTTCTATGTATTTCTGTTTGTCGCGTTTGATGCTTTTCTTCACCTCCTTGTTTGCTACTTCGTAGTCTCTGTGAGCTGCCCCCCCCCCTTTTTTTTTAAGATATTTTTTTTTATTTAAAAAGAATAATAAAAAGTAAGGCGGCTACGTGGTGCGGTGGGCAAGGCGCTCACCACGAATACTGGAGACGCTGGGTTCGCCTGTTCGAGCCCAGCGCTCCACATTGCTTTCAGTTTAGCTGGTCGTCCGTACTAATACACATTGGCAGTATTAGGGGGTGGGAAACTGATAGGTGCCGATCGGGCGTTGTGGACAGCGACTCCTACAGGTCGGTTGGTGCACCTGCGCAGTAGAATCAGGAAGCGATGGGGGCGGCGCCCCTCCAAAGCGCAGACCCCTGACACTGAAAGATCGCGCCGTGCAGGTGAAAAGATGCGACTGCTGTTACCTCGAGTATCGGAGGGGACTCGTGCTATGTATGACTTAGTCCACATTGCAGCCAGCTTGTGGGAGGCAAGAAACAGCGTTCGAGACAGGGGAGGGTTGAATTGGATGATACAAAATTGGGATGGGAGAAAAATAGAAAATGGGAGAAAAAGTGGATAATAAAAAAAATTTAAAAAAATTGCGTTTATCGCTTTTTACTACTGGGCAGTCCAGTAGAGAGAGAGAGAGAGAGAGAGAGAGAGAGAGAGAGAGAGAGAGAGAGAGAGAGAGAGAGAGAGAGAGAGAGAGAGAGAGAGAGAGGAAGAATGGGAGACAGAGTGGGCGGAAGACATTCGGCAAATGACGCCGGGTCGGGGAATCGAGCCCGGGTCGGCCGTGCCGCGACGCAGCACGTTACATGGTTCGCCACTTGGGCGCCCAGCTGCTCCCTTTTTTGCTTGAGTTTTGCATTTATTGTGTCTTTTTTTGCCCTCCTCTCCTCTATTCTTTTCAGTGTTTCAGTGGATATCCAGGGTTTGTGGCTTGTTTTCTTTCTCCCTACCACTTCTAGGCATGTCTCCTTCCATACGGTTTTCAGGTTGTTCCAGTGCTCTTCCACTGATTTTTGAGCTTGTTCTAGCAGGGCTTGGAACCTGTTCTGTAGGGTGATTTGGTATAGTTCTGTTGTTCCTATGTCCTGGAAAAGCTGGATGTTGTACTTTGCTCTGTTGTCAGTGGGGCTGTTACAGCGCTTCAGCTTGAGTTGGAGTTTTGCGGCCAGTAGGTGATGATCTGACCCCGCATCTGCCCCCTCTTCACTCGTACATCCAGGAGGGAACGTCTGAACTTCCTGTTTATACATATATGATCTATTTGGTTTTCTGTGGTGTGGTCAGGTGATATCCATGTGGCTTTGTGAACAGGTTTGTGGGGGTAGTCCGCACAGGCGTTTGCAAATCTTTCACCATTTTCATTCATGCTGCAGATTCCATGCTTTCCCATAATCAGTTTGTATCCATTGTTGTTGTTCCCAACCTTTGCATTCATGTCGCCCATGAGGAGAAAGATGTATTTTTCTCTCCTGGCCTGGAATAGCTGTTGTAGCTGGTTGTAGAAGTTGTCCTTTATTTCCTCATCTGTGGTGTTGGTGGGTGCATAACATTGTATTATGGGTGGTTTTAAATCTTGCAGTGATGATTCTGGAGTTGATGGGCTCCCAACTGATGAGGGCCCTCTGCACTTCTTTGGAGAGCATGAGTGCCTTCTCATCCGGGTGTCCGGAGAAGATTATGGATTCACCACTGGTCAGTTTGACTTCTCCTGTCTGGAGCCATCTGGTTTCACACAAGCCGAGGGTGCAGGGTTTCTTACTTTTCTTCAATGTTTTTGTAATCCAATTATCCACTTCACGGGGGATTGGCCCATGAGTTTTACCATTGCCCTATCAGCTTCACCTGCTTCCCCCTCCCACGACGAGGACGTTAGGGTTGGATTTTGGGAGGATAGTATTATCTATATTGACTATGTGTCCAAAGCCACAACTAAAGCCCATGGAACATGGTATATGACCAAGTAGGGTTGGGTTGTTAGTTGACTAGTTGACTAATCTGTCATTACCTGTCCACTAAGATGTATTTAATCAACTTTACATTTTTCAATGGTTTTTTATGAGTTATTACTGGAAAATCATTCAACCTCCCCCTCTCTGGCATCTGTCATAGGCAGGCCTTGGTTTCTGATTAATACAAACAGGCCTTGGTCTTTGATTAATACAAACCGGCCTTGGTCTTTGATTAACACAGACAGGCCCTGCTCTTAACACATTCAGGGCCATTTGGATCAGTCTAATCTCACTCTATAAGGCCAGCAAATCAAAACAAACGTTCATTGTGCGTGAGGCTGTTTGTAGAGCTAAATCTATACTTTATACTAGTATTGCTATCTGTCCATTCTCATTGTCAATTGACACTATAAACCGTCCCTTCAATATGCCTTATACAAATAATTTTTTCATCAATACGTTCCGATTTTATAGCGTCGTGAATATGAACTATATAGCAGAATGTTCTGGGGTATTTCCTGGAAGGCGAGTTACAAGGCGCTAAGCTAATAACGTTAAATCGAATGGCGTTTCGGCCATAGACCAGCTAGAGATAAAAATCTAAATGCATTTGATCGGTATCGTGGTCCACCATGAATGCATGAAAGGGGGGGGCAGGGGACGTCGTTTCTGATTATTGATTACCGATAACGGCATTAGCTTCAGTAGCCTAATTCGCTGACCGGGTGGATGGCTATCAAAGCAAGGCCCGATTGGACTGTAATTGACGTCAAATAGTTCTTACCTGTGGCCGGTTGGACTGCAAAAAGGATTTCCCAGTTATCGATCGCCATCTGGTAGATCCATATGTCCATTGGCTGATGATATATTCCTTTACTGCATACTGAATACTGAAGTCGCAAAAGGTATTCCAAGCTACATGCTACAGGCATAGCTTCACGCTAGCAGGAAAATTCACTGCATGATGAAAACAAACTTCATCCGTTCTGCCACAGGGAACACTGTATTATCGAGACAGCGCCCCTACGAGGATCTGGCCGGTAATGCACTTTTCCGAATTCCAAGAGTAGGGTAAATCTGCAGTGCCGCAGGGTGACATTGAGTGGGATATTACAATGGAATAAAAGCCAAAACAACCTTGCCACGGACATGTCCATGGTTGGCCCTCAACCGTTGGATCCGAAACACGGACATGTCCGTGGTTGTCCGTGGTTGGCCGGGAATGTGTTAACACTAGATGATGCAAAAAGGTAATTTTACATCGACAATGTGGAAAGAGCGATTTCAAATATTTGTTGATAAAACAGAAAATCCAAAATCAGTCAATGCAATTGTTGGGGAAAGTCCTATGGCCAGCTTTTTATGACAATAGAGACGGTTTATATTACCTTTAGTAGGAATAGGAATTAATAGCAATTGGCACAAAATCAGTAAAGATACCCTGTACCATAAATGGGCTGTCCAGAACAAATGGGGCCGTGTGAATGAAGAATTAACAGGGTTTGTCGTAACTGTCTGCAAAACACACATGTACAATAACTCAAAATGTTCCCCGATATCATGATCTTAAAAACACAAACTGTCACCCCTTGCCCTCCCAGACAGACCTTCAGGGCTGTGTTGTAGACGTCATCGGTGAGGGCCTCCATCATGTGTGAACCCCCCCAGGGGTCAGCCACCTTGGGGATGCCTGACTCCTCCTGGATGATGATCTGGGTGTTCCTGGCAATGCGGGCGCTCTTCACCGTGGGCAGACCCAGCGCCTCATCAAATGAGTTGGTGTGGAGGGACTGGGTCCCCCCGAACACAGCCGCCATGGCCTCGATCACCGTGCGCACCACGTTGTTGTAGGGGTCCTGAGAAGGATCATATGGGAGGTTGTTTATTTCCAAATGTTTGCAGAATCCATGCTATTCTTCATACTGGATACCTGCTGCTAGCCTAGTTAGCCACAATTCTTCATACTGGATACCTGCAGCTAGCCTAGTTAGCCACAAACCAAATGCAAAGTCCATGGGGCCACACTCTAGTCTGTACGAGCAATGAAATAAATGCTGAAACCTACTTTGGGTGCACTGTGGAGCAGGTTTCAGCATGTATTCCAGAGCTTGTAGAGACTGGAGTGTGGCCCTGTTGATTTTGCATTTAGAGCACTGTCACTCTACCGATCAACAACATCACTAGCCGTGTTTCCATTAAAGGTGCAGTATGTAGTTTAGTGAGAGTCAGAGAAGGGAATAATTTCTAAGGTATATTTTCATAACTGAATAAACAAACTGTCCTCAGAGGAAAATTGGATCCCTGGATCACTGTTTGAAGCTAGAAAGCTACCTGAGAAGTCACTGTTTTCCTGCTGCCATTTACAAAGGCAGGGCCCGCAATTTTGTTAACAAACATAATCAAGGTTTGGTTCACAGTGCCCAAAACTAAAAAACTAAAAAACTAAAAAAGTGTATTTATGATCAAATAATTCTAAGAATTAGAGTAAATGTATTTTGCAGGCTCTGCAAACAAACCTCCCCTCCTCCGACACTGCATAGTGCACCTTTAAATTGTCAAGCGAATTTTAAGCAAACTTTTGAAATGTTGCAGAAATGCGACAGAGGTCAGGTTCCATCAGTTGGGTTGAAGCAAATACATTTTCTACCTAAACACGGAAAAATAAAACATCTAATGAAAAAACAAAGCTTGGCTGTGTAGAATTGACCACTATTGGACAGCTTTTTTCATATCAGCTCATATAAGTCCATGTTTCTTGCTTTCCAAAGCACCGCTGCCTCACAGCCCGAGGTCCTGGGTTCAATACAAAGGGAGGCCTTTCTGTGTGTGGAGTTTGCATGTTCTCCCGTGTTTGCGTGGGTTTCCTCCAGGGACTGCGGTTTCCTCCCACACCAAAAGACATGCATGTCAGGCAGAGACTAACTAGCTCATTAGTACATAACTCTAGTACATTCACATTGATGTGGAAACTGAAAGTGTTGATTGATGTGCATTGTGCCTGGGTAATAAAAAAAAAATTGAAGACAGTATGTTACATCCCTCTGGTTAATATGGCTGCATCATTTCAGAAACTATACCCAGTTAAAAACCTTTGTGCAATGGAATGGGACCAAACAGCTATACGTCATTATTCATTAGATTAGATACATGCGTTTCCAAACAGCTGACCGGTAATGGAAGACTTTATGCTATACGTCATTATTCATTAGCTACATGCATTTCCAAACAGCTGACCGGTCATGGAAGACGTTATGCTATACGTCATTATTCATTAGATTAGATACATGCGGGGCGGCTAAGTGGCGCAGTGGGCAAGGCGCTCGCCACTAACGCAGGAGATGCTGGGTTCATACTAACACAATTAGCAGTGTTAGGGGTGGGAAAGCTGGTGGGTGGGGATCGGACGTTGTGGACAGCGACTCCTACAGGTCGGTTGGTGCGCCTGTACAGCAGAATCAGGAAGTAACGGGGGCAGCGTGACTGAGCCTCCCACGCGTTACTCCTCGCCACTGAGAGATCGCGCTCTACAGGTGAAAAGATGCGACAGCTGCCTCCTCGTGTACCGGAGGGGACACGTGATGCAAGGCTTGGTCCTCACTGCAGCCGACCAGTGGGAGGCATAGTCTAGCAACGTTCGAGACAGGGGAGGGGAGAATTGAAGGGAGAATTGGCGAGGCGAAATTGGGATGGGAGAAAAATTGAAAAATAAGGATCAAAAAGTGGATCAAAAAAAGATTAGATACATGCATTTCCAAACAGCTGACCTGTCATGGAAGACTTTATGCTATACGTCATTATTCATTAAATACATGCGTTTCCATCGGCTATTTACAGCATAAACTGTTTAATGAAATGTCCAAAAACCACCTCAAGAGAGTGTAAAAACCTTTGTGCGCAATTGAGGACGTTTTATAGAATATTGCCATTTCCGCTAAGCTTGTGTATTATGTACGTGTATACATAATGGGAACACGGCTACTGGTAAGTAGCAAATAGGGCTAGGGTTCCTAAATTCCGGACTTAACATTTAAAGTGTATACCTCTATAGTCTATACCCACCCCAGCCTGCTACCACCACAAAGGAACCTAACACCAACCTTTAAAGTTTGTGTATCTTTATACCCACCCCCGCCTGTGGGGAACCCTGCACTGTCTAGTAACCTCTCTGCATGAATCATATAATATCACACTCCAAAACAAAGTCAGCTTAGATAAAGGCTTATCATTGGGGGAGGATAAATGTTCATTGCCTTCAAATGACCTGACGTAACCTATAAATGCACCATGAATAAAATGTGAGATTTAAAGTAACCCTTTATCTAACCCCTGTCTAAATTGCATCAATAATCAAAGGTTGCTAGAAGGTATTGTGTGTGGCGAGAAGTAACCCAAAAAAAAGAATTGTAGCAACGGGGATTTCAGAATATTACTGATGTGAAAGGTCTTCCAGCTATCCCAAGAGACATTTGGGCTCAAGAGAAGCTGTAAAAAAAGATGTATTAACACATGTAAAACAAAACAAAACCAGGAGAATACCTTGTGGTATATATAGGTGCGGTGAATGTGTGTGAAGATGAGAGTGTGGTATTTATACAGGAGAGTAGACAAAACTAAGTGGTACCTTGACGAACAGTTATTGATATGATATGCAGACTATGAGAAGGCTATGTGGACTAAAGGCTACGTGGATGTAAGTGTGTGTGTGTGTGTGTGTGTGTGTGTGTGTGTGTGTGTGTGTGTGTGTGTGTGTGTGTGTGTGTGTGTGTGTGTGTGTGTGTGTGTGTGTGTGTGTGTGTGTGTGTGTGTGTGTGTGTGTGTGTGTGTGTGTGTGTGTGTGTGTGTGTGTGTGTGTGTGTGTGTGTGTTATGTGAAATATGTGAAGGCTACATGGATGTAAGTTTATGTTTGTGTGTGCACGTGCGATAGAAAGAGAGACAAGAAAGAGAGAGGGAGATATGAGTGAAGACTATTGGTATGCGATATCTGCTGCCACGCATCTTGTCCACCAGCTGTGCATGTGTGTGTTAGAAAGAGAGAGAGAGAGAGGTTATCGAAAAAAGCACGTCTGATGGTGATTCTTTCTGGTTCAGCCAGGTACCTGTTCAGTGAGAGACCAGCCTGACGTCTGGCAGTGCGTACGGAGGAGCAGGGACTTGGTGTTCTTGGGCTGGAAGTTCTCTTTGATGAGTGTGGCCCACAGCTTCCTGCCCGCCCTCAGCTTGGCGATCTCCATGTAGAAATTCATCCCGATGCCCCAGAAGAATGACAACCTGTTGTGACAACATACAAACCTTCATTTCTGGAGGATATACACATATGCAAACATACATATTTACATGATATCCAGAAGGACTTGCTTAGATGTTCAGAAAATCAGATGTCCAGATAATCCTGTTGATGCTCATCCTACTGTACGGTAATGGAAAGTGTCATACAGTATCACAATTAAACTGTAATTTTCAACAATTGATCACAGTGTCAAGTAATTTCTGAGATGCAGTGTGACTAACAAACGCACGGACGGACATATGGACGGAGACTAATCCATAATCCCCCGCCCCCCACAATCAATGCAAAGCTATAAAGCTACGATGGAAGGTGCCCTTATTCAATTCACAGTGCAGACACACTTTGAAGTTCTGTAAAATAATGCATCTTACAGTATCTGAGATGTCATGATATAAAGAAAGGTCAACCAACCTCATCTAAGCTCCGTCCTTACCTAACCCAGTATTGATTAAAGCAGTAGAGCACAAAGGCAATAGCTTTAGACTGTGGGGCATTATGCTTGACAGCTTTCTTCTAGTAGAAAACGAATTATTTAAATTTGGATAATGGGATACATTTATAGCTGCTGATACTTGACTGTGTCCAGAATGATTCGTTTTTTAATGAAGATTACATCTTATCATACACACTAGTACTCTGAAAGCTATTAAAAATTACTAGTCGTCCTGACTCCTGAATACTGATCACAGTACATTGAGGTCCTGAATGCTGATCACAGTACATTGAGATCCTGAATGCTGATCACAGTACATTGAGATCCTGAATGCTGATCACAGTACATTGAGGTCCTGAATGCTGATCACAGTACATTGAGGTCCTGAATGCTGATCACAGTACATTGAGGTCCTGAATGCTGATCACAGTACATTGAGGTCCTGAATGCTGATCACAGTACATTGAGGTCCTGTCGAGGCCCCCCTCCCCCGGGGCACACAAACGATTTGAACTTGTTTTCCCAATAGGTTTGACGAGAGGAGCCTCTCCACTCACCCATCAACACCCCCCACGCCCACCACCAGCCCACTACCCCTGGAGACAGCAGCATGTCCCCCTCACCCACCACCAGCCCACTACCCCTGGAGACAGCAGCATGTCCCCCTCACCCACCACCAGCCCACTACCCCTGGAGACAGCAGCATGTCCCCCTCACCCACCACCAGCCCACTACCCCTGGAGACAGCAGCATGTCCTCCTCACCCACCACCAGCCCACTACCCCTGGAGACAGCAGCATGTCCCCCTCACCCACCACCAGCCCACTACCCCTGGAGACAGCAGCATGTCCCCCTCACCCACCACCAGCCCACTACCCCTGGAGACAGCAGCATGTCCCCCTCACCCACCACCAGCCCACTACCCCTGGAGACAGCAGCATGTCCCCCTCACCCACCACCAGCCCACTACCCCTGGAGACAGCAGCATGTCCCCCTCACCCACCACCAGCCCACTACCCCTGGAGACAGCAGCATGTCCCCCTCACCCACCACCAGCCCACTACCCCTGGAGACAGCAGCATGTCCCCCTCACCCACCACCAGCCCACTACCCCTGGAGACAGCAGCATGTCCCCCTCACCCACCACCAGCCCACTACCCCTGGAGACAGCAGCATGTCCCCCTCACCCACCACCAGCCCACTACCCCTGGAGACAGCAGCATGTCCCCCTCACCCACCACCAGCCCACTACCCCTGGAGACAGCAGCATGTCCCCCTCACCCACCCTTGACCATCACTACTAGCCATGTGTGGAGGGAGCTCTCCAAGATCAGTGTAACCAAGGCCAGAGGTCCAAACAACACCAACCCCAGGGTACTCAAGGCATGCGCCAGGCAGCTGGCAGCACTGTTTCAGCACCTCTTCAACCTCTCCCCGGGGCTGGAGAGGGTGCCCCAGCTCTGGAGGACCTCCTGCATTGTCCCTGTGCCCAAGAAGAAGCACCCTCAATGATTGCAGGCCAGTCGCTCTGATGTCACACGTCAGTCATGAAGACCTTTGAGAGGCTGGTCCTGCAACACCTCAAGCGTGACTCCTTCGACCCCCTGCAGTTTGCATAGCAGGAAGACATTGGGGTGGAGGACACCATCTTCGCCATGCTCCACAGAGCCTACACACACCTGGAGAGACTGTGAAGCTCAGTGAGAATTTTAGGGCTGACCTTCGAAGCTTTTTTTGGCAATCGAAGCTTCGGGGCCAAGCTTCGATTTTAATTCGAAGCTTCGGGGAAAATAATTTTAAAAAATAATTATTTTTTTTATCTTATGTTGTGGGACTTGTACAGCACTTTGGTAAACGTTGTTGTTTTTAAATGTGCTCTATAAATAAAGTGGATTGGATTAATGAATTAAGTAGTCCCTTTCGTGACTGTGACGCAGCCAACAAGGTTTCACTCGGCTGTGTGATTTAATTCAAGGTGGATCGCTGTTGTCGTTTGAACAACTTCAGATTTCATGGGAACTACCAATCCCCCAAATCAAGAATGTTTAAGATGAATGAAGTAAGATTTTGATTATTTGAAATATGGCCTGTGTAGACAGAATTATGTCAGTCTACAAGGTCCGGATTCTACATGGTCCGGCAATGTAGACCTTGTAGACTCCACTACAGACCAATTATCAGTGAATGTTCATGCATTTTTAAGAAGGGCTAGTTCCACAAAAAAACAAAGAACTCACCAAAACATCTCAGTAGCACCTTATGTAAGGGCGCGTTCACACCTACTCTGTTTGGTCCACTTTAAGGCTATGGTTAGACTAGTGTATTCCTGGCGTTTTTTTATACGTTTTTGACGACGTTTCATGTCCTATCTACACAGAAATGCGTTTTTTGGCGTTTTTTTGTGGATACGGCTGAAACGCAAAATTGTGTTTGCGTTTGGAGATACGCAAAAAAAACGCTTCGACAACAGCGTGTAGTCAGCACGGAGCAGTTGTTGCGAAAACGCCCATGCGCAGTAGATACCATCTGCGTGCCCTTCCTGTGTACAGTGTGTGTGTTTGGGACAGAGCTCCGTGTCCCAAATAGCTTCAGCTACCATGTGTTGTCAAGTTATTGTTATAAGGACCCCAGTCCAAGCTACAACAGTCTGCATTCCCTTAACAATTGTTTGTATTGAGCCGTATTGTATTGTACCCATATGCAATATGTTAAATAAAGTTTACATCCATTCATTCTGCTAGCATTACGGATTGCATGAGCAGCTGGCTAACGTGAGCTATCAGGATTCAGACCCTGTTAGCTCAGAGTTCCTCTTTCAACTTAAGAAGCATTAAACAAAATGGCCCAGTCATCTATTCACCTTTGTTTAATACACACAGCGTTGTCTCTAATGTTATCTAACTACTGATAGCTCGCGATATCATCAGTTTTGATGCTGGCTAAGTAGCGTGAGCTAACGTTAGCTTCTAGCCACAATGCTATATTGTTATAATGGCATACTCCATTGACGTTAGCATGCAGCTAACAATGCTACAATGCTACCGATCGTTTTTTAGCCTAAACTATCCGCTCTTGGTGGTCACTTGTGTTGATGTTAGTTTTGTTTCATCAACAAATGACAGGCAGAACACACAGTGAATGTATCCGTTTTGTTTATTGCACTTTTATTAGGCTTTGCTGAAAAATTATTGCTGCATTGAGTAAAGCAAGATGGTGGCGCGGCATAGGCGCCTGCCTTATTGACATTTTCTTTTGCTGGAGCTTCCACCAGGAAGTGTATTGGCACATTCGTTCTGATTGGTTGAAATTGCCTTCATGTTTGCCACCTACTGCCACCTACTGCTTTGGCAGTGTACTACATCAGTGTGCTTGGCTGACAAAAATGAAAAAAAAACGAAAGTGTGACTCGAGGCGCATGACGTCGCGGCGATACGCGGCGATACGTATAAGAAAACAATACGAAGATGATACGAAAGGTGTAACCTCAGCCTAAGTGGACCATGGTCCCTTTAAGGGCGCGTTCACACCTACTCTGTTTGGTCCACTTTAAGTGGACCATGGTCCCTTTAAGGGCGCGTTCACACCTACTCTGTTTGGTCCACTTTAAGTGGACCATGGTCCCTTTAAGTGGACCATGGTCCCTTTAGATCGATAGTCCGTTTGGTTTGTACAGGTGTGAACGCAAACCGAACTATAATGAGGACCAAACAACCGAACCATGGTCCTCTTGAAAAGTTGGGACTCGGTTCGTTTCAATCGAACTATAGTACCTAATCCAGGAAGCAAAGTAGCGTACTCCTCTCTAGACTGGCGCCGCACGCGGACAGTCTCTCTCTTCCTCCCTCTCTCTCTCTCCTCTCTAGACGCAGTCTCTCTCTTCCTCTCTCTCTATAGACTCGCGCCGCGCGCACCCCCCAACTTTCTCCTGCATGAGGAGGACATTCGCGGACATTCTCTCAGATAAAGAAAAAAAAAGCTTACATACTTTTTGGGTAATTTCATAATAGCAGCGTGGACCAGCTCTGTAACAACAACGCATCTCTCTCTCTCTCTCTCTCTCTCTCTCTCTCTCTCTCTCTCTCTCTCTCTCTCTCTCTCTCTCTCTCATTACGCTGCCGGCAACTGATTACGTTTGTGAGTGCTATAGTCCAATAGATGCGACAGCATGTCCTTTGTTTACAAATTAGATCCGCACCAAACAGGGTAGTGTGAACGCAGACCAAAAGCAAACAATGTATCATTTTCACATTTGGTCCACCAGAAAGTCCGGACTATCCAGACTATCCCCGGACTTTCAGGTGTGAACACGCCCTAAATGTTCTATTTCATATATGGAGATTCATATTTATTTATGTATTGCATGCATTTCTACATTTTAGAATCATGTTCTTTGACTTCTCCAGCGCCTTCAACACCATCCAGCCCTCACAGCTAGCGGATAAGCTCACAGTGATGCGGCTGGAGCATGGCCTGGTGGCCTGGATCACTGACTACCTCACCAACAGACCACAGTACATCAGACTGCAGGCCAGTCAGTCAGATGTGCTGGTGAGCAACACCGGCGCCCCCAAAGGAACTGTGCTGTCACCCTTCCTGTTCACCCTCTACCAATGTTCCCCCTAAGGTGCGCCCGTGCGCGCGCGCGCACATGGCAAAACGCTCCCGCACACATCTGAGATCTGTCGCGCACAGAAGCGTTTGTGTAAAATATGCATGTAGTTAAATTGACTGGCGCGTTGCACGGAATACTACGGTAACCTGTTGCGTGTGACGTCACCAAGAGAAGCCTCGCTTTCAGTGCTTTGTGGGCGTCGCTACTGCGCGCTCACACAGACACACACAACAGATGAGGAAGTGGACAGATCCGACCAGCATCGCTGGCTCCTCCAATGCCAACGCGAAAATGTACATTACAGATTAACTCCAGAGAAAATTCCCAAGTTATCGTCCCGGTCGAGACTAATTGGAAGCGGAGTGCAACGCGTGCAAAGCTTGACCATATGTTTCTGTGTCTAATAAAAGTGGTGGCGATCTCAAAGCTCACATGGACACAGAAAAACATTACAAACAAAGCAGTGCAAGGCGAGAGTTTGATGGCAAAGTTGACCGAATTGATTGAAGTATGCAGCTATACAGAAAGAGAAAGAAAATAATTGAAAACTATTTTGATGCCTCAAAATGATGTTTTGGTTTGATAAGATGCTTGTTATGATACAATCATTCTAAGGATTATGTGTGTAATAAATTAGTTTAGTACACTAATTGCAACAAATCTGAAACTGCATAGTGCACTTTTAAATTAGTATCTTTGTGAGGTTACTGTTTTATAATTTACATTACATTGAAAAGATACAAAGATATATTTTTTAAGCTGGATTTTCTAATACAGAAGAAGTATTATTTAGAACATTACTTCATATTTTTCTTGTTGTTTATTTTGTCCAGTAAGACTTGAAAATATATATTATTTTGTCATAGGTTGATTTAGTTATTTTCTTGAGATTTGTCAGATAGATTACTTTAGGCATAATACAGCATGTTGAGTAACTTTGGTTATAGAGAGATATTATTTTGTTATATAAAATAATATAAACAATAATTGTATATCCATACAGAGGAGGCATACTTTAAATATATTATAATGATAAGGCATCTTTGAGTAAACTTTGATTAAGTATCTTGAGGCTGAAGGCAGAGTGTCCTCTTAAAAAAAATATCACAATATGGTCACCCTTGAAGTCGCATTATAATTCACTTAATAAAATAATGACGAGTCAGCCTCCTAAAAAGACAAAAGTTAGTGACGCGACTCACACCGCCGCCGCCAAAGTAAGGACTTTGCTCTGTATCGTCAATCAATGGTCAAATAAATATTTGATTAAGGAATATAATATGCCTTTTTGTATTATTTCTCGGTGTATCAGCAAAATGTATATATTTTTATGTTAGACATTGAGGGAAATTAAGATTCTCAGATTTTTTACAAACCGCCGCTTATCAACTAACCGGTTAATCGGCAGGTGACGTATGTTGCTCAGTAGTTGCTGATGTCTGCTCAGGAGGTTTGAGTGTTTGCTCAGACCGAAAAAAAATTTGAGGGAACATTGCCCTCTACACCTCCAACTTCTGCCATAACTTGAGTAGGAGCTCTCAGATGACTCCTCCATTGTAAGTTATATCACAGACGACAAGGAGGGCGAGTACAGAGCCCTGGTAGAGCTTTGTAGGGTGGAGCGACAACAACCACCTCCAACTTAAACATCAGCAAGACCAAGGAACTGGTGGACTACCGGAGAAGCAAGAAGAGCCCCCGCTAACTCCCTTCACCATCCGAGGGGATGAGGTGGAGATGGTAGAGACATACAAGTTCCTTGAAGTACACCTGAAAAACAAATTAGACAGGTCGGACAACACAGAGGCCCTCTACAGGAAGGGACAGAGCAGGCTGTTCTTCCTGAGGAGACTCAAGTCCTTCAATGTGTGCAATAGACTGCTGCAGTCGTTTTACCAGTCTGTAGTGGCCAGCAACCTCTTCTTTGCTGTGATATGCTGGGGGGGCTACATCAACTCAAGGGACGCCAACAAACTAAACGAGCTGGTGAGGAAGGCTAGCTCCGTGGTGGGAGTCGAGCTGGTCAAACTAAAGGTGGTGACAGAGAGGAGGATGAGAAGGAAGCTGGCCGCTATCCTGGAGAACCCCTCCCACCTCCTATGAGGAGCTAGCCAAGATGAGGAGCACGTTCAGCCAGACTCAACCCCCCCCCCCCCCCCCGCACTCCACTAACCGCCCGGACCAGACCTTTGTGCCAGAGCCCATCAAGCTCAATAACCAAGGGCATGGACTCGGGAATCAAACCGGGAACCTCCGGATTACCAGACGACTGCTCTACCTCCTGAGCCACTGTCGCCCCAATCATGCCAATTAGGGTACCTTGTGTATACTGCACCTTGTGTATACTGTTTACATTTACTCTTAGTATATATATTCAGATTCAAATTCTTTATTGCCTATATTTATTGTAACGTATAATAATATTCTAATATAGAGCATACAGACCCTCATCCTCTCATATTTTAATATATTTCAATTCAGATCTAACTTTATTGCTTATATTTATGTATTTCTACTACTACCCTGCCCATACCTGTACCTACCTACCCTCCCTCATGCTGCTATGATGCCAGAATTTCCGCAAGGACATCAATAAAGGAATATCTTACCTTATCTTACATGAAGGTCCTGAATACTGAATACATCAAGGTCCCAAATACTGAATACATGAAGGACCTGAATACTGAATACATGAAGGTCCCAAATATTGAATACATCAAGGTCCTGAATACTGAATACATCAAGGTCCTGAATACTGAATACATCAAGGTCCTGAATACTAAATACATCAAGGTCCTGAATACTGCGCCTTTCTTTTGTGAAAGTTGGTTGCAGTGTCACCAGTGGGAAAGTTAATTTTGAGCCCTGTTTTCTGTTTTGGATGGATGGATGGATGGATGGATGGATGGATGGATGGATGGAATGGATGGATGGAATGGATGGATGGATGGATGGATGGATGGATGGATGGATGGATGGATGGATGGATGGATGGATGGATGGATGGATAATGAAGCCTATGTGAAAAACATTGAACTCAGTAAGGCTGTACAACCAGTATGAAACTGTGCAGACCCACAGCGCTACCTGTGCATGCGTCCGACAAAACGTCCCTGCCAGATTGTCCATGAGTGAGTGAATTTGTGCCGTGGGAAAAGAGGTATCTGGTTAAATAGGCAAGAGGTGTAACACAATGTTATGTTTCGTCTCCATGCTCCATACACTCTCATGATCATACCTAGGAGCAAACTCATCGATGGTTAGGCCTGCTTTCAGGCCTGTGCGGCAGTATTCCAGGCCATTGGCAATGGTGTAGGCCACTTCCAAGATGGCGTCCGCTCCAGCCTCCTGAAGATGATAGCCACTGATAGAGATGGAGTTGAACTTGGGCATGTTCTGTGAAAAGGAGCAGTCAACAAAATAATTACTCAATCAATCACTGTGTTGCCATCAGCCCACAAGCCTCAACCAGTGGCTAGGTTGTCTGCAACTGTCCATAAATCATGTGTTCAGACCATATTATTGGTCAGTGGTTCAGACTAGGGCCTCCCCCCTCCTGGTTCATTAGTTGACAATCGGTTGTAGTTGACTAGCCCAATGGGGCAGCTTACTGGCTACAAAGCTACAAAACTGCCCAGCGTGACCAGCTACACTGAAGCCGAGTCGCCCTCGAAGTGTTGCTTGAGCACCGCGGTTATTAATCAGTATGATTGTTGTGAGATTTTATTAAAAAAAAATTATTTAACCTTTATTTAACCAGAAAAGTCTCAGAGATTAAAAATCTCTTTTATAAGAGTGTCCTGGCCAAGATAGGCAGCAACACAGTTACAATTTCAAGTTTACAGACAAAAACTATAAAAAAAACATATAGCAATTAAAACTAAAAACAAGGATTGATTGATTGATTGATTGATTGATTGATTGAAAACTTTATTAACAGATTGCAGAATGGGTACAATACTACGGAAGCCCTAAGAGGCCGTACATTCATAAATTTTATTTACTCCGTTTTCTCGTGATAACAAGTTAATTTAATTCGTTTTCTCGTGATAGCGGGATAATTTTCTAGAGATCTCGAGAAAACGAAACGATAGTCTAGTATATATTAGATCACTGCAGGAAACATCATTCAGTGTCGCAATGTCAGAGGAGCAGGTAGCCCCTTTCGTGAAAGGGGCTAAAGGAGCAGGAGGCTATTGATCACCGTGTCACATATTTCTTCAATCAAGGCCTGACACAGGCTGAAATAGCTTGCTGTTACAGATAATATATATATATATACACATTAGTGTGCGTCATCTAAGAAGACGGTTAGCAAAGGCTTCAGCTTTACAGGTGGCACAATTAAAGTGAGCTCTCAAAGAGCACCTGGCTACGGGAGGCTGCAACTCGAAACTGGCCCCCGTATGTCCAAACCCCTCCCAAATGTACAGTTTCCTCCCCATCGTATGTATATTTTCTGTTAGGATCTCTGTTTAACAGTACTGTATATTTGCATATCTTGTATGTCACAAATGTAACAGTACTGTGTATACCTGTATGTAATGTACCCCCCTGAAATAAATTAATCCGTTATCACGAGAAAACAAATTAAATTATCCCGTTATCACGAGAAAACGGACTTCGTTATGTCGAGATAACGAAATAATAAGTCGTTATCACGAGAAAACTGACTTTGTTTTCTCGTGATAGCGAGAAAGTTATCCCGTTATCACGAGAAAACAAATTTAATTAACTCGTTATCACGGGAAATAAAATGTATGAATGTACAGCCTCTTAGGGCTTCTGTACAATACAGTACGGCTTAAGGGGATGCAGACCAGAGAAAGACTTTCATCTTGTTTACATCAGGGTCCCCCATTTTCAATTTATAATGACATTAATGACATACGCACCTGACCACAGATATATATATCTTGACATTTCTGACATACATGACATACAGGTATACAGTACTGTTACATTTGTGACATACAAGATATGCAAATATACAGTACTGTTATCCTATATATATATATATATATATATATATATATATATACATATACATACATACGAGGGGGAGGAAACTGTACATTAGGAGGGGGTGGGTGGGTTGGTGGGAGGGGGGTTTGTACATTTACGGGGGCCATACATACAGATATATATCATGACATTTATGACAATACATGACATACAGGCATACAGTACTGTTACATTTGTGACATACAAGATATGCAAATATACAGTACTGTTAAACAGAGATCCTAACAGATAAGGGGAGGAAACTGTACATTAGGAGGGGGTGGGTGGGTGGGAGGGGGGGTTTGGACATTTACGGGGGCCAGTTTCGAATTGCAGCCTCCCGTAGGTGCTCTTTGAGAGCGGTTTTGAAGGTGGGTAGAGATTCACATTTTTTTACGGCTGTGGGTAGGGCATTCCACATTGATGTGGCATAATTGCAAAACGTGTTTAGACCCTTGTTTGTGCCGAATCTGGGTTGAACATGATTTGTGGTCATCTGGTGTTGTGGTCGTGGTATTCACTGACCTTTGGGAAGTATTTCGACATGTACATGGGTACCTTAGTGGTATAGTGCAGTGTTTCTCAACTGGTGGGTCGTGACCCAAAAGTGGGTCGCGGGGCCATTTTGAGTGGGTTGCGATGTGTGTGTAAAAAATAATAATAATAATAAAAAAATAAGATTTATTTATTTTTATTTTTTGCACTACCTATCTTTGTGAAAGTGGCTTCTCAGCTCTGGTCCAGCTGAAGACAATGCAGAGGAACAGATTGGACATTGAGCATAACCTCAGAGTTGCTTTGTCTACCATCACCCCAGACTTTGAGACTCTTGTTAGGAGCAAACAACATCCCCAGTTATCCCATTAGTTCCCTGGGATGTTAAGCTAAGAAGTCTGCTAAGAAGGATAATTATTTATTATTATTATTATTATTATTATTATTATTATTATTATTATTATTATTATTATTATTATTATTTTATTTCATTGTGTTTTTAGCCCTAGGTGCACTTTTGTTGCAACCCCAGTTGTCCCATTAGTTCCCCCAAACTTACTGTAGGTCTGTTATGTTAAGCTAAGAAGTCTGACAAGAAGCATAATTATTTATTATTATTATTATTATTATTATTATTATTATTATTATTATTATTATTATTATTATTATTTTATTTCATTGGGTTTTTAGCCCTAGTTGCACTTTTGTTGCAACCCCAGTTATCCAATTAGTTCCCCCAAACTTAGGTCTGTTATGTTAAGCTAAGAAATCTGCTAAGAAGCATATTATTTATTATTATAATTTTATTTCATTGGGTTTTTAGCCCTAGTTGCACTTTTGTTGCACTTTTTTGTGTTTATTTCATGTTTTTAACAGTGCATGGAAGATTGTGTATTACTGCAAAAAAAAATTAAAAATAAAATCATAGTGGTTACAAAATTTGCGACTTAATGACTAAGGAAAATGTTGGGCCCCGAGGCTAGACCAGTTGAGAACCACTGGTGTAGTGTATCTTGTAGACCAGGCCTATTGCAAGTTGCTGTACTCTGTCGTCTACTCGAAGCCATCCTAGGTTGTCAAAATGGGCAGGGGTGAGGTGGGTTTTAGTAGTAAGGTCAAGCAGTAGTCTGACCAGTTTGTTTTGTGATGTTTGTAATCTTGTTTTTAGTGCTTTGGTACCATGAGGTGCAAGCATAGTCGTAGTACCCTTGAATGAGTGCTCCTGCCAGAGTCTTCAGGGTATTCTTGTTTACCAGAGAGGAGATCCGGTACAAGAATCTTGTTAGTTGGTTAACTTTTTTGATTACATTGGATGCCATTTTGTCACAGGAAAGATTTGCCTCTAGGATGGAACCCAGGTATGTAATTTCATCTTTCCTTGTGACAATATTGTCACCCACTGTAACTGAGAAGCCGTTGGTTTTGCTGAGTTTGTTATTTGATCCGAAGAGAATGGACTCTGTTTTACCCAGGTGTAATGATAGTTACATGATAGCCAGGTGCAGATTTTGCCTAGTTCCGAGCTGAGGGTTTTTTCAACCTGCAACTTGTTCTTGTCAGAGACCAGCAGGGCTGAGTCGTCCGCGAACAGGAACAAGTTGCAGTCACAAGCGGACGACATGTAATTTGCATTAATTAGGAACAGTAACGGTCCTAGTATGCTTCCTTGTTGAACACCACAGCTCACTGGGAGGGGGAGGAGATAGAGTACTGTTTACCTCTACCATCTGTTCTCTCCCCTCCAGGTAGGATTGCATCCAGCTCACTGATAAACTATCAAAACCAATTGCTTTTAGCTTGTCAATCGGCACAGGACAATTCACAGAACCATTCATAGTCATTCAAAATATCTGCAGCCAGATGTGCTGGATTCCATATCACTTAGAAGTGTTTTAAAAGCAACCAGTGAGACCAGCTCATGCAAATTCCGGTGGTTTTGTAGCTGATTCCAGATTATTAGTAGAAGAGAAATCCTACTAAACATTATGAGATTACAACAACCATATACTGTAATATTTGCCATAACATGATGAATTATGTTTAACATAAAAATCTAACCTGATATTTTTTCATTGTGATGAAATAATTTTACAGTGAAATAACGTTCTAACATGTGTTAACTGGAGCTCCAACCTGCAACCTGCTGGCTCAATGTTATATTTCAATTGAGTTTCAGTTTCTGAGTGAGTGATGTTTCTGTTTCTCTCTCAGCAGAAACATCACTTTCTGTGTTGTCAACGCCTCACTATCTTTTGAGGGTGAGAAAAAGTTGAGCTCATCTCAACTTCAATTTGAAGCTGCGCCCAATCGTCACGCCATGATCTGTTGTCCGTCACGCCATGATCTGTTGTCCGTCACGCCAGGATCTGTTGTCCGTCACACCCAACAAGGAGCACCGCATGAAGAGCGTGCATCTGTAGCTTCATGTAGCTGATTTCCATTGAAAATTAATGATTTCTTGTTGCTTTGTAGCTTGTAGGATGTTACGGATGAGAGAAATAGGATGGGATTCTCTATTTTCCTTCCATCTTCTATAATTTTTGTATAAGCTGGTTTGCAGTGGGCGAATCGTGAGGTTAGATGTGCATGTGTACACTGGGGGCCGGAACTAATGACCTCCATACGTAAGTTACCAGATGGATGTTGAAGCGGAAATGAAGTGGAACCCCATTTCTCCCATGAGACGAGCAGCTACTCATACTCTCCTACGCTCTAGTTCAACACTGTAAGATAGGTCATTTTCTCCCCTTGCTGAAAAGGTTATTTCTTGGCAAATGCTGGATATGGAAATGCAGGGGCAACAGTGCCACAGGAGGTAGAGCAGTCGTCTGGTAACCCGGAGGTTCCTGGTTTGATTCCCACTCCTCTCGGGCAGCGTGTCAAATTGTCCTTGAGCAAGACACTCAACCCCTAATTGCTCCAGATGAGCAGGTTGGCACCGTGCATGGCTGCCTCTGCCTGTCCGTGTGTGAATGTGTAAGTGAATGGGTAAAATATGAGGAACAAATTGTAAAGCGTGTTGGATAAAAGCGCTATATAAATTTACCATTTTATCATTTACCATTTACCATCTCACAACTTTAATACGCACAAGTATCAAAGCATACTTTCTGCATGATCGCATTAATTTGCAAAAGGACTATGATGTAGGCAACCTATAGATTTGGCAATTAAATTGACTTAATGAGAAACATACTATGATTAATAGATGACTAAGAATTTCCATGGTTGACGATGACATAGTCATAGTAACGCTCAGACAAATCCTGTCACGACACAAATTGGGAGTCAATAACTACCATACGAACCATTAGCGTTCTCTACCAACGTTGTTATAGAGCTGACAGTTTAAGAATGAATACCTAAGCGGTAAATACCTTTGAAGTATAGGCGAAGATGTCTGCGATGGCGTGCATGGAAGGTTCTGGAGGGAAGATGTAGGTATTGCGCACCATGAACTCCTTCAGGATGTCGTTCTGGATGGTGCCGGTCAGCTTGGCCTTGTCCACGCCCTGCTCCTCTCCGGTCACTATGAACATGGCCAGCACAGGGATGACGGCACCGTTCATCGTCATGGAAACGGACATCTTCTCCAGCGGGATGCTATCGAACAGCATCTTCATGTCCTCCACGGTGTCTATGGCGACTCCCGCCATTCCGACATCTCCATGGACACGGGGGTTGTCCGAGTCATAACCACGGTGAGTGGGGAGGTCAAAGGCCACCGAGAGACCCTGCTGTCCAGCTGAGAGAGGGAGTGAGAGGTGGGAGGGGGAGAAAATGGAGAAAATCAAAGATGAAAGCAGAACAACAAGGGCGCTTTGTTGCCATGTTACAATATAAGGTAAGAGTTTCTCAAATGTGCAACTTCAATTCTTGGCCAAGGGTTCAGCGGGCATCACAAAATACCTTGTTAATGAGGCTGCCTGATGCACATTTACCACTGATAATAAATAAATAGTTAAAATAAGAAAAGTAAGAAAGAAAATGCAGCCTCTTGCCATTAGTAAATACTAGCCATGATCAATATTGTAATTCAATCTTTTCTCCATTATGTTATTGTCCAGCCCTGTCCAGACCAACCAATCTCCCAGGCTAAATCTGTCACGCCTCCCCCTCCCCTCCACCCTCTAGTTGCCCTGCAGAGGGACTAATTAAAGGGGAATGCCACCCATTTCACAATTCACATTATGTTCTTCCTGTGCCCGAGGACAGTTCATTCAGTATTTATGAACATGCACCACTCTCTCTTCGCTTGAAATCAGAGAGAACCCTCCACTATGGTCACTATGGTGCTGGAGGATTCTCTCTCCAGATGTTACATCCCAGTGACATCACAGATTGGAGGGTTCTCTCTGATTTCTAGCTTTGGGAGAGAGTGGTGCGTGTTCACAAATACTTCCCTAGAGCACAGGAAGAACATTTGTGAATTCTCAAAATGGGTGGCAGTCCCCTTTACATCTGCCTTGATCTGAGTCTTATGTGTGATGCACAAGTGTGTGATGCTGTCTGAATATAGTATTATTTTCTCTCTGCATGTGTGATGCACAAGATCAAACAATACACAACATCACGATAACGGTTCTTTGATGTGGTTCTTCGCTGTACTACTTCTACTATTCCCTTTCATCATCTCCCCTGTGTTGGTAAAACACATTAGATCACACAACACAGATCACATCCCAGTCTGATCTTGGTGCAGTAGGACTAGTGTCTCCCCCTGCAGCTCACAACGGGAGCGTACACACTAGCATCAGGCTGCAACTACCTTTGATGTTATCTTTGTAGAACTTATTGCTCTCCTCCACGGTGCTGAAGCCGGCATACTGTCTGATGGTCCACGGTCTGAATGTGTACATGGTAGGGTAGGGACCCCTAGTGTAGGGAAACACGCCCGGCAGCTCATCTGCGGAGGCGGCAGAGTCAGGTTTAGTGTACACAGGCTTAATGTTGATGCCCTCTGGCGTGCGCCATATCAGATCCTCCGGGTTCTTTCCCTTGAGCTGTTTCTTGGCCAGATTGGCCCACTTGGGATCGATCTCCAGCTGGTCCTGGCAGGGTGTGGTGGTGCGGTATTGGCGGAGGTGTGTGTATGTCGAGGAGGCAGAGGCCAGTTGGCGGGCAGCCAGGGCAGTACATGCCCTCTGTGCTGTCAGCATGCTGTCTGCTATCTGGACCAGTCACACATGGAACACCTGACTGGAGAATGAGAATGGGAGGGAGAGGGAGAGAGAGGGAGAGAGAGAGGAGAGAGAGAGAGAGAGAGAGAGAGAGAGAGAGAGAGAGAGAGAGAGAGAGAGAGAGAGAGAGAGAGAGAGAGAGAGAGAGAGAGATGCTAGCATTAAGCATTGACTATATTCACACAGCAGCTATGTTTCTCTTATGTCATGCTCAGGTTGGATTCCAAGGTGGGAACAGGGTGGTAACTAAGGAACCCAAACTGAGCATGACATAAGAGCATGACACTGTGTGAATATGGTCAATATTGGGATTTAAGACTTAAGCAACTTACTGAAGGTAAAATAAACATTGGACAACTCCATGTGGGAGGGGGTAAAACGTCTGTCCATGTCTGGTCCTTTAGTAAGTTACTTTGAGCCAACGTGAGGTAGCAAGTAATACCAAAGTATGTCTCTTGTAAAAGTAGCGTTAGCTAGGTAACATAATCTGAGTCTCACTACTGCATAAACCAATGGCATCAGAAATTCATGACATATTGAGTGGCAAATCTTAGAACAATTACGTTACGTTAGACTGAGGCACAAACATGAAGGCTATAGCTGGCTAGTTATTTAGCAGAGGAGCTGCTGGAAAAATTCAGCACAGCGCTGTTGACGCCGCTTCAAACGGGACAGCGGAATGTCTGCAATACCACACAGAGCATTTGCTATTTTATTATATTCCAGTGTACACTGTACACATATATCGTTATAAAGCTGAAGATGCTGACCTTGTGTTTGCTATATTCTGTACGCGGAGGCGTGTATTCGACTAGCCAATGACGTTTCATAACAATGACAGCCAGCCAATCGCAAGACGCTGTCGCTGGTTGAACCTTGACCCATGACACCGGATGCAGATAAAGGGAAAGATGTATATCGCGCGTGATTTCGAAACCTAGCCGCATTTCTGGCAAGACGCTCTCTGATTGGCCGACGCCTGTTTCTACACTGGTTAAGCTTAGGCACTCTTTCGAAGTTGGTTAAGGTTAGAGTTTGTCTTAGAGCATGGCGATAGAACGCCAGGTAGTTTGCCGGCTGTTTGACGTGGAAATGGGAAAAGACACAGCTCGTCACACGATTGGGCAAACGCGTCAGTGGCCAATCAGAGAGCGTCAGTCAGTGCCAATCAGAGAGCGCCTGCCAGAAATGCGGCTAGGTTTAGAAATCACGCGTATATCGCTGCTGTTTTTCTTAACGGCTTAGGCCAGCAGGGGGCATTGTTGTACACATTTTGTAGCTTTTTCAATTTGTTCAGATCCTCCCATAATTATGTTTCCTCCTCGGCATAATAATTATCAACTGGTACGCGCACGCACTTTTACACACACACACACCCTTGGGTTCATACATACAATCATCATCAACATCAAGTCAAATTCAAGGTCTTTCAATTCATTTTTCCATGACTATTTTTTTAATATAACTCCACATGAAACAAGTAAATCACTTAATCATTCAAATCATTGGTTTGTGTGCTTTAAAGTAATTTCTTTTTACAGAATACATTTTTAAATATGTTTTTGCGTTCTGCAACACATCTTGGTAAACATACATGAAATCATAGGTTCAAATGCCAAACCGCTTCATCAGGATCTTAAATTTCAGTAAAAAGTCTACAGTAAGTTTAATTTAAAGGTTCATTCAAGCACTTCCACAATTAAGAAGCTGATTTTCCACACATTCCAACATAAATTTCAAGTACTTTAAACACTTTTAGGACCTTATATGAACCCTGTATACACACACGCACACAAATACAAACAAATTACACTGAATTCAATTAATAAACACAGTACTTGCCATTTTTATTAAGAGTTGATCGATAAAACGGTCATTGTAGCCATGGCTCGTTAATGAGTTCTGTACAATGTAGGATTTGGATTCTCACTGTGATACACTTGCAGTAAATGTTTGTGAGGGATACAAAATATACTAAACACAGCCAAGCCATTCATAGCATTCAGTAGGACATACTTGTATCAAAGTGACAATGCAGATAGTGGTTATTAATGCCCAGTTGCGATACAGAATAGTAATTGTACTTTGAAAATTGTTGTGTACCTTTCCTTTGCTTTTAAATCTGTAAAGCTGTATGTTTCGACTGTAATGTATTACAGCTTCCGTCAGATGATTCTTTGCTGATTTCAATAAAATGTACAACCTAAAATGAAAGAGAATGTAACTAAATCAAAACACGTGGGCGAACCGAACCGACAGACAAAACGTTAAGACAAAGAAGCCAAACTATGGTATCTGCCTGTGTGTGTGTGCGTGTGCGCGTGTGCGCGTGTGTGTGTGTGTGTGTGTGTGTGTGTGTGTGTGTGTGTGTGTGTGTGTGTGTGTGTGTGTGTGTGTGTGTGTAAAAAGTCTAGAAATGTCCCACAGCACCTAATATGACAAATTGGCAACAAAGCAGTAGTAGATACTTTGAAGAGTTGATTTGAAGAAGATGCTGAGAATCAAGGGGGGGGGGGGCTCGATGGAGGGAGGCAGTGGCCAGTGTAGTCTCCCTATGGAGGGTAGGTAGTGGTAAACACAGCCCCGTTAACTTTGAACCTAAGACCCTTCGTCCCCAAGGGCATCATTCCAATTTCAGAAGCTCCACGTCAAATATGAGTGTGGCGTTGGGAGGGATGACGCCAGGGTGGCCCGCTGCTCCGTAAGCCACGTCCGGTGTACAGGTGAGCTTAGCCCGCTGGCCCAGGCTCATCTGGGGAGGGGCACAAAGAAGAAAGGAATCCAAGACTGAGTGTACCTTGAACATTTTGAGGTTTCTACAATTTTTGAGTTTCATGAATTTTAAAAGGATGACATATCATGGGTTTATGTCTCTTAAGGTGAGACAGCACCCCCTAATAGGGGGGGGGGGGGGGACTTGAATAGATATCACTATGAAACTTTCCCAGTTTGTTATGTACATATAAACTAAGAAAAAATATATTACAAGTTTTCTGAATTGTATGTGTATATATGCAAATGAGGCACTTCCCCTATTAAATATGCACATATTTGCATGTATCGCCAAGACTCGCATCACCAAAATGAATAATGCCAGATTCAAAAACTTGGTTTCATTTTGTTGATACATTCTTTGTATAGAAAGACTTTGTGGCTATTAGGGCTGGGCGATATGACGATATTATATAAATATCGGGTACAGTTCATTAACGATACACTTTTTAAACGTATCGTGGATATCGTGATGTTTTGCCCAAGAGGCTTGTGTTGCGTCAATCTGGTCCACACGTTGACACTTTTGAACAGCGCCGCCCCACACACACACTACTGCATCAAAAGTTACTACTTATGATAACAAAGGCATTCGTTTTGTGGCATTGACGTTATATAGTTACACTTTCAATAACATCAGCGTATTTACATAGCAACGACCGAGGTCGACCTAGATATAGCAAGCATTAGCCGTTCATATCTCAGCCCGTGCTGACTCCGTTGTGCCCATTCTGCGGTCTGTTAATAACGTTTTCAATCAGACAGATGTATGGAAAGGCTTTTATTATAACATCCGTTGCAGTAAAATCATTATGCCTCCAGTCGTTTAGTCATTCTGCAGAGCTAAAAGCTAAACGTCGGCCACGGCGAGCTACCGCTGCCATTGTTGTTTTCATTGAGCTCTCCAATGGCGGAAGTAAAAAATGAATACGCGCTTGCCGATTGGTGCTAAGAACAGCAGGGCGGGTGCAAGCGATGTGACGTAATTGGCAGACGCGACTGTCAATCAAAATGATTCTGTTTGCCGACTGAATGAATATAAACGTTATTAACAGATTGCAGCATAGGTACAATACAGTACAGCTCAATACAACAACAGTCAACAGTGGACTGGAGGATGCAGACCAGAGAAAGACTTTCGTCTTGTTTACATCAGGGTCCCCCATTTTCAATTCATCATATTTAATATCTAAATCATATAATATCTCATTGCTAAATATATGCAATATATAATCTAATAATCCAATAATCTAAATCTAATATATAATATAAAAATGCTAAATGCATGGGTATTTTATTTTGTCTTTAATGTTAGCTTGCAAACTCAAATACTGTCTTGGTAAGCCTCATAATGAATTGTTTGGGGAAAAAAAGAAAAACATCGTGATGCGTATCGTGTATCGCCGAAAGGTCAGAAAATATCGTGATATCATATTTAGGCCATATCGCCCAGCCCTAGTCCTCTTATCAGCCCATACATCAGGAAATACTGTCTACTGTCATAAAAAAACAACATATCAACAAACCTTTCTATAGAAAGAAGCATAATATGGATGGGAAGAAATGTGGAAAGTGTGGTGTGTACTAGGTACTAGGTACTAGGGAAATGGAGTTCCAACTCTTTATGTGTAAGTAAAATGCATAAAAACTAGTTTTTCAGAAAACAACCTCAACGTTTTGTATTGTAAAATGCCATAATTTTTTTTTGAAACAGCTATTTAAAAAAACAACACCCAATCAAACCATTAGTAATAGACAACCTAAACACATGCCTGATAAATATGCCTGATATATATATACTGAATAATAATAATAATGATGTTATTGAACTGAACAGAACAACACACAGGCTACGAACAGTGTAGTAACAGTGTAGTAAGTGTAGTACCCTCTAATAGGCAAACATTTGAATAGATATCAATATGAGACTTTCCCAGTTTGTTATGTATATATAAACTAAGAAAAAATATATTGCACGTTTTATGAATTTTATGTTTATATATGCAAATGAGGCACTTCCCCATTAAATATGTGCACATTTATGGATGCAATCAGGCTAAATGAAGTAAAATAAACAACTAAATGTGTGTTATTGACATTTTATTGTCACTAGTTTCATAGAAGACATGTTTAGGAAGCAAAATATAACAAAATCTCAATATCGTCGAAAAAAAGCAAAAAGGCAATTTTGGGGGTGCTGTCTCGCCTTAAAAGACTAAAGGCGCTCCCATAGTCCAGCAGACTGTACACAGAGCAGACTCCGCGGATGTCCGCGGACGTCCGCGCGGACTCTTGAGCTTTGATCTCAGCGGACAGCAGACCCACAGGTGCGACGCTCCTATTTTCTGAGGCGCGGACATCCGTCACACAAAACTGGTTGACATCGAACTGCATTTAATGTGACGCCGCGCGAGCGATTGGTGGCGCGAGGAGAGAGATGAGCCCGTGAAGCGCGCTCTCTCTCTCTCTCTCTCTCTCTCTCTCTGTCTCTCTCTCTCTCTCTCCCTCCCTCTCCCTCTCTCTCTCGCGCTCTCCCGCTGATAATGTTCCCTCTGATCTGCAGTAGAACAGACAGAATTGTGGGAAATGTAGTAAAACTGGTGCGAGAAATGTAGGAAATAGACCGCGGACGTCCGCTGAGATCTGCTCGACTATGAAAGCTCAAAGAGCCGCGCGGACATCCGCGGAGTCTGCTCTGTGTACAGTCTGCTGGACTATGGGAGCGCCTTAATACCACCCATTTTAAGAATTCACATATGTTCTTCAGTCAGCATTTGTGAACACGCACCACTCTCTCCTAAAGCTAGAAATCAGAGAGAGAACCCTCCAATCGGTGATGTCACTGGGATGTAAAATCTAGCCCCATAGACAATGAATGGGGCTCTGACTTTATGAGGCCATAACATGTTTGTGCGAGAGATCTTACACCTAAGTGAGGTTTATATTATAGCATTGCTAGATGGTCTGAAGCTTAATTAAAACCTAATTTGGGTGGTTGAGCTCACAGACATGTAATGGCCTCATAAAGTCAGAGCCCCATTCATTGTCTAAGGAGAAGCCCCAGATTTTACATCCCAATTACATCACAGATTAGATCGTTCTCTCCATAGAAATCTCAGATCTCTCAAGACCAAAAATTATTCACAGGTCTGTTTATGATGGGTGCCTTGATAAGAGTACTAGTCTGACAGATGTGTGTGCGTGTGTGTGTGTGTGTGTGTGTGTGTGTGTGTGTGTGTGTGTGTGTGTGTGTGTGTGCGTGCGTGCGTGCGTGCGTGCGTGTGTGTGTGTGTCCAATTCCTGCTCAAGCTCTGTAGTCATAAACACAATAGAATGATACATTACAAAGAGACACCGTCATACATGCGAAACATGAGTCGAAGTGTAATGTATGTGAGCCGCCACTAGGGGCAGAGTGGCTAACCGTGAGTGAATGAATGTAAGTTGAGTTACATTGCCTGTCTATGAGGTGGTTTGCATCTACATTAGCCTAAAAGCAAAGAGCCACCAGTGTCAGTGTCCTCTCCTACCAGTGCTACTCCATCTTCCCAGCCCTTGATCACCTCCAGCTTTCCAAACCTGAACTTGAAGGGTTTGTTTCTGTCTCGAGAAGAATCAAACTTCTTCCCATTCTGCAGCATTCCTGCCAGAGAAATGATAGTTATCAACACAATAGCTCAACACTTGCCAAGAGTAATAACACATTTTTGTAGCCTAATACAGAACAAATACTCAAATCACAACATTGTTTTATGTCATTTTGAGCTCTGTAAAAAAAGATTTATGTTGCTATGATATGTGCAATCTGGCCTGCTTATTATACACAAAAAACATAACAACAAAAGCTAAATAGGACACCAATGAAGTCAGTTCTTGCCAAGCCCTTACTTCAAAGAAATGAAAATGCATTGGAGAATTGAAATTGAAATATTTCAGGGATGAGGCATTTTTAACATCAAAGGGGTGGCTTTTTCCAATAAAGACAAAGTTGGCCCAAAATCAGGAATGAACCTACTGAGGGTTTCCTTATCAAGATCTCAGGCGTTTTTCAATTATCCAAATGAACAAAGGGAATGTGAAATAGGAAACACTGGCCTGGTTCAGTGGATTATTTTCAAAGTGAAGTAGGCCATTTGCTTGCCTGTATCTAGACCACAGGGGGACGACAGCACAGCACTGCACTGTGTGCTCTCTTTAGAACACTGACCGTTCAGGCAGGATAACATTAGGCCCATTAAACACTGACCGACCAGACGCGAGGAGACACTGAGCACGGCGCACGCACCACCTTGTCTGATAACCTTAAAGGAGCACTTCACCCAAAAAACAAGGCAGACTAATTTTGCACATAATTGCACACGTTCATTTTGTTTGACGGTTATTGACGGGTATTGAATCCTTAATGTGTTGTGTTAATTACAGCACAGTGAAATTATGTAGATGGAAGAAATAGCAATACCTTGTCTTATAGGGGCCGCTACCTTATCATTTCATTGAGTTGTAATTAACACAACAGAAGGATTCAATGTCCCCGATGACATCACCACCGGTGGCCATATTCAAACAAATTTACTCTAAACTAAATTAATGTGTGTGTCAGAGTTTTTGGATGTGTGTCAGATTATGTGCAAAATAAATCAATAAATAAATCAATAGTTTTTCCGTGAAGTGCCCCTTTAACAGAGTGCCATGTGGGAGATTGAGGTTAAGATCCAAGTGTTGTTTAAAGTGCATGTGTGCGAGGGGCACCCTGGGCTGGTGGTGGCACATTTACCCATCATGCACTCTGAACATGACCTTCTCCTTTCCCCTTCCTTCCCTGGGACTCTCCATGGTGTGTAAATCTGTCTCGCACCAAGTCGACTGGTTTTTGAGATCAGGGAAGGAAGTCGAGGTTAGGGTCAGGTGAGAAAGACATTCTACAACACACAGAGGTCTGCACGGCTTACAGACTGCCCCGAGATAGTCTCGTGATTCATATCCCCCGCACTGACATAACAGCACCAGCAGCGTAAATTGTTGGCACGAAAACTGGCGTGCTCTCAACTCTGGTTCAGCGGCAGGCCAGCTCATCTGACCAGATCGATCTCTGTGCTCTACAGCTTCTCCCCTTTCACTCCCACTAAACTTAGTAGGGGCGAGGGCTTCCAAGAATCACTGTCGCCTGGATAGCAGCAGTCTGGGCCCAAGCCCAAGCCCGGAGTCGCTGGGTCCACTAACCTCAAGGCAATTACCATCTGCTAAGATTTTTTCCACAGAGAAAATCCCACTGTCCCATATTATAGCTATTGGTATTGGTTTGTAATGATTGTTAAGTCATTAATAAATGGCTATTGCACTTGAGGGAGTATTTCCTTAGCTGTATGCGTTGGTGACCAAACATATCTCCCTCTCTGCTACCCTGCAGGCATTGACGGAATAGCCAACTAAATGAGCAGTCTGGGCTACTTCCAGCCGCCCGTGTTATCGTTCTCTTCCGTGGCTGAGCTGGGGTGGGGTCTCTCTCTGTTCAAATAAACCAGGCCCTTGCCCTTCCTGAGGGCACCACTCCCACACTCTCTTTAAGTAGCCTGAGAGCTTTCTGGAGCTCAGCGGTACTCCGGCTCTGTCTGGAAAAGCCATGGTGCATGGGCCGGGTTATTTATACCCTGTCTACTGTGTCCCTGCTGTCTCGACTAAAAGGACTGCCAGCCCACCAGCCTTCCCAGGCCTGGGTCAGGAAGGAACAAGATAGCGCCAGTAAGATATCCGTCTACAACACGCTTTATGCCAAGTTCAGACTACATGATCATAACCCTCATTTTCCACTTGCCGACAGTTTTTGGAGATCGCAGAACGAAATGCCCCAGATTAGAAGCGTTCGCTCTCTGCACTGGCAAGTCGGTGCTCACAATTGCTATGTGTGAACTGTTTAAGACGCGACCAGAGAGACTTGCCGATGCATGCATCGCAGATGCCCCGACGAGTATCAAGCAGGCTGAACATCGGGACTACAGCCAATGAGAGCACAAGACACGGGAGAGAGAGAGAGAGAGAGAGAGAGAGAGAGAGAGAGAGAGAGAGAGAGAGAGAGAGAGAGAGACGCTGAGATCTGAGATAGTTTCATATTCTAAATATCCACAATGAGAATATGAGTGGAGACCAGACAGACCCGTCGGGGATTCCTCCAGGTGAAAGATCATGTAATGTCTACCCCCTTGTCGCAGATCAGTCATGTACTGTGCAAACCACGTCGGTGACTTCAAGATTCCTGATTACAAGACAGAAAGTTGTGATGTGTGAACATCACAGCGATCTGACAAATTGTAGAAAGTCATGTAGTGTGTGCGTGCTTTTAATAGACATGTTGGCACACTTTGTGCCCCGCGAATGAATACGAGTGGTGTAATTAGGGGTGTTTGAAATAATGAGACAACGGCGCTGATATTACAGTGTGGTTGCAGTGCTGATGTTGTCCAAATCTGAGAAGGGCTACTCATCAGCACTACCTCTAGGGCTCCGTTACTCTGACGCAGGAGCGTGGCTTTATCTGGCTGAGCGTATGCCTTGTGCATTCCAAACAAAAGTAGTGGGAAATGACTGTTGCGATTGCTCTGGTTTACCAGGAAAGCTATTTAGACCGACATGTTTAATGGGGTGCTGTCTTGTCTCTCGTTCCTCCTCTTTCTATTTTCACACTGTTGTCTAAAAATGACGAGTGTGATTATTACTGAAGGAAAACATCCTGTCCAGGTCTGTCAGACACTATACTGTCTCTAGACCAGGGGTTTTCAAACTTTTTTATACCACGACCCCATTTTCGTTAGTACATTTATTGTGGGGGACCCCCCACTGCGTAATTTCAACGTGGAATTAAGGAATATCAAAATAAAAGCACACGTTGTTGAACTTGATCATGCATATTTATTAGAAATTGTATGAAACTGTACATTGGAGGTGGTCGGGTGGGTGGGGGGGGGTATGGGTAGGTGGGGGGGGGTAACTGTACATTGGAGGGGGTTGGGTTAGGACATTTACTGTACATTGGAGGGAGTTGGGTTAGGACATCTACAGGGGCCAGTTTCGAATTGCAGTCTCCCGTAGGTGCTCTTTGAGAGTGGTTTTGAAAGTGGGTAGTGATTCACATTCCTTTACAGCTGTGGGTAGGGCGTTCCACATTGATGTGTCATAATTGCAAAACGTGTTTAGTCCCTTTGTTTGAGCTGAATCTGGGTTTAACATGATTTGTGGCACTCCCTCTGGTGTTGTGGTCGTGGTATTCACTGACCTTTGGGAAGTATTTTGACATGTACATGGGTACCTTAGTCGTGTAGTGTATCTTGTAGACCAGGCCCATTGCAAGTTGCTGTACTCTGTCGTCTACTCTAAGCCATCCTAGGTTGTCAAAGTGGGCAGGGGTGAGGTGGGTTCTAGGAGTAAGGTCAAGCAGTAGTCTGACCAGTTTGCTCTAGACCACTGTGACTGACAGATCATGCTTGTCCACCCAGATATATACCCAGATTCTACACCACCTCTCCCTTAAAAAGGATCAACTTATTGTCTTCTCCAGAGCAGATATGGACAACTCCTAGCTTAAAACTCTGGGAAAGGTGTTTTTGGCCAACTATGCTAGCTGGTCTATATCTGCTTCCATTCATTTGTGCTAAGCTATGCTAGCTTGCAGCCGGATAGCTTTCTACTGAACGCACAGAGAGGAAATTGGTATCTATCTTATTCTAGTCTGACTCTACGTCTCTAGACGTAGGCACCATAATGTTGGCATGTTCCTTTAAAGCGATAATGTGTACCTAGTTGTGGTGCCTGCTGGCCGTGAGCGGCCGTGAGCTTCTTTGCTCTGTTTTATGTGTGCTTTCTTTTTTTTTACATGCAGACGTTCTGCAAAGCATTATGTTTTCCATTGTTGCAAAAAGATACCCTGCGTTCTGTGCGCAAAGAAACCATCATGTCTTGTTTGATCTAGGAATGTGTCTGGTATCGTAAGAGGGCTGACCAAGCTGGTGTTACTAGACCAGGGGTTCTCAAACTTTAAAAACCCATAGTTTGATGTGTTGAACCGCCAGTGGTCTCAATTTGTTCTGTATGAGCTCCAGAACTTAATTCATTAATAGATAAATGACACATCGTCACTTTAAGTATTGACACCTGGAAGCCTGTGGGCTAGATCCACAAAGAATGGATTGCACGGTGCACCCAGTTGCACCCTTACTTACAATTCATTATGAATTGAAAATGGGGGACCCTGATGTAAACAAGACAAGTCTTTCTCTGGTCTGCATCCCCTTAACAATTGTGTGTATTGAGCTGTACTGTATTGTACCCATTCTGCAATCTGTTAATAAAACAAAAAACGTGCAGATTGATTGATTGAATGAAAATTTTATTAACAGATTGCAGAATGGGTACAATACAGTACGGCTCAATACACACAATTGTTAACACTTTGATCGCCATGGTTAAATTCATAATTTACCATCCCTCGCCATCTCTATCTCTCATCTCTCTTAAATTGTATTGCTAAATTGACATTATTATGGCCCATTCAATGTCCTATATCTATTGTTCAGGGTGTAGCAACGTTATACTTTTTCATTCACATATTCATACTAAAATACGGTCTAAAGTATAAGTATGTTTTTATCGTTTTCTGCAGCTTTCTCCAGAACTTGATTTATAGCCCTAAATGCATTATATTGATGATCAAATACAGTTTGGTAGGAATCTGTGCGAGATAAAAAAAAAATTCAACTGGATGTGCTTCTAGGAGTTACTACGTATGATATGATGTTGACCGGATGGGCGGGGGGTCGTTTATAATTCCGTGGGCAACGTTATATCATTCATCTAGTGTGGGTGATATGATCATCAGAGCAGTTAGTAAAGAACACGTTGGAAAATAACACTGGATGTTACCGTATCTTCCTCGCGCTGTTGGGCGATGAGCGTGGAGCAGAGATATTCCTATTATGGGATGTATAAATACCCGATCCATTTCCAGGTTGTATAATAGTATATACGTCCAAATCATGTTGTTTGTCGAGTTATTTGCACCGATCGGTGTTCACTGTGTCAAGATGGAGTCCTGCTAATGATAGCGAGTGCCCGGACAAAATATGGGTGAGCACCACTTCATCCACATGACTTCCTGTTGGGCAATCTGCCGATCGGCCACTAGATGGCGCTCTTGAACCGTTAGAGAGTTGAGTGGAGCTCAGCAGTATATCTCAGGCCCCCGGGGGAGAAATATGATTTCGATCACAGATTTTTGAAATATTGATATCAAAGACGTGTTACGGCGTCTTCGGCAGAATGAGCATGGCGGGGAATGACGAGTTTCGGCGTTTCCGGCGATTAACACTTTCTATGCCACTCACGAGTTTTCTCGGAATTATTAATATTACGTTGAAAGCCACTCACGAGATTTCTCAGATTTTTTATTTTATTTTTTTTAGCGATCTGAAATCATATTGCATCACGCGAGACTACCCTAGTCTACCCGAGAGCCGCCGGCGATCAGATGTGGAAAAAAGCGCCCCCTATCGTCTCCCAGATGACATAAGGGATTTTGGAATGGACTCAATGAAAATGGATGGGGAAAAAAATCCTGTACTCCACATTTTCCAGTCCACTGATGCAGCCGGGGTTACCACAGTTCATTATGGATCCTCTGAGCGATCATGAATTCTACTGTATCACGTTAGATCTATACACTTATCGATTTTTTCGAATGGTGATCAGGAATTGGAATATACCAGTTGGATACCATCTGATGTCATCTATGTTATCAGTGTTAGGATAATCAGACTCATTTTGATGAAGATATAAGCTGTTTTGTGAAATGTCCTCTATCGGTTTCACTGTAAAATCCATGAGGAAATGAACACGGCTATTATCAGCGCGTGGCTCGAATGTGCGTGCGTGTACATATAATATTGATCATCTAGCGTTTATTTGAAAACGATTCATAAATAGGCCGACAAATATCAACGTTCTGGAATATTCCAGTAAAAGACGATTATCACAGAATGGCCCAGAATGGGCTGTTTTTTACCTCAAAACGGGTGCTTTTCAAAATGCTCTCAAACGGAAATGAAGCGATAAAAAACCAATCTGCCTTGACAGCACTGACTGGAAAATGATTCTTTGATAAGTGACGGGCAGATTAGACACATAGCCATAATTTAAAACATAGATTAGGCGATATTAACGTTAACATTAAAGTGGATGGTGGCATTCAAGCGCTAACTCTGGCGCCACCTGGTGGCACTGAAAGTGTTAAAGTGTTAAGGGGATGCAGACCAGAGAAAGACTTTCGTCTTGTTTACACCAGGGTCCCCCATTTTCAATTCATAATGAATTGTAAGTAAGGGTGCAACTTGCACCGTGCAATCCATTCTTTGTGGATCTAGCCCACATGTGTGTTTGTGTGTGCGTGCGCATGCATGCATGTATGTGTTGTGGATTTGGTTTTCACAGCTGTCAGAGAGTTGCTACTTAATATGGAACAAGCCTTCGTGGACGAACTGGCTAAGTATCAGCCTTTGGCCACACAAATCAGATACTTTGGCTATAATTGTAGGCTTTGATATTTGGTAGCATTGGACATGTTCACAAACCTGAGGATTGCAGGCATGTCAAGGAGAAGCGCCAAACAGCTGGACAGATTTAGTTCCATCTCCACTACAATACTGTAGGTAGTCAGTGTGGCGGAGAAGATGATTTTTGAATCCATAGCTGTTCTAAAAACATATTTGAACCTCTGTAATATTTTAATCCTTGTGTTGTGATTTGATATCTGCATTCAAATAAAGTATTAAAAATATCTTTATGCAAATGTGATAAAAAGAATTATTGTGCGTGCATGGATTTACATGGGTATGCAATCATAAAGTGTGTGTGACTTAAACATGGTGTGTGGCCTTCAGGAGAGTGAAGGAATGTAATTTCAAGCTGTGCTTCTGATTTACACAAACATGGACCTCTGGTGCTCCAACCGCCTCTTATCTCTCACCAGAGGAAATAAATGTAATAATTCTTGGTGGCCAAAAGCAGGATGAAAAGAAATATCAGCTTCCAGCATGCGCTGTTGTTTCCAATTATTCACATTAAACACTCCAACCAAAGAACACAACAGATGTATAGTATATAGAATGATAATATACTGTAATAATAACAATAAATATATTTTTTAAATGTGCACACTGCACAGTATTAAAATATTTGCGAAGGAAATCAAACGAGAATGGACTATTTTGAATGAAAGCCACACCGTGACAGTTTCAATACCTATAGGCTACTACAAAAAGACAATCAAATGTAAGCAGGGGCGTGCACAGACAATTTGGGGGGGCAGGGGCTCAAACTACAAAAAGGGCTCTTAACCCACCAACACCCAGTGTTCATATTTGACTAATTATTTTTGGATGAGCACTTGGGGCACTTGTGGGCAAAAGGGCAAAAGGGCAGGGGCTCAAGCCCCCCTTCGGCCCTATCTGTGCACGCCACTGAATGTAAGGACAATATTATGGCCATATCACCAGGCTCAACCCACAGCTTAACATAATAATCCGCAAACAAACAAACAAATCCTCAAATTCCCTCCCACTGCCAACCACCACCAACACACAGACGCTTCACTACCACTGGAATCGCGGCATTCAACCACAGCATTCTGAGCTGAAAGAAGAGAGTTTAGAACCTCTCGAGTTACAGTACTGTGTTTCAGTCTATTTCTGTGCCACACTCTGGCCAAGTGCCACTGGGTTTCCACCTCATCACGTTTCACGGCTGAAGAAGAGGGCGGGGGGGGGGGGGCCTCTAAGACAGACACTCCCCATTTTAGATGTGACATCACATCACCCCGTAGACGTCCTGGGAAGCATGCTGCCTGTGACGCCTGTATCTCTTCTCTTCTCTATCACCAGAGACTCACAATTATGGCCTCTGTCGTCAGAAGCTGTGAGAAAAGAGTCACAAGCCTCGTCAACCACTGAAACTCATGAAGCCCGGCTCTCTCTCTCTCCCTCTGTCTCTCCCTCCCTCCCTCTCTCTGTCTCTCTATCTCTCTCTCTCTCCCTCTCTCTCTCTCTCTCTCTCTCCCTCCCTCTCTCCCTCCCTCTCTCTCTCCCTCCCCCCCCCCCTCTCTCTCTCTCTCTGAGAAGATCTAAGCTTACACTTTTCCATTTTCAGCTGTGGCTTTAAGGTTAGAGAAGCAATGGAATCTGAACATCGTTAGTTTGATTCCCTGAAGAGGCGGTGACATTTGGGAGTGAGTGTGAGTACAGTTCTCCCCTCCAAAACCACTGCTTGCACTTGAGCAAGGCACTTTTAACATCGAACTTTGAAAGTGCAACTGCCGAGTGGCCACAACAGTACGAAACGTTAGTGGTGCGGAACTGGGAAATTATAAAAGAACAGACAAACCTAATCTGACCTAAACACAGCTGTATCTATACTGCACCATGTCTCCTTTACCGCTTAACATTGTTAGCAGCATTGTTATTAGCCATGCTGCTGATAAGAGGGGTGGCGAGAGGGACCTGAGCTAGCTATCTGCTGCTCTATGAATAGACCCGCGGTCAGGCCCAGAGGGGGGGGGGGGGAGAGAGAGAGAGAGAGAGAGAGAGAGAGAGAGAGAGAGAGAGAGAGAGAGAGAGAGAGAGAGAGAGAGAGAGAGAGAGAGAGAGAAAGAGAGAGAGAGAGATTGGTTAGGCTTAATTGATTTGTCCTGTTTGTGTGGCAGAGGCGGGGGTCCACTGGGAGGGTCTTGGTTCATAACACCAACCCCCTGGACTAATTCAGGCCTCCAGCAGATGCAACATGCTGTTACTAGTTGGGAGATATATTCATATTTATCATAATATAGGGTTTAGGGTGGAAATTTCTCGATTCTAAAATGCATTGCGATGCGGACGTGGTCGATTATGTATCAATGCAGTGACAGATCATATTATAGCTGTCTTGGAGCTGCTATGTGAAGAAAAAACTTATTTTTGTAGATTACTGCTCAGGGGCAGAAGTATGTTTTGTTTTTGAGAAATGGAAAATAATTCACACGCAAATGTAGGTAGGCTAGGCCTATACTATATTTATTTTGATTTATTATTTAATTGAATGTAAAGACATTTATATTGACATTCTGATTTAAGAACTTTCTAAATAAAAGAGTTAATTTATCTGACTGCTTGTATTAATTGATGAAAATGAGATGAACAATGACAGTAAGTAACAGTGAAATCGCCCGGGGAACCACTTAAGAACACACTGTCATGTTGGAAGTAGGCTATTATTATTTTGTCGATGTAGGCCTATGTTTTGAGTGACATCACTTAGTTAGATATGAATTTAAAGGGTCACTTTTTTAATTTTGTTTATAATCTCACACACATCCATAAACTCTGAACAGTTTTGCACACATTCATTTAGTTATTTAGTTATTGAGAGTAAATTGGTTTGAATATGGCCACCAGTGATGTCATCAGGGACATTGAATCCTTGTGTTGTGTTAATTACAGCTTAGTTAAATGATAAGGTAGCAGTCCCTATAAGACATGGTATTGCTATTTTTTCATCTACATAATTTCATGGAGCTATAATTAACACAACACAAGCATTCAGTGTCCCCGATGACATCACTGGTGGCCATATTCAAACTAATTTACTCCCAATAACTGTCAAACTAAATGAAGTGTGCAAAACTTTCGTTTTTGGTTGTGTGTGACATTATGTGCAAAATAAATCAGCTTCGTTTTTTGGAGTAGTGCCCCTTTAAAGCATCTATTTATGATTTTTGGATTGTTTTTTCACTTTGCTCATGTTATCATTGTGGCCTTAAGTTAATGTATTTACTATTGTAGGCTTCATATGACCAGTCTGGATTCTAACACATAGCGTCTTATTTGCGTGGCAGCATATGATATTTGATGTTATATCACTGGTTTAATATAATCTTCCTATTTGGTCAATGGAAATCCCAGTGATCTAACTATTCATTCACCTGGCTTGTGTTATAACAGCTTCATCCTTCACAGGATGCTAACAGCTGAAAACCCATCTG